>NW_006288434.1:250224-316340 GCF_000327345.1 Myotis davidii
CTACATGAAAAAAATTAAAAGCATTTATTTGCAAAGATATGAGTACCCATATGTTCATTGCAGCATTATTCACGGTGGCCAAGACATGAACACAACCAAAGTGTCCTTCGATAGAGGGCTGGACAAAAACAGATGTGGTTCATATATATTTTGATTTTTGTACATGGGGACAAACTGTAGTCTAGTTTCATTCTTTTGCATGTGGCTTTCCAATTTTCCCAGCAGCGCCCATATCACTGCTGTTGGAAATGAAAACTGGTACAGCCATTATGGAAAACAGTATGAAAGTTCCTCAAGAATTTAAAAAAAAAAGAAAAGAAAAAAAAGAATTTAAAAATAGAGTTACCATATAACCCAGCAATCCCCCCTCTGGGTATCTACATGAAAAAAAAAATTAAAAGCACTTATTTGCGAAGATATGAGTACCCATATGTTCATTGCAGCATTATTCACGGTGGCCAAGACATGAACACAACCAAAGTGTCCTTCGATAGAGGGCTGGACAAAAACAGATGTGGTTCATATATATTATGAAATACTACCAAGCCATAAGCAAATATTAAATACTGTCATTAGTTACAATATGGATAGACCTTGAGAATATTGAAATGAAGGCAGTCAGAAAAAACTAAGAACCATATGATTCCAATCATATTGTGGGATATGGAACTGAAACTCACAGGCACAGAAAACAGTGTGGTGGTTACCAGAGAGAAGGGTATTAAAGGGGAAAAGGGACCAATTACATGGTGACTGGAGATGATTTGACTGGGTGGTGGGCACACAATGCAATCTATAGATCATGTATTACAGAAACGTACACTTGAAACCTGTATAATCTTATGAACCAATGTCACCCCAATAAAGTTAATAAAAAATAAAGCACAAGTTCAACACAATATCTCATGTTTGTGCATGTTGTCTAAAGTATAACAATCAGAGAAACCACTGTCCTTTTAGAGGTTAATAAAGTCTACTCTAGGAATGTGAAAATGTAAATTCTGAGAAACGAAATTCATTTATCTGAAACAATTTTCATGCTGAGAAGTTATTTGCAGAGGTAAAATTTTCTGGAACAAAACTTCTGCCAGACATACAAAATAGGCCGATATACCAACCAACAAACAAAAGCCTGTCTGTGAAATCATCCAAGATTCTTCTCTGTATTAGAAAAATAACAAATTCATGCTATTAACTAAAAAATAAATATGAAAGGGAAATAAAACCATCAATTTCCAAGACCTTTTAAAGTGAGTCAGTACCCTTTTCTCTAAGCATAAGCCTTAAAAATACAAGTTCCTGTAGTATCTTTAGTCCCTTTAATTTGGATGCTTCTTATAGATACTGATGAATACTGTGGTATTAGTCAGGTCTGACTCACACTCATTAATAAGCAACTTCCTTTGGCACAATAGAAATACTCCTTACGTTTTTGCAACACTTTGGTTATATGATCTATTCTGATCTGCACAACAACCTGTGGGGGGAAAGGCAGGCATTATTATTGCCAATTTACAAATAAAGAAACTTAGAATCAGTAAGAATTCTATATTTTCAGGCTTAAAATAACTGTTATGGCCATCTATTTAAGCCACACACCAATCAATGCTTGACTCCACTCTGAAACTTACAGTCTGTATGTAAATACAAAATGGGAACTCATCATTTCCCAAGGGACATTATTCTTCCCCTGGCCAGATCTGAATGAAAAATGTTTCCATCTAGTGAGCCAAAATCCATTCACATCCTCTCAAACCGCTGGCCCCAATTTCCCTTGGCGGCCACACAGGACAACTTTGAACTACTCCTGGCTAGGCAGAACCTCAAATACATGTGCTTGGCTATTATGTTCCCTTAGTGTTCTTTCCTTCAGGCTACATGTCCTAGTTGTTCAACTCTTCTTCACATCTCAAGTGTATATAACATGAGATATATACTTAATATACATTTTATATTAATGATATGCTTACACATTAATTTACTATATCACTTCAGAGATAATATGCAATATGTAGCACATTTATGCAACTACACATAAACATATTTCTATATGAATACTACATTTCTCTGAGATTTCATACAAGCCCATGGAAGCAAAACTGAATGTTACTGAATTGTATTGTTTTACCAAGTCAGTACATATTTGAGTGATTATGATGTACCCCAAATTGGTTCAACACCTATGGAAAATGCTATGAAACACCAATGGGACTTTCCTCGATTTATAGTCCAGTTGGAGATATCTAATTTTAAAAGAATATGAAAGAATCCGAGTAAAACAGAACACTCCATCATCTGGTACTAAGTCAGCCTTGGGGCAGTCTGAATATCTGTTCTGCAAGACGAGGCGAGGCATCAGCCTTGTTCTCACAGTGCAAACAGCGCAGCCCTGCCCCTAGGAAACATCTGAATTTCTTTGGGCTCATCCAGCCATTAACCTTTCTTAGGCCAGCATACATTCCTGGTACATTTTGAGTCCAGAGAAGGATTTTGCCTTACAGAAAGTGTTTCCTTAACAAGACATGTTAAGGAGAACATACCCTGAACTTTGAACCATCCCAGCCGAGTGCGTGTTTATTAACTTACTTTCAGAAAATGGTAATAATTATACAAATTGTTTCACCACCAATGGGCATGGTTTCGCCCAGGCACAGGGATTAGCCACCGTTAGAGGCCGCTTTTCAGCCCCTGAGCCACCATCATAAATGCTTCTGAAACCAAGGCCCTTCCACTTGACTTGGTACAAGTGCTTTCAAAATGCCAAGCAACGGTATGCAGCCAACAGCCCGGGTCTTTGAATCTCATCAGAATCCAACCTGCTTCTTTCATGCAGTCCCCCGAAAACTGGAAGCAGAGCACAGGCTATTGCGAGTCACATTTCTGACACACAAAAAGATGATGATGGCACTGAGTCCTGCACTTGGAAACTGAAGGTGGCCGGTACTGAAGGGCAGGGCAGCCTCAGAGAGTGCACTGAAAAGCCTTTGCAGATATTTCCGGGTATAAAGTGATTCTAGAAGATCTATTCTCTGGGTCTCTTTCAACCTCTGAAGGCACAATTGAGAGCACTGGCATCAAATGTAAATGTAAGGTAAGCTGCAAGGCTGGCGATTAGAATCCAGCAGGCTAGCACCGCCTCTGCCTTCTCCACCACTGCATCTCCTGTACCTGGTACTGTGCCTGTCACAGGCAGGCACTCAACAGGTGCTTTATTCTTCAATGGGGTGAATGAATAAATGAGCGAATGAATATGATGCGTTGACAGTCAACTCTACCTCCCCTCGATTGTAGCACATGCAGCATAGCTGGCTTGAAACTGGGTACATAATGAGAGTTCACTAGGATGTCAATTTCTGACAGCCTTTGGCATATCCCAATAAGCCAATTTTATTAAATTAAAAGATGGCTTTTAGTGAAGTAAGAATTACGCACTGTGGTAACTGATGCAACAGGAAAAACATGGCAGGTATGAATGAGGCCATGGCATTACAGAAACATTAAACCAAATGAACGGCAGATATGCCAGATCTTGGGCTTTTCAAGATATCAGTTTACCTGCTCCCTCGTGCAAGGCTCCTGTACGGGAGAGAAAATGGTTAGCTTTTTATAGATGGGACAGGAAGAGAGATTACTCCTAACACGTGGTGCAGGAAGCCCAAGCTATAGTCGCAGAAAAGCAAGGCGGCTGCAAGGAAGGAGTTACCTCGCTCACCGAGTCCCAGTGGCTGCCACACTGGCTGGAGGGATCTAGTAAATGTCTGTAATCAATGTCTGATACCTACAGAGATATCCAATGAGTAAATCCTAGCTTCAGAAGAGGAAAAGACTAAAAGTTTTTATGAAAATTATCTAAAAACCTGTGATAATGATGCCAGTTGGACATCTTAGCCACTTAATTAGGGGTCAATTTAATGATGCATTTTTATGTAAAATGCGTACAATGAATACAACTGCAACTCCCAGGAAGAAAACATACACACGCATGCACGCACACACACACACATGCACTTATTTGACCTCTTAGATCCCCGAGTCTCCATTCATCCATCATCTGGTTGACATGGAACCTGATAAGAATCCAATTGAAAGAGGGGTTGTGCAGACAGATGAACTATAGGCTCCAGAGATAAGCAAATAGCTGCCTAATTTATTGTTGTGAAGTTTATCATGGATGGATGTTCTGGAGGCTGCAAAGGGAAAAACGCAGGTGAAATTGTGGTGTGGAGAAATAGCTCACAAAATACCTAACTGAGCTGGATTCAACTTGTCTCTTTCCTTAAAACTACACTGAGGCTGCCCAGCCAGTGTGGCTCAGTGGTTGAGCATCAACCTATGAACCAGGAGCTGTGGTCCAGTCACGGTACATGCCTGGGTTGTGGGCTCAGTCCCAGGTAGGGGATGTGCAGCAGGCAGCCAATCGATGATTCTCTCTCATTATTGATGTTTCTCTCTCTCTCTCCCTCTCCCTTCCTCTCTGAAATCAATAAAAATATATTTTAAAAAAAACTACACTGATGCTATTAAATAATTTCCAACATAATTATTTTATCAATATGAATAAAGCCAGACAATGGTGTTAAACATATTCAAATTCAATTACTAGCATTTGATCACTCTATCAAGTTTCCTTCTTATTGTGTAACTATCCCACTGCTGCATTTTTTGGGGTAAATAATGCTTATTCTGCTTCTGCTAGAAGCAGCCCAGACAATCCTTAATGAAAAGCTATTCAGGAAACAGCCATACTGTGTCATATGAGTGTGAATATATGAGTCAGTGAATACATTTAAGAATCGTCAGAGGAAGTAGGAAGTGGGTATGGTTTAGCAGGATAATAACTGCCTTCTATTCTCAGCTACTTCTCTATCCTCTGGGTGACCTACAATGACTCATCTCTCTTTCTAAATGCTTGCAGTGACTCAGGGTTTTTTTTAAAGAGTCCTCTATTTAACCCTACATCCGATCATTTCCTCTGGAAAACGTACAAGATTATCTTTTTAAAGCTCTTTTCTCTATCTGTAGTCAAAGTGACAATTAACTTCTCAGGTATGCAGACTGAAGTGAAGTGCCATTACATTTACAGCACTTAACAGTGAAAAACACAGGATGATAATATTCAAGAGAATCTTTTTCAAAGTTTGTGAATTATAGGCCCTCAGAGCACTGGTTTTTACAGTCCAGAATTTGGGAATCAGCCCAGATCTACCCAGGAAAACACAGATCTTCTTTTGTGCCAGGTTCAATGGATCATAATCTAAAAACATATGTTCTTGAATTGCTGTGTCTTTAGGACTTACATAGAATCCAGGGAAGCAGCTGCGGCAGCCCCACCCTGCATTTCTATCCAGTATCCCATGTGACTGACACAGCTGGACCACACAATATTTCTGGTAACACTGTTCCAGAGGGTCACCACCTGTTCCTTTGTCAGTGTCTCTTTGAGAGTTATGTCAACATCTCTAAATCGGATGACTCATGGCTAACATTAGGGATTTGGACATAGACTTTTCCTTTTGACAATTGTTAATGAAATGGTAAGACACTTTTAAAGGACGGGCATTTGACCTTGGTTATTGTTTTGTTTAGCCCTAACCGGTTTGGCTCAGCGGATAGAGCATCGGCCTGCGGACTCAAGGGTCCCAGGTTCGATTCCGGTCAAGGGCATGTATCTTGGTTGCGGGCACATCCCCAATAGGGGGCGTGCAAGAGGCAGCTGATCGATGTTTCTCTCTCATTGATGTTTCTAACTCTCTATCCCTCTCCCTTCCTCTCTGTAAAAAATCAATAAAATATTTTAAAAAAAATAAAGGACAGGCATTTGACCCTGGTTATTGTGTTTTTTTTTAATAAATAGACAGTATATAGCAAATGAACCTTTAAATTTGTTCCTAAAGGTTCTAAAATGGCTTTCAGTTGTCATTTTCAGGCTCTGATCTCTGGTAAATTTTAGTATAAAAACTGTGAAGATGTAAATGATTATTTATAAAATAGATTGTACGATCTTGTTGCAATGCACACAAATACTGGTTTCATGAGATTCTGTTTGTTTTGTCAAGGATAGGCCTTGGCCAATGCAGAACTTAAAGGTTCTGAATAAAGCAAAACAGCAAGTCTTTTGTTAGATGGCACCCGCATGCTTAACGAGGGGCACCAGCATGGCATCAGAAGTCCTCCCAGGACAGCTCAGTGTTCTCTCCCTCCACTCCACTCCACAGTCAACTAGAGGAGGAGATGCCAAACTATACTTATTCAAGTTTCATCAAAAAAAAAAAAACACAGCCGTGTACACGCAGCAAGAGTACAGAATACCACCTGATTGGTCCTTATCCTGGACCACCCAGTCATTAAACAATAAGAGAACTGTTAAATGAGTGTATTCAAAATACTGAGTCCACCTGGGGAAGTGGGGAAGGCATGGCATTCAAACTGCATCATGAAGGGCTGGTATTGGTTTGAGAATAGAGAAGAGAAGGTTATTTTGTGCAGAGTGAAGAGGAAATGTCAGAGTTGCGAAATAATCTATCCCAACAAAATCTCATGGTTAAGAGTGAATGAGATTGAGTGGTAGAGAGACCAGCAGGGTAGATTGGGGGTGGGGGTGTGTGTTCTAATAACATGCATTTATGTCATACATTTTTTCACTTATTTCATCAATTCTGAGATGTACTTTATTTTATAAACTTTTATCATCTCTGAAATCAGGATGCAGTTCGACAAGGTACAGTTATGATATTGTCGCTACTCATGCAGGCACATAAAGGTTTGCAAAGTGGGTGCCAGCAACTTGGAATAAAATGAGTATTTTATGGATGATGAAAGACCTTTCTTATGCCATAAGCAAATAAAACAAAAACAGCCCTAACCGGTTTGGCTCAGTGGATAGAGCATCGGCCTGCGGACTGAAAGGTCCCAGGTTCCATTCCGGTCAAGGGCATGTACCTTGGTTGCAGGCACATCCCCAATAGGGGGTGTGCAGGAGGCAGCTGATAGATGTTTCTGGCTCTCTATCCCTCTCCCTTCCTCTCTGTAAAAAATCAATAAAATATATTTTTCTTTTAAAAGGAAATAAATGTTGTTTTTTGTGATGACTGGCATCTCATACTTGATGAAATAGGTTATTCAACACATGTGCATTGTACGCCTAGAATATGCCAAGCACTGTGCTAGGTGTTGGGAATATAATGATGGGCAAAACATGCTATGTGCCAGATCTCACATTGCTTGCTAGCTATCGTCTTAAATGCTTGGCTGAAAAGCCCAGACTATGCTTTATAATAGGGACCATCAGGGCTTTTAAGAGCAAGAATGATGTGATCAGATATGTTCTGGGGAAGTTAGCTCTACCTAGCAGGGATACACAGAAAGGCAGGGAAGGGGACTGGTGGTAGAGAGACCATTTCAGAAGATCTTTAAAATAGTTTGTGTGTGATGTAATGAGGGCAGAATGAAGGCAGGGCCACAGGCAGAGAAAGAAAGGACAGTGTTGAATCAACATGATCTCACTGCTCATCGTTATGATCAAAGAAAACCAGCAGACAATGCAGACTGCCTTGACTTCGGCGAAACACAGGACAGCATGTGAGAGCTATCTGATCATCAATGGATTTTTTACTTTCAAGTGATACATATACTTCAGCCTTGTATCTCCTACCACTGAGGACAAGGCACCATGCCTAGCCCTGGGAATGCAAAGAAGAACTGTGTCTTCTCAGTGCAATAACAGAGGGGTAAGGTAGGCAGGCACTGGGATAGCTCAAATTGGACAGCACAGCCTGGAGATGGGAACCATATTCAAGGAAAGTCACACCTGACTAGAAACTTGAAATCATAAAAAGAAGCCACAAGGTAGACCAGGAAATGAAGAGCATCCTGGGCAGAGGTAAGCCTGTGCAAAAACACACAGTTGAGAAACAACAGAGCGTATTTAGAACAATTTTCAATATATGCATGTGCCCATGGACAGTGGAGAGGTATAAGGGCATATAGCGCAATGGAACTTACATCACATTAAAGCGTTTCAATTTAATCCTACAGTATTATAGACCCACTAAAAAATTGACTTCATTTCAGTTTATTTAAGTAGGTCTTCATTTTTTTCACTCTAAATTGGATTACAGATTAAAAACCATGCTAAAGAGTTTTTTAAAGGGTTTCGATTTAATCCTACAGTATTATAGACCCATTAAAGAATTGACTGAATTTCAGTTTATTTAAGGTCTTCATTTTTTTCACTCTAAAGTGGATTACAGATTAAAAACCATGCTAAAGAGTTTCATCAAGTTTTAAAATAAACAATAAAAGCAAGGGAAGGGATTTCTAGTATGTCCCCATTAAAGCATGGAATTAATTTAAAACGCTTCTCCAAAAGTGAAATACCAGGAGCAGTCAATTGGTGGCCAACTTGAAATTGTCTTTCTGTAGGAATCCAATATCAAGCAGAGAGGATGGCACCGTTTTCAGAATTATTCTATGATGCACTTTGATGTAATGAAAAGAAAAGGTGTCTGTGGACCCTGAGCGGTCTAAGATCTTTGTGTAAATCACTGAGCCATGCTGGCTTGGCACCCAAGGATATTTTTCCATTGATTTTTAGAGAGAGTGGAAGGGAGGGAGAGAGACACACACAGAGAGAGAAACATCGAAGCGATTGGTTGTACAACCATTGATTGGTTGCCTCCCAAATGCACCTGACCTGGACAGGGAATGGAACCTGCAACTGAGGTATGTGTCATTGACCCCTTGACTGGAATGGAATCCAAAACCCTTCAGTCAGCCTGAGGGCCAACGCTCTATCCACTGATCCAAACTGACTTGGGCTCTCTTTTCTATTTCTGACATCAGCATTTTGGTTTGCTGTCATGTCTTAAAGAATAGATTAAAAATATTGCTTTGAGTTCAGATTTACTGTACATGGATTTCACAAATTTAAGAAACTGCCAGAGAATAAAAAATTGAGCTAATATGCTCCTCTTTTGGAAATATGTGAGGTTCGGCACCTGTCTTATACCATTGAAGAATAACTCCTTTGTCCTGAGTCTTTTACACACACATGACCTTACTAGAAAAATCATATGCAGATGGAGTCAGGAGCTAGACCAGGGTCTGCGTCCTTTACACGTGAAATGTTCTGAACTATTTGCAAGACTCTGGGACCCTGACCTGAGTACACAGTGAGCATGTAGTCAGTATGCTCCCTCTCCCCAATCTGTTTCATGTGCTCATGTGTTTTAACTATGCATGTAGCAGCTTTCCTGGTGTTACACCATGTATATTATTTACACATGTCACTCTGTTCCAACCACTAACCTGTAAAACTTTGGAGAGCAAAAATCAGGTTACATTCATTTTTGAATCTTCTTATAACAAAAAGTCATATGCCTCACAAAAATAAAACCTAATAAATCTTTATTGGACTAACCTGCAGATACATGTACCATACTTAAATTTTTTATTGCTAGTCTCAAGAGATACAAGCATTTCTAAAAAACAATTAAAATTCTATGCTACATAAAGCTTTGTCTCTTTGTGCTATTTTTAAACCATTAATGTTCCAACCAGCATACTTCAGCATCACCAAATGCAATATTTGAAAAAAAATCCTATTATTCTGAATGAGAAACAACAATTATAGAAATTGCTTTGAAACTGGTCTGGATTTGAAGTGAATGATTACATGTACACAAAATTTCCCAAGATGTCAAAATTATAAGAACAAATCCTTTATTCTGAATGGTATATGTTTAAAGAACAATTACTTGGTTGTATTTTCTGGACAAGTTTTTCTTTCTAAGTGAGTAGAATTCATCTGTGTGGATCAAGTATATATTAGAGCCAGTATATATGTTTGTAGAATTTCCAGTTATGCACTCAGATGTAGCCTTAGATTCCAGATGGCCCAGAACCGAATGATCAGAGTATTAAGGTTAAAACACATTCTCAGATGGCTGCATTCTTGTCATCACTCAAGAGCATTTTTTTTTTGCACTAAACCCAAGTGAATAAATACAATGCACAATTTCTTTCCGACACTTAAGACGTAAATAGAGCTGGGCTCCACATTTCTAGCTTTGATGGGTTCCACAGGAGCACAAAGAAATGTTACTTTTCTTTTCCCACTTCCCAATTCCTGACGGCACAGTACTGAGTATCACTCTGCTGCTTTATAGAACACTGCCAGTTCTAAAGCAGGAAAAGTCAAGAAAACCACTTGATGAGCTGCTTGTTCTTGAAAATAAGAAAATGAGGAATTCCTTTTCTGAGGCACAAAGGACAAGCACTAACCACAGACTTACTTTATTTTCAAACTTGTTTTTAAAATAGGTTTTTAAATAGAAAAAAAATACTCTTTGAGGGCTTTATGGCGTGGAAATATAAAAGCATTAGAAGAATACCTCTCCTCTGCTCAAGATTTTATTCCACATGAAATACTGACTGGCTGCACAGGACACGTGGGACGTAGTTTGTTGTATAAGGAACTGCTGTTGCATCAGCCACGGAAAACATGCTGATGGAGAATCTCTCAGGCTGGCTATTTCAGAGCCACCTCTCCTTGTTATTGTTTTGGTTGCTCTTGTTTTTCCTTTTTATTCCAAAGTTTAGAACTGCAATGATTTAGTGGTTTCCCCCTCCCACCAACAAAAATGTAACGAGATAGGGACATTTCAATGTTTGCATTTCCTATGTCATTCTACTTTGCTTCAAAGAACCTACACTTAAGATACTACATAGAGACAAACATATGAGACCAATTATAGCCTCCGAGGTGATGGGATTTAAGAAATGTGCACTTAAGATGTGGCCAAGTATAATTATGGTCAAGTAAATCGCCGGGAAACTGCAGCATTATGAAGACTGTTTTTTATTATGAAGACTGTCTTCATAATCAGACCTTAGCTTCGATCAAAGCACCTGGCTCATTCCCCTTTTCTGTCGGGTGTCTATTTCAAACACTTAGGCAATTGATCATTCACTTATCTGAACATCTATCACAACATGATCAATTATGGTTCCTTCATCACCTGAAATATTATGCGCCAATGCAAAGCTGAGTTATAACTCGACTGGCCTGTGTGACATGTAAATTTGTGAGATACCAAATTTCAGAGTAATCTTTATAGTGTATTTTTACGTGTGTCTGTGTAGGAGAGCATACATGTGTTTGTGGTGTAAGCATGAAGAAATATGTGCACAGATATTCTCCACTGCCAGGCAAGCAGATTTAGGAAGGAAATATGGCATAATTTTTTAAACATTTCATATTGTTTTATTTTATCAATAAGCACATATTTTGTCATTTAAATAGCTAATGAAAAAGTGTAAGTGAAATTTTGAAAAAATTAATCCTGGATTGGATTTGTTTTATTTATTTTTTTAAATTAAGTTCCAAGCTGTATAAGGCTGGAAAATTTATTTAACTTTTTTATATCTCGGTATCCAAATCAGTTCAACAGGAATAATAACACCAGTCACAGGAGTGGTTGTGGTAATTGTGTTAATACATGTAAAGCACCTAACAGTGGCCTATACTAAATAAGCATCATCTTCTGGTATGAGTGGTCATGTGGGACTATTTCTCAAGAACCAACTTGTTAAGGTTTCTGGATAAAGCAATTGGTTTTGTGACCAAAGCATATTCTCTGTAGATACCAGCTTTGGTTCAGAGCTTTGGATGGTTTTCATCACTTAAATATTGATGAAGGAAGGCAAGAAGTCCAAGTTTTTCTCATTATTTAGTAAAGAGTCAAAGATAATCAGAGGGGGTAACACCTGTTGAAGCAGGTTAATTCTTAATTAGGGAATTTCAACCCCTAAAACCCCTCTATAATTCAGGCCAAAGCAATATATTTCTAATTTAATTTCCAGATAATTGGGTTACTGTATTCTGGTTTCCAAGCTGAAAATTGATGATCAACTATAAATATCAAGTCAGGCAGCAGAATGCTAATTAAGTATACTGGTTAAATACTCAAGCTTCAAAAGTTACATTTCTCCTATGTGCCCACCTGTGAACTCAGCATCAGAAGGGAAATAAAGCCTTAATTATGTAAAATAATATAATATTATAAGATAATTATGACACTGGAATGATGTGAAACTATCAATTCTGCTGTCTACATCTTACTGAAATAAAGAAAAAGAAAATGCAATCTTAGAATTTTTCAAACAGAGAACGAATTAGTGAGTGAAGGGAACTGCTTTACTTCTGGGGTGGAGACCAATTTCTATACCTGTCCTGCATTTGATATTCTAAGATCACATGGGCATCCACCATTGCCCATAAACAACCGAAAAGCAATAATACCCAATAGATATTCTATGTTGCTAAAACCACACCATCATTAATTTAAAATATAAAGTGTATGAAAAATATAGACAAAAATTTTCATGACTTGCTTTTTAAAGAAATTATTTTAAAGTAATTTTAAATAATGTATTGAGCTAAATCAAACATACTAAAATATGTAAGTGCTTACGACATTTTTAATGAGGCATAAAAGATTATCTCCCATATCATTTAACGTCATTTAAACCATGAAATAAGAGGCGTCAGTACATGATAGGTAGTGCTGAGGTGAAATTTAGAAAAAACAACAACAAACGTTTAAAAATTAGAAAGCAGTATGGTTTTGAAGGAATCAGATGTAATGGATACAGCAAACCAAGCATGTCGGAGGGTTTTCCCTTTCTTTAATACCTGTGCCCCTGGCAGCCTGCCTGGTTCATGGTCCCATTTCACCGGGAAACAAAAGGCCACGGGAATCCATCCATTTGGTCCCATAAACGCAAAGATTCGTTTCCCCACTGGCACAGAAACCAGAGATCTATTTACTAATGGAACTAGAAAAACAACAGAGGAAGCTGGTAGATTCCACCTACCCTGAGCTGTTTTTGTCCTTCGTCATTTCTGTGCAGGCCAGACGCAACCTTATAGCCTTGTGGGAGCCAGTCAGATCTGATGAGCGTTCTGTTACCTGGGAGCCTGGTACTTGTAGTCTGGCAAGCTCCGCCCACACCTCCACCAGGGCCTGGCTGTTGGAGGAGGGGCCGGCATGCAGAAAAAGGAAGGAAAACGGATACCCCAAACTCCACACAGCAAACTGTTATCCCCTAAGAAAATGCTGTTCTGTGAGGGCAACAAAGGCGGATGTTAAATGCAATCGCTCTTCAGCTATGTACTATGTAGTATGTGGGAAAAGTGCTTCTCTACGTGTATTTTCCTTTGTGGCATATCATCTAAATATGTTAGTAAATGCTAGGTAGCTTGGTGAAATGTCTTCGCAGCATACCAAAAACCAAACAAATTCACAGAAGCGAATTAGAGATAGTGCCCAATTGAGACTTTTAACGGCCAAAGAACACAAAAGTACTGATGTCAACACCATTCTTAGTATAATTCACTGTGTTCTTACTACAATGGGGCCTTGACTTACGAGTATAATTCCTTCCGAGACCGAGCTCATTAAGGAGCTCATTAACTCAAATTACTCTATCAACTCAATGCAAAAAATCGGCCGAGAGACAGCTGGTATCTCAAAAAACTCGTTAGTCGGACACTCGTAAGTCAAGAACCCACTGTATATGCTAGGCGATGTGATAACTGCCCTAATGCATTACTTACTGGTTCAGTGGCCTGTGAAGCAGGAACTATTCATATTTCCACTTAGTGAAAGAAAGAATGGAAGATCAGCAAGTTTGCAGAAACTTGCTCAAGGTCAAATGGTAAATGGCAGAGATGGGATTTGAACTCTGTCCTATAAGACTCCAAAGACTGACTTGTTTTACCACATCCCCCTCACCTTGCTACATCAGTCGAGCCCTTCATACCACCAGAGCATTATTCCTAAGTATTGAAAAAAGAATAATTAGATAAGGTAGATTTAGTGATTTAATGTGAAGCATTACAAGAGATAAGCCTCAGTTAGCTACTATCAAATGAACACCCTCAAAAAGTTAAAAATGCCTTAAAGTATTTCACGTTTAATATATTTTTAAAATCCAGGAAGTACATGATGAGAATGAAAACAGAAATATGATCCTTAGGTGTAATTTACCCAGAATGACAAATAGAAGTAGTAGAAAAAGTATAATATCATTTACTAGTATGTTGAGGGTGGGATAAAAACTTAGATTTCTTCCACCAGAGATCATTGCAAAATTCAATTTCAAAGTGGAGAAGCACACCCATCGTTTTCACTCTTATCCATCTGCTTGGCCTGGTGGTCAGTGGGAGCACCATTTGGCTGATGAGGATGAGCTGCCCCCCTTCAGTGGGCCCATCCCTGCAGGCCACGCCCACCACCAGTGCATGAATCCATGCACTGGGCCCTCTAGTATTTTATATTTGTTCTAAAACAGTGTAATTTATATTAACCTCTCCTAATTCGAATATATGTGCGGTAAGATGTATAGATGTTGTGAGTGTGTGTGTGTGTGTGTGTGTGTGTGATATTAAATTTGGGAAATGTAGGGTGTGTTTTTTATTTATAGCACATGTTGACAGGAGCTAGTGGCCCCCCTGCTAGACAATATCAAAAGGTGTGAAGAGATTCTATGAGAGTTGTAGGAGATCATCTCAGAGAGTTAGAATATCATCTGCCAGCCCTCATTCACAGAGAGGTATTGCCACGTTGGGATCACAGTCTTGGCTGGTTCCTTATCCTGTACTCTCCCCACTGCGTTATGTTATTCCTTTCTGTTTAATTTCTCCAAAGGGAAGAGTACTCTCTGCAAAGCCAGATATCAGAAAAATTGAAGTACAGATTGTTGAAATGCTGATAAAGACTATTTGAATTGGTGGAAAAGACAGAAAATGGTAGTATAGCCTTAAAATAAAAAATGAGAAAGTCAATGCTAAATATCCTTTCTTTTAAAGATGTGAAGAAAGTCTTTTATTCAATGCCAAAACATTCAATGATATTAGACACTAAAGCAGTGGTTCTCAACCTTGGCTGCACATGAGAATCACCTGGGAATCTTTTTTAAATCCTGATTTCTGGGCCTCGTCCTCCGGAAATTCTGTTTCTTTGTTATGGGATGGGGCCACAACATTAGTAACAAAGAAACAGAATTTCCAGAGGATGAGGCCCAGAAATCAGGATTTTAAAAAGATTCTGAGATGATTCTCATGTGCAGCCAACATTGAGAACCACTGCTCTAAATTGTTACACTTTAAGCTAGAATTTAGAAGATTTCTAGCTTTTAGAAATAAGATGCCTCTGTATGTTGATAGGCTTGTTATGAGATATCCCAGAAGTATGCTGGTGATTTTAAACATCATTTCCTTAACAAAATGGCATATTTTCCCACAGAAGGTGAAGAGATTGAGAAATGATCTCATGATGAATTTTAAATGACAGTTATCTGGAGATGAAGATCTGTGTAAAGAGAGAGACATGCTTTGGAGCTTATAAATCTGAATTCGAATCCGGACGATGCCACTTACTGCTATTGGATTAACAGACCTACAATGGACAGATGCTATTTTGTTTTGTTTTGCTCACTTGATAGTCATCCCCACTTCCTTTGGGGGAAGGTACAATGTACCACCTCTCTCCATGGGTTTGAGTTGTGTTGTCCCACTTTTCCGCCTAGAGGGGAGCATGTGATTCAGGCAAACCAGGAAAATGATACTCAATTCCAGAAACGGGTAGGAACAGCAGGGAGGGAGGCGTGGCTGGTCACGTGGGACTGGGGAGCCAGGAGGATGTGAGCAGCAGTGGAAGCCGCTCAGCTACCTCAACAGCAAGAAGTTAATCTACCACAGCGAATTATTTAACTATTCAGAGAGGCATTCATCTACTCTAGAAAATGGAGCAATACTATTTACCTCAGAGAGTTGTAAGGATAGCAAATGCTGTACAGAAACCGTCTAGTTACCTAACTTAAGGGCCTCAGAATGAATGTGTTCCTCTCTCCTCACAGGGAACCAAGAGAGAGACTTCAAAACCATTTTCGCCTGAGATGAGGAGGGTCAGGAAACCTACTGGTACTGGAGGAGGCTGATATTAATAAGTAAGTTCTATTAATTTTTCCATAACGTACAAGATAAAGATAGGAAGATACACTATAAACGTAGATCGAAGGCACTCCAGCCCCTGTGCATCTGTCTTAGTTCTCAGTTCTGTAACTTCTCTAAAACTGGCGGCAGCTTTGTTTCAGGGTATCATGTTACCCCCAACCGGTGTTTAAAAGATGAGAGAGTTAGGCAAGTGAAGTCTTTATTCTTAGGATTATAAAATCAATACAGTTTTCCTCCTGAGGCAGCTGTTAGGATCAAGCTATTTTGGACATAGTGCTAAATGTTCCTTCATTTAGTTCTGAAATGAAGTCAGATAGGTAAAGAGCACAGTCTACATTTGAAGAAAGTATGGGATAAAGTTAGCTTTCATTGCCATCTGTGCTATATATTTTTAAAATGCTGGCTAATTTCACTCCATTAGTTCCTTTTTAAGACTAAGCAAAGTAACCTGTCTGTTGGTTTATATAACACATATAGTTCCTTCCAAGTTTCTGCAACAGGACTTTGGATGTTTGAAAATGCATCCATTTTATCAAGGATTATGACTTCAGGAAAAATGCTTAAAGAGAATAAACAATACCAACCTTTTATGTAAATGAAAGCATAAAAGTATCTATATGCCAAAAAAAACAGGCTATAGAAAACCTTCTATTCTTAATTTCAATTTTAAGTGAACATAAACCTCTATAAACATCCATTCAAAGAGAGAACTTATTAAAGAAATCACTGCAAAATACTTACACTGAACACGCATAATCTTTAAATATACTGAATAAAATACTGGAAGTCATTCACACATTTACCTACATTTCACAATCATATTTTCTTAGCAAACCTGAGAAACCCAAAACAGCCTGAAAAAACAAACAAATAAAAAAAACTCAACTGTCCCTGATAGAGAAAATATACATGATCTAATATTCCTCCAAAAATGGGAGATTTATTGATCATTGTTTGATAAAGTCATTATTTCTTAAGTTTCATTATGTACCAGATCTCTGCTAGGATCTGAAGATAATTAGAAGAAATTCTTAGCTCTTGAGGAGCCCATTGTCTTGGGCAAGTACCGTCCCCTACTCTATCCCACTACTCAGAGATAGAGGATGGAGTAAGGTACTGGGGGCCAATTTTATCTAATAGGACAGCGACTCTCAATGAATTTCCAGCTGAGGAACAAATGTGAACAGATATAGATCTCAGAAATATCACACATTACTAACTGAAGGAACGAGACTGTGAGCGGGGGGCAGAGTGACTGCTGTCCCTGGCTTCCTCTGGTTTCAGACAACTTGGGATCGGAATCCTGAATGTCATATAAAGTTTTGGACAAGCACTTTAGGTGCAGGAAGCCTTGGGTTTCTATTCTGTAAAAACTGTAGATCTGTACACTGCATATCCATTCCAAACTTCTCTTCCTTTGGCATTCTCTGCATTAGAACTGGTTAGAGAAATATATAAACTTCCAGTTTCTCTTGCAGGCAGGGGTGGCCATGTGACAAGTCCTGGCCAATGAGAAATGGGCAAACTTTTTTTTGACAGTAACACAGAAGAGCCTCCTAAGGTGAAAGCCTAACTTTCTACCCAAAGTCCTTCTTCCTATGTTGAATAGACAGATGCCTTGGAGTACTATCCTCTTAGGACCAGGAGGAGAAAGTCAAACATTAGGGCTCCTGAGAAAGAACACTGGCGAAGCTCTTTTCCTTAATAACCTCTTAAAGCACCCGCAGTATCCCTGTACTTCCCAGTTCCATAGTATTTGTTTAAGCCATCATTTATAGCTGTGCTGTCCACTGGCTGCATGTGGCTTTAAATTTTAAATGAATTAAAATTAAATTAAGATAAAAATTTTGGTTCCTTGGTATTGGACTATGCAATCATAGATCATTTATATTATTACAAAAATTTCTATCTAAACAACACTGGAAATTTTTTTGTCATTTGCAGCCAAATATACTGTGAATGTAACAGATGCTAATATTTTCATCACTGGGCTACAGGCAGAAAGATTTTTTTCTCTGTCCCCCAACTAAACCCTTGTGCCCCCGGTATCTTGATTGTTTATTCCACACTGAGATGTCACACTAGCTGTGGGTTTATCACTAGCTTTTCATTTCTCACACTTTTTCAGAGGATGAGATGAGTCTGCCAGAACTCACAGTTAGTCTTCACATAGCTCCAAATAATCATGTACTCTCCCTGCAGATAATGGCAGAAGTAAGAACATGAATATTCCTATGCTGTTACTTCAGGAAGAGAAAACAGCCACAACCATGTCACAATGACACCAGCTGCCAATGAAAGCGACAGACTTCAATATGCAGTGATCCTGGCAGGGGTGGTGCTCAGCCCTTTCAGAACAAACCAGTCCCTTTTATTGTCCTAAAAACGAATCCAGAGCAAGAGCCGGATCCGAGACCCACATCGGCCACAGCTGCGAGCCTGGCTGTTTGAAGTCATATGTCGTCCTGCAATCTCTGAGCTCCAATGACTATAATCAGGAACCGGTCTGCCAAACCAGGAGGCATCCGCCAGGATTAAAATCAGTGGGAAGAAATATCTGATGAGGCACTTGCATAGGCTTTAAACTTCATGATAGCGAAAGAGGGGGAAATGAAGGAAGTTTCAGAAATATTTCTGACGAGTTTTCTGATGTCATAATTCCAGTTTCAGCTTACTTATTTGCTTGTAAGTCACATTAAAACAGTGACTATAATAATCGTATCAAATATTTCTTTTTTACTATAAGCCAGGCAGCACTGCAAGTAATGTTCATATCCTTTTATTTAATCCTCACAACTTTTCTCTGAGATAAGCACTGTTATCATCTTAACTTTCCAGATAAAGAGACTGAAGCACACGAGTTTTGCCCAAGGTCACACAACTGAGGAAACATGAAGCTCAAGTTCAGACCCATACAAGCTATCTCTAGGAGCTTCACTCTTAATCACTCCAGATTTTTACATTGATCATGTCTCCTGGACAATGCCACTGATCATTTTGACTTCCTATACAGGCACTGTTCAGATCATTCACCTCTTAAAGGGTTTCTATAATGTTATAAATCCATGTAATATTAGGTGTAGTACATTGTAGTGGTAAAGAAATAGAGCATAGGGTTTGGTGTCAGGAGACATGGATTCAAGTTCTAACTCTACCATTAACTGTGACCTTGGGCAATTTCATATGTTTTCTACATGTCTTTTTTTTAATCTGTAAGATTGGTATAATAACAAGCATACTTGCTTCATAGAGTCGTGGCCACTAAGCAAATGTTCTAAAATGGCATAATATGGGTGCTCTGAAGATGGCAGTTATTGCTGTAAGGATGAATATGCACTCATTCAGCTCTTCCTTTGAAATAATACATGTGAAAAACACATGGAAAATTATAAAGTGTCATATAAAATAAAAAGGTTATTACTATTCATCATTTTTCTACTTTATAATGTTTTAAATAAACAAATATTTTTCTAAGGCAATAACACAGAATCAGGGACATGAGAAGTTACCTCAAAAATACATAAAGTTTATCATTCAGAATTAACTTGGTTTTCAGTTTTGAAGAGAGGCGCTATTTTTTTTTCACTTGGGGTATGTGTTCTTTAAATAATCTATGTGTGTAAAATATAGTACAGGATACAGACTGCTGTGTCGTCATTGTGGAATTATCCATTTCTTACTTAAATTATAAAGGCAATGTCTTGTCACATTTATTCTTTAATTATAGACCAACTCCATGAAAGGAGGCTTACCTTTCTACTGCAGTGTCCTAAGTAGAATTAGAAAGCAATATCTACATGTGAAACAAGTTAATACATAATTACTATATTCACAATTATACCTTTATTGCTTCCTTAGAGCCCAGACTATCCAGGCCAGTGATGACAAACCCTTTGGAAATGCAATTTTAAAATTTAACTTAAACTTCAAATGAGCTGAATTACAAAGACAAAACATTTTTGCCTCTATGGCCAGAGAACTACCTTAAATGCTCAAATAATCAGAACACTGATATATGATTGGCACTGGCTACTCCTACAGCTATCTGGAAATTAGCCACTTACATATAGTTAATAGAAAAGAGATTTTCTTGATGAGGTAGATGGATTGCATGAATGACACCAATCACTGGCCTCTCATATCCATGCCTTTTATTCTTTAATTTTGTGCTCCTCTTCCAATCTGATGCTGAGCTCCATCAAGTGACTTGCTTTGCTTTGGCCAATGAGATAGAAGCATATTAATGGAAGCAGAAGCTTCTAAAACCACTTGGTCATTTAAGTTTCTAATCCTGCTTCTCTGAGATCATGGTGAGAAAATGTAGAAGAGAGCTCAGTAGCTCCCACTGAGACAATCCTAGCCCAATCCATAGCTAGTGACATGAGAAAACCAGCCAAGATCAGAAAAACTGCCTCCCCACCCCCAGAACTAACCATGGACAGAGCTGACCTACAGATATGTTAATGATGATAAATGCTTATTATCATAAACTACTATGTTTGGGGGTAGGTTGATACACAGTATTATTTTGGTGATATATTTGTAAATGAGTAATGAAATCTGAGTCTTCCCATTTTAACTTCCAATCATACAATTCAGAATTGCATTCATAGGGTGCAGGTCGGGGAGTGCAGCTGGTTAGAGCATTGTCCACATATGCCAAGGTTGCAGGTTTGATCCCCATTTAGGGCACATATAAGAATCAACCAATGGCCGAAACCGGTTTGGCTCAGTGGATAGAGCGTCGGCCTGCGGACTGAAGGGTCCCAGGTTCGATTCCGGTTAAGGGCATGTACCTGGGTTGCGGGCACATCCCCAGTGGGAGATGTGCAGAAGGCAGCTGATCGATGTTTCTCTCTCATCGATGTTTCTAACTCTCTATCTCTCTCCCTTCCTCTCTGTAAAAAATCAATAAAATATATATTTTTAAAAAAAGAATCAACCAATGAATGCACGAGTAAATGGAACAATAAATAGGTGTCTCTCTCTCTCCCTTTTTCTTAAAAAAAAAAAGAATTGCTTTATTAGATCTAGGAAAGAGTAGAATTCTATACTAAAAATCTCCAAAGTGTATATATATATATATTTGGGGGGGTTGAGGGGAGGCACACATCCAGGTGTTCCACAAAATCATCTATTTAGGAATTGTATGAAAGATGCTAAAACTTCTATTTATGTTAACAACTATTTTGAGAATATGTTTTATGTGCAGAGTACATTATAGTAGCTCATGTATATAATCTATTAATAAATACAAGCCCATGCATATTTTATTCATACCTGCACCCTCAAAAAAGTTCAGAGGCCACTGATCTTGACTGTGTTTACATTTCATAATTTTCCTTTTTAGTAATTGTTCCCCTTGTGAACTTCCGAGGTTATGTTGTCTCCTCAGAAGGGAAACGAAGACCAATTTGATGGTGAGATGCCACTCTTCTCTCCTAGATTTGATGAGATTTTAAACATTTACAGATTATTAGTATTTAGTTAAGCTAAACTGAAAAACAAAGGTAGTGACTGTATAGAGGTTTCTTTTTAATGCATGGTCAGTATACAGAACAGTCACATGATGAAATAGAGCACAGGCTCTTTGATTTGAAAACATCCCTCAAATACTAATTCTTTACCTTGTCAAACCTATTGTGGCATGGCATTAATATCTTTTAAGCTGTTTTAAATATGAACTGTTTTACTACGTATTATTTGCCAGTAGACACAATTATTTTAATGAGTATAAAGATTTAGGAGTTTGTGATTTTATAAGCAATTGCATGTATTAATCATTTATAGCAATTTTAAAACATAGTTAATTTACTTGATGACATATACACTAAACTAACTTCTTTATTTGAACTAAACTTAAATATATTTATATATATATTAGTAGAGTAAACAGTAAGGAATGATGTTTTATTTCTCAGATGTAAGGAAATTTATAAGAAAGATATTTTCTTCATGACTTCAGAGAGCAAAAATAAAGGTTAGAACATAAATTCTATAAATTAACAAATAAAGATGTATACCCACCAATTCATAACCAATTTTACTATGTGCTATATCTTTAAAAGAAAAGTAATTTAAAACTGTCAACTCTGTTGCAGTATGGCTTTCCTATATATATATTAAATTCCTCTCAGAATGCTAGCACATATATTTCTTCTTTTCCCTTTAGATCATCCTGCCAAATTCATACACAGTCATATTTAAAGATATATTTAAAAAACAACAAATAGCTCCCTGTGCCTCTTGCCATATAACAAGTGATTTTTTTCTCTTTCACACAAAAAGTGCTTTCCTTCTTTTTGGCCAGAGAGTTAAGTATTCTAAGTTACTAACTTTCTGAGGGCTCAGTTTTAACCCATGCATTTCTATCTAGGTGGAGTTGTATTCTTTCTGAGAAAAACAAAAACAAAAACAAACAAAAACAAACAAACAGGCTTAAGTGAAAAGTCTAATTTCCATGCTGACTTCCCGAGTCTATTCAGTTATAACTAATTCTTTACAATGAAATAAACCTGTCAGTCAGACGAATGCAGGTGGACTGGCAAATATCAAGTTCTGGTTATTAAGAAAACCCATTGAATGAACTGCCCAAACAAGAAACAAAGAACCAGAGGGTGGCCAAGAAGAGTGCGTCCCCCAAGCACACAGCAATCCAGACAGATACAGAGTGGGTGAGCCCAGTCCGCCCTGGTGGGGGACACGACAGGAGAACAAGTCTCCTCACAGGCTCATGGGCTTCAGCTCGCCCTGCCTCTTGCCATATAATGAGCTCATCTATCATTTCGCTTTTGAGACAACAGGCTATTGACTGGATCCAGACTCCAGGGACTGGGATGTTCTTGGAAGATCGGCTAACAGAGTCACCATGTAACCTCGATCAAGCCAATCAATACCACTCTTCAAAGCTCTGAAAATAGAGGATAAGAAATAGCTGGCAATGCATTTGCCTCAACAGAGTATTAGGAGACTGAAGTCCTTTAAAAGTCACTGCAAATTCTAGGAACGAAGATGCTTGGTCAGGATAAAACATTTTCTCGTCCACAGCACTCAGCACTCCACTCCTCCCAAAATTCCTGTGCTTCTGTTTCCCAAAATGTAATGTGCAAATATTTCATTAGGTACATGCAACCGTGTCAGTGCTCTCAACAGTGTCAATGCTGATAAATATCAGAGTGGGATATTTTACTTACTGTATTTTTCTAGTAATAGTGCTAATGTTTGCAATGGTTATGAGCTTTCGGTATGAGCATTTTCCCAAAATTAAAAAGAATGTATGTTCTGAGGACTAATACAATACATGCTCATTGTAAAAAAAAATTATTTTTAATTATATAAAAAGTATGAAGTAAAATAACTCCGAATCCTTCACTCAGAGGTAACCACTGTTGACACCTGGGTAACTCTTCTGGAATCTTTGTGGATACACACACACACACACACACACAATACATTACCCATATGCACATACCTGGAGATACATTTATAATCACACCTACTTACCCATCAACCTATGTAAGTATGAGCTATTTTGCAATCGGATTTCCTCCCAGTTGTTCTGGACATCTGTTCCCCTTCCATAAAATACATAGATTTTAACAGCATGATTTTCCATGGCTGCTTCTTTGTGTCCCATAGCAAAGATACCCTGTTTCACTAATGTCCACTGCTGATACCTATTTTAAAACATTCTGCAGAACAAACCACCAGCAAACAACAGACAGGAGCATCAGGGCCATTTTGAGAGATCAAACATTTTGCTATGAATAGAGGGCCAGGAAATGACAAAGACACTAAAAGACAGAGAAGGACATGAAACGTGCAGAAAGGTGGTGAAAGGAGATGAACACATTAGTATATTTTCAAATGAACCTTGTATACCTTGTGTTATGCATCTACTATTATATATTGAGCAGTTCATTTACAAGATAAAATAAAAGCTAAAGATTACAAAATCCTAAAGTTGCAGATTCCATTCACAGCCTCAAATGAATCCCCACCATCTAGTCCAGCGGTTCTCAACCTGTGGGTCGCGACCCCTTTGGGGGTCGAACGACCCTTTCACAGGGGTCACCTAAGACCATCGGAAAACACATATATAATTACATACTGTTTTTGTGATTAATCACTATGCTTTAATTATGTTCAATTTGTAACAATGAAATTGGGGGTCACCACAACAAGAGGAAATGTATTAAAGGGTCGTGGTCAGGTCTTAAAAAAGGTTGAGAACCACTGATAGTGAATGTCTTTTTTTTTTTAAGTTCCTAGCAATCAAATTCTACAAACTGCCATTTTTGTCAACAGCTGAAACTGAAAACATTCTTTTACTACAGCTGGGCACTTGACAGTGAGCAGACAGCTGCATCCCTCAGAGAAAGCCCCCTGGAGAGAAGCAAAGCCCTCTGCCCCTAGTCATCCCTGGTCACTTCATGGTGGGAGTGGTAAAGCCCCACCCACCACCACTGCTGCCCCTAGTCCCATGAGGTTACTGTGCTCATCTGTGTGGCTTCCTACATGCCAGTCAGACCTTTTGTAAACCAACCCTTTGTTCAACTCTCTTCACATTGCCCATTTTGAGTGTGCCACCTGTTTCTGATTGGGACCCTGACCACACCACACGTAGTTCATACGTTTAGAGAAAACATGATAATACTGATATGATATGGCAAAAGTTGGAACTGCTAGTGGTTCTGCTTACATCATAAAATTTGGCTGACTAGGAAACATAGAACATTTTTCTGTGAACAGTAACAGCTTTTGTAGATAGCATCTATATTATATTAGGAATACACAGTTTGATAAATGAGCTTACTGGCCTCCAAGACACATTTGACATTTACTTAGACTATTAGATGTTTTCTGATCATACTTGAAACAAATGAGTTTCCTCAGGCTTGAAGTCTGAAGTGAGAAGTAACTAGTTCTCGAGAGTAAGGAATATGCACACCATATTATAGAAATATTACAGTAAATCTTATTCAGGTCTGAGTGATAAATCCACAACTCTAAGAAGTGTGCATTACCTCTTATTTGTACACTTATGTCATATTTGCATAATGGTAGAGTGCCAACAGCTAACATCAATGGAATATTTACTATCCGATAGCCACCATTTTTGGTACATTATATGAATTACTGTATAATCCTCCAAAGGGTTATGATGTAGATAATGTCATTGCCAGTTTTGCAGATGAGGTCACACAGCAGACATAAGGAAGAGGTGAAACTCTACAGTCAAAACACTGTTAAGTACAAAACATTAAAAATGATTCATTAGACACACAGAAATCTATTCTTTAAATATATTTTTTATTTATTTCAGAGAGGAATGGAGAGGGAGAGAGAGATACAAACATCAATGATGAGAGAGAATGATTGATTGCCTGGCTCCTGCACACCCCCTATTAGGGATCGAGCCCACGGCAACCTGGGCATGAGCCCCGACCGGGAATTGAAACGTGACTTCCAAACCGTGATCTCCTGGTTCCTAGGTCAGTGCTCAACCACTGAGCCATACCCACCTGGCCCTAATAAGTCTTTTTATAACAATCTTCCTTTCTTGCATCAACTTTGTTTCTTCGTAATGTTATTTAACATTCTAAGTTAAGAGAAAACTTGATAAACCCCAAATCAGGACCCTTCCAGTCTCACCAGACACAAATGGCTAAGACACTGATAAAAGAACACTTCAAAAGTTGCTGCTTTGGGTCAAAATCTGAAGATAAGAAATGGCTAAATAAGAAGCATTTTGACCCATTGTTAACAATACTTAAAAAATAGTAGAGCCCTAACCGGTTTGGCTCAGTGGATAGAGCGTCGGCCTGCAGACTCAAGGGTCCCAGGTTCGATTCCAGTCAAGGGCATGTACTTTGGTTGCGGGCACATCCCCAGTAGGGGGTGTGCAGGAGGCAGCTGATCAATGATGTTTCGAACTCTCTATCCCTCTCCCTTCCTTTTCTGTAAAAAATCAACAAAATATATTTTTAAAAAATAGTAGAGCAGAAAGACTAGACTTTAAGAGGATGTTGGCAAATTTATGCATTACCCATCGGCCCGAACATACTTCACAACTCATTCGGACTTTCCCACAAATCCAGAAAAACAATACACAGTATAATAAGTAAAATTACATAAATTCAAAATGATATTGGAATACTGACTGAGGAGCAAAGATTTCTGACCATGGAAGTGGTAAGGGTGAGAGTAGAACTAATCATGAGAATGTATTCAAGAGAATATGCTTTATAAGGAACTTAGTTATGTAACTTTTGTTTGCCGGGAGCTGTTTTCCCAGAAGGAAGCGATATGACTAATGTCTAGCCCTTTCTGTACATACACATATGCATATTCTGACTCTTGCTCTCTGGCTTTTTCTTTTTTCTCTTTTGCATGCTTTTCCTCACAATAATCCTGCAAACTAGGATTGCATGACTATACATACACACGCATGTGCGCATACACAACACATTAAAAGACTCTTTAAATAATTAAGAGATAAGGAAGCTAACGGATTCTTATGTAGCCTACCCTCTAAATTAAAAAAAACAACACACACGTCATTTCGGTTGCTAGAACTGAGATTTGAATGTTGTCTTGTAGTCAAGTTCAGTTGTTAATTTGAATTGCAGATAACATAATGATGCCTTCCTTTTGGCAAAGCATATTAATACCCATAAAGATGGCAAAGCATTAATACAAGTGATAAGACAGATGGCAGTAGATTTGAGGTCTGCTGAAAAGCCACAAAAATACGCGGAATATTTACAAGCGAAAGAGGTTGGAAAAGGGTGAAAAGTAAATGATGGCACTGTTGAGGCATTTTCACAGTGTGACACTGTGGAGTCAAATAAAGGAAGTAGGCTCTGAGAAGACATGTCACCTGTCACTTCACATATTTGTTTACATTTCCAGCAGTTTCTGCCCCTTCTTAAAAGCTGACTCAGATTAAATTCAGGCCATTATCCCTCACCGTAATTGGTTTGCTAATTCTGCAGCACGGCTTCTGGCTTCTGCCCAGCAGTTGGCCTAAGGTTATAAACTGCACTATTTATTAAGCCTTATTAAGACTGCTGTCAGCTGTAATCATATTGCCCCTCTGCACAAAACCTTCAGTGGCTCCCTGCTGCCTTCCTAATTAAGTCCACACTCCTTATCTTGGCATTTAAAAGTCCTTTCCAATATGTTGCTAGCCTCCCTTTCCAATCTGTATTCTCACCACTCCTCCAAAGGTTCCGGTCTAGTCAAACGAAACTGCTTTTTGTTTCTCCAACACCCTTTCTGATTTCTGTCCTTTACCCAGGAGGTCCTGACAAGAATGCTCCCTCCTTCTGCTTCCCATTTTTACCATTGCATTCCTGTACATCCCTCTCTCTGGCCAAAGCTTACTAAGCTTTCCTGCTATATCTCAAAATACACTGCCTACTGAAGTATTCAAGTAGTATAAACCAAAAACAGAAAAAAGAATATCAAGTTTGGTTCTAAATTTTAATGTGTTTTCTACTTGCTGATGATATTGAGCATGTGAAGTGAGATCCCATATGTAACGATTATGTTCTAGTGTCTGGCACGTGGTAAAAAATCAATATACACTGGCTTCCCTATCCCTGATTACTCTAACTCAACATGGTCCCTTCTCTCTTTGAAGTACATGTGACAGCAAACACTCCAACTGTGTCACCTGGGAGTTGTTCATGATTCCTTAGCTTTTGTCACATAGGAAATATTTTCCCTTTCATTGGTATAAATCATTGAAGCCAAAAAAAATAATCAATCCCAAATATCCTAAATCAGTTCATCAAGTTCAGGATTTTATTGATTAGAAAATATTGATTAGGAAAACAAAAAGCACTGTGCAGCACTAATGACAAAATACATAAGATAGTCTATTAAAATTAATTGTATAGCATTAGCTATATTTGAATTCTATTTTTTTTTTTTACAATATGGTAACCACTGTATGCTTTGAGAACTGGGTCTACTTTGAAAACTAGAAAACATCTAATTAAAATGATTTTCCAGATAGCATGCAGCTAAAATAAAATTTAAATGCTGACCCCAACCAATCTGTTAAAACTCTTTTCAGTGTTACTGAAAATTTGTCTTAACTCTTATTCAATTTAATCATGTTTAATGATCACTAACTTTGGGTGTCTAGGAGACCATAAATTTTGAAGATTTTAGAGCCTTAACAAGAAGCTCAATAGACATTGATGTCTTTCTAAAATTAATAAATCACCATAAGTACTAGAAGGGATAGGTAATTCTGAGAAGAGTGCATGGAGAGTACAAAGGATTACTGGGGTCAGCTACTTGTGTGCACATGGAATACATTTTGGCTTAATAGTAAATGGCCATGTATTCAAAAGCAATGTTAGATCAAAGTCAAAGCCAAAGCCAAAAATTATCATAGAATAAAAAACAGGCTTCATATATAATGAATGAATAAGATTAGTAATAACCTTAGAAAAATAGGGTGAATATTTTTTAAAAAACTACTTTAAAGGAAGGCAAAGCTGAGCCCTGTCTAAAACAACTTTTTCATTAGTTACTTGCAAAAAAAATGTACTAAATTAGTCATAGACAACCAAATGGATACCCTGGCAAGCAATGAAACTCATATGGTATTTATCAAGAATGGCTTTCAGAATAATACAAGTTACCATCTATCACTGAATTCCTATAACATGTTAGGCAGAAGTGCCCCTGTCATAGGACAATAAAAATAAATAGTGTTATAGAGGAGATAAATATAAACATCATTATCCTACAATGAAATATACATCTTTTTAAAAACACAACTTATTTGATTATGTAAATAATACATATTTATTATAAAATTTTGGGGAAATATAGAAAAACCCCAAAATAAATGAAAAAAATCTCTAAATGTATATAAGAATTAAAATTCAGTCTGCTTAGTTAACCAATAAAAATAGAGGCTTATATCCATTGTCTGACTTGACCACTAACATAATTCTATTTCAGGGCAGGGTTTTGTTTTGTTTTTAGATCTAAAACTTCCTGTGTATTTCACCTTGACAAATGATAATATTTGCTCAGGAACTTTCCATGCCAAAATAGAGTAGGTTTTGGACATTGGTAACACTTTTGTAGGAATTGCTCAGAGCACAACGGTCTGTTTCGTTCTAATGCTGCAAGCTGCACACTTCTGAAGGCTCAGGGCTCTTTTGAAGGAAGGTTCTGGATTGATTTTGCACTAATGAATTGATTTATTGAATAAGGAGTGAGTCATATATTTCTTCCTTCTAAGGATGAGCCATTACTAGCCAATATCTGCACATACAAATAGCCACTATTCTATATACAAAGGACACTTAATAATCATTGGAATTGATGAGAAACTCCATAACAGGATCTTTAACTTTCAAGCTAAATCAAATTTATTTAAATTCTATTCTTTGACAAAATCTCTTCATTGGCAAATGAAATATTCATAATACAAAGATGCTTACAAAGTTTCAAATTATAATTCAGTCTAAACAGAAATTTGTGTTTATTAGTCTTATTCCTCCAAGAAATAAATGAGGCCAAGTACAAACACCAACTCAAGACTTTTTCCAGTCATCTAGATCTTAGACTGTTACTAAATAATACACATGTATATAGTAATCGCCTGTTTCTAGTTGAACATTTTATTGGTAATTTTTTAGAAGTTCATGGGTGTATGAGTGTGTGTGTGTGTGTGTGTGTGTGTGTGTGTGAGATTTTCTGTAGGTATTGTAAAAAACCAATCCCAATAAATCAAAGAAGAAATTCCTCACTTTGCTACTTAGTGACATGAGACCTTGCCACATACTTTCCAAGGTAAAATATTTGCAAGATGATTCTCTAGGGAGGGAGCATGATTAACATGTATTTTTAAATCCTCTAATTTAAACTAATTTTAAAGATCATATTTAGTTATTTTGTACATTCCAAAGAAAAAAAGACAATCTAATTATGTTTCTATCATTATGTTCAACTATAGCTGAACCTTTCATGCAGTGCAAGGTTTCAACTGTATCATTCTGCTCTATAAAGCTAGTGGGTGAACCACAAATATTCTGAGTTGTGAATTAATTTCCATGAATGTGATTCCACTGAGCTTTACTTACAGTCACTCTGTTTCAAGTTCTGTATTCATTACTTTTACAATTTCATTGGCATTTGAGTGTTGAATACATTTAAAAGTCTAGTATTTCATATAGAAGATAAAACAATTTAATTTCTTTGGAAAGAAACCGTTTTCTCAATTTTAATTATTTCTTCCCAGGCCAGATTGTGTAATTGTTTCCTAAGGATTAGCTAGTTATAGACAAAGAAAAATAGCTGTGTCAAAAAAGATAACTTTTTGTTGTTTCCTACGATAAAATAATCTTTTTTTTCTTTTATTTGACAAGAGCCCGGTGATGCTCTGGCAAATGCCTCTGCTCTTGCAAAACTAACTCCTAGAAGTGATTCTGGAAGATATTATAATCATGGGGGAAAGTGGTGGATGATCCTTTACCCTTCTATGTGGAATTGCAGTGTAAGCATTATCGTGTGCCCAAAGTGGACCAGGCACTAGAGAGAAAAGTTCAAGAGGATCACAGTCCAGGGCAGAAAATAAATATATTGTATAAGAAATATCATTCCGGTGATAGAAGCTTTTCCTGGAAGATTCTTTGGTTAAATCCCTCCTGATAGGCCAGTGTTACCTCCCTCTCTCAGCCTCCACAATTACCTCACCATATAATAAATGGTCTTTTCTTTCTGCTGGGAAGATAACAGAATTATCTTGTTATAACTGCTATCTGTTTCCCTCAACTAAGTCATAATAACACCTGTGTGCACTTGCCCAGGGAGCGGCAGATATTAAAGAATATATATAAAGTTAATTTGCTGGAATAAAGTTGCCACTAGAGGAGAGAGGGGGACCTGCCCGCTTCACTTGCCACCAGTGAGATGATGGCGTTTGCTCTGATTAGAGCCTCATATTCTACTCCGGAAGAGGGAAGATAAAGGAATGGAACCATCCCCTACTCCCTCCCCTTAAAGCAGAGACCAAAACCCTGTGCGACCAAAACCTTCCAAAACAGGGACCCCTGAGCAGGAGGAAGAGGAACAGAGGAGGTCAAGAAGGAGGAGGAAACAAAGGAGGAGAAGGAAGAGAAACCATTTCTTCAACACAGAACTGATACCAACGTGAGTCATATCTGGATATGCCTGAATATAGATTGGGATTTAAAAAATTGGAAAGGTAGTGAAAAAAATCCCTATAAATTAATGTGTACCTGTTGATGTCCAGAAATATCCATCTTATTGCTTCTTTTATTATATATATTTTAGTGCTTATTTGAAAAGAACTGAAAGTATGTTTATTCCAGAGAGAAGAACCATGTCAGGTTTCGTCAAGCACCTAAGACAATGCTGTAATTCAGGGCTTCTCAAACGCAGCACTATTCACATCTTGGCCAGGTAATTCTTCCTGCCTGTGCATTTCAGGATGTTCCACGGCATCGTTGGACTCGAGCCACTACATACTAGTAGCAACCTCGAGTCATGTCAATCAAAAATGTCTCCAGACATCTGCCACATGTCCCCCAAGACGTAAATCACCCCTTGATTGAGAACCATGGCTGTAACTAATGTGCAGTACAAGGTAGGGTAGGGGCATTAGCAACAGTGCCTGGGAACATTAGGACGGCTTCCCAAGCAGTGTGATATTAGGTTGAGTGTTCAAAGGTGAGCAAGGATTTGTTCCGCAAGCCCAACGAAACGCTTTGCCCATGAATATGTTTAATTGGAGATCTCAACATTGGCAACACTCGGGATCAGTACTAGCCATTCCTGGACCAATCGATTCTACCGATTGTACAGTATGGCAGCTCTGCCACGCTGTCTTTCTCCACCAGAACACATTCGGGACATTTTGCAGAACTGAAAGACAGCGCAATGCAACAGTGGCTCAATCACTAACTTAGCTAATTAGCTATGTGGTCTTGGAGAGTCACCCAACTCTTAGGAGTTTCAGTGCGCAAGTTTATAAAATGAAGGTGTTCAATTAGTAGATGACCTCCAGGGCCCATTCAAATCAAGAAATTCTTTGATAAATCTTTCTTGTTCCGTATGGTAATCTCCCTGCTCATTAAAATGGACTCTCTTGATTTTATATTGATTTGCAGTGGGCACTAATCAAAAAGCAGTTCTAATAAGTTGGGTACTGATTAGAAATGCATCCTGAGTTTTCAAGCCCCTCTGGGGGAAACTTTTCAGATTCAAAGGAGAAAGATCCCAGCATTCTTGCACTCACAATGAATTAAGCTGCTCAGGATTGCAGCCGTTTCAAAGAGTTACAACCTTCTCATGTCACAAATGTATACAGATAGCATATCGATATACTTCAAAAGTCCTGAAATGAGGAGAGCGAGGAAGAGTCTGGTTCAATACATAAACCATAGTCTTCAGATACCTTTTCGTCACAGACTTTAGTTTTTAGAGCAGTTGCAGGTTCACAGCAAAACTCAGCAGAAAGCAGAGTTCCCACCCACCCGGCGTGGCTCAGTGGTTGAGTGTTGACCTATGAACCATGAGGTCACGGTTCGGTTCCTGGTCAGGGCACATGCCCAGGTTGCGGGCTCGATCCCTAGTGTGGGGCATGCAGCAGGCAGCCAATCAATGATTCCCTCTCATCATTAATGTTTCTATCTCTCTCTCCCTCACCCTTCCTCTCTGAAATCAATAAAAACATATGGAAAAAAAGAAAATGTATCTTGAATGATTTCTCTAGTAGTGAGAATGGATGGGCTAATGTTCATTTATACTGTTTCTACTATTTGCTCTTTATCATGCACTGTGAGATCAGCTAGAGTTATGTCTGTACAGACAGTAGCCATGAAAAGATTTAGTAATCAACTATCTAAGAGGTCAATAACAGAAATCATACGGAAGCTGTGACTCAGAATGGAAAATACTGTCCAAGTTAAGTGGAGAAGTAGGGAAGGGGAGGCAAGCGTGGCAGCTCCAGCTCCCCTCTGAGGAAGCAATATGGTCCTAAAGGGACCTGGCAAATGGTTTTGAAGCTGTGCACAGCAGGAACACTGTTTCTGTGTAGGTTCAATGTCATTTAAATTGGCACATCTATCAGGTGATGACCCTATCCTATAAAGAACTATCAAGCCTTATTTATCCTTTCCAGGAAATCACTCCCCTATTTGCCCCAGTCTTCAATAATAACTTAAACTGTTTAAGATAATGGCTAGGTTGTAATATTTTTCTAAAAAATTGATTTCAGAGAGGAAAGGAGGGGGAGAGAGAAATAGAAACATCAGTGATGAGAGAGAATCATTGATCTGCGGCCTCCTTGCAAGCCCGAAACTGGGGATCAAGCCTGCAATCCGGACATGTGCCCACACCAGGAATCAAACCATGACTTCCTGATTCACAGGTCAATGCTCAACCACTGAGCTAAGCCAGCCAGGCTAGGTTGCAAGATTTTAAACAACCTCATTCGATAGCTCCTTGGTTAAAGAATATGCAGTACCCTCTGTTACTAATTATTAAAAATGATGACAAATCAATAATGCCATCACTCTATACCCTAAGCCATGTGTTTTATATTTTTGGCACTACCTGATGACTTGATTTCCATTCCAATGTGAACTTTCTATAGATTCCCTAAGATTGAGCACTATTTCCTCAATCTCTTCCTTTCTGACCTTGCTTATGATGCAACTTAGCTGGAAAAAGCCCTCCTCTTTTTACCGACCCAGCTCAGTGTTTATCTTCTCCAACTGCCCATTAGACATCCTCACTCAGATGTGTTAAAGGCAACTCAGGTTCAACGTTTTCAAAACCAAGCACAAGAATCCTTTTCCCCATTCCAATCAGACTCCGCTGTCCTCTACCAGAATGAACGGACTCATCCTCTGGTCCGTTACATAAAGCAAACACACACGTGGGGCAAGAATTTCCTATGTGGAGGAAATCCTCTGTGCAATGGGGAAAATTCGTTCTCATTTATGACTGGGGTGAGGCATCCACCGATCATTCGAAAGTCCTGAGATCGTTCTAGGCAACAGAGCACCCTCAGGGCCCACTGCCTTCTATAAGTGACACTTTCAGCTTAGCACCCATTGCCCTTGTACTCTTCAGGTCTTGCAGATCTGCTGTTTGTATGTCATACTTGGGACATGAAATTCTTTGGTGAGGCTGGGAACTCTGTGGGGTACCCTGCAGCTGCCCTACCTCTGGGGCAATGCTAAGGAATCATACAAAGTTGCCGCTACCCTCAATGTTTGATTGCTATTCCCAAATCACTGATTTGCAGGTTATATTTTCTTTCTTTTTTAACATTTTCTATATTTAAAATTTTTATGTTTATAAAATTTTTATTATTGATGCTTTAGCCATCAGAAATTAGTGTTTGGAAAAACACTAACAAGAAAAAAACAACAACCAGGATCTAAAAATATCTCCATGCTAAGATTTTTTTTTTAAGTTTGGAGTTTGTAGATTTCCAAAGAGTGCAGAAATATATTTCTACTTCATAGGAAAATAACCGGTGATGAAAAGTATTTGTTAAGGTAGATGAAAAACTAAAGCAATACAGACCTGACATGTCATTTTAAATAGAGCACATGTTTATATTGCTTACATCTCAATATTTATTACTCCAAAAGTATTTTAAAGAAGAAACATTTTCCCCTCATGACTCAAGTTAAGGGGCACTGGCATCATTTTAATGAGAATGGCTTATTAGTTATTTATACTACCATATGCATAACACCACATACATAAACTCTTGGCAATGCATGCCCCAGATTCCACCTTGGATATTAACCCTGGCAGAATCAGATAGAGAGTAAAATGTTAAATTATTTTCCCATCAAATATAACGTATTTTTAACTTTATATTATGGGAAGTGTCGAATATACACAAGAGTAGGGAAACAACATAATGAACCCTCCATGACTCAACAATTATCAACTTATCACACCACACATCTTCACCAATTATCAACTCATGGCTAATCTTGTTTTATCCATACTACCATTCACTTTCCTCAACTCTAATTATTTTGTAGCAAACCTCAGACTTCCTAAAAGTTGAATGTTTACATTGCTTTCAAAGGCCAACCCAATACAAGATTAATGTCAAACTTAAAATGTCACTTTCAAGCCCTAGCTGGTTTAGCTCAGTGGAGAGAGCATCAGCCTCTGGACTGAAGGGTCCCAGGTTCAATTCCGGCCAAGGGTACATGCCCAGGATTGCGGCTTGATCCCCAGTAGGGGGCGTGCAGAAGGCAGCCAATCAATGATTCCCTCTTGTCATTGATGTTTCTATCTCTCTCTTCCTCTCCCTTCCTCTCTGAAATCAATAAAAATATATTTTAAAAAATGTTACCTTCAAGATAATAACACTGATTTTGCTTTCTTATACAAAAAGTAGAGTCATAGTTGACTGCACAAAGTTGGCAGTCTCCTACAGAGCGTATTTTTAGAGGCTCCAAAAGATCAAATGATCACAAATTGATCATTTAATTCTACCTCCTGTCTGATAGTGACAGAGGCATTTCCTAGGATTAATGCATTCTCTCTAAATGTCCTTTGACAAAATACACATAGGTTGCCCAGAAGGCAAAGTGTAAGAAGCAGCCCAGTCAATCGGTTTTTGAGCTATACAGACGATAAGTCTCCTCAGTGGGACAGAGAGACATGGGAGATAACCTCCCTGAGACAGTGATGAGGGGATACTGTGGGATCTCTAAGGAGAAGGAAACACAAAAAGCAGAGAATACCCAGTAGGAAAGTCAGAGATACCAAAAATCACCTTTGCTAAATAACTTCACAGTTTTGTCCACATTCCTTTTGATTTTTCTTGGTCAACAAGGAAGAAAACCATCATAAGAAATATGATGGAGTCATTTTCAAGTGGAGCTACTAAAGCTAGACTTTGAAGAGGCTAGTCATTGAAAGTTCTAGTGACTCATTCACTTAAGACCGAACTGTATTGGAGAGTCTTGTGTGTGATTCTATACGGGGAATCAATACATACTGACTGATAGAAGCATTTAGGCCTGCTGAAATTCACAATTTTATTACTAGGACCATCAGCAAATTAACCATTTTTGTTTTTCAATAGGTAAATTCTTCTGAATTATTCCGTTTCCTATCGATAAAATGGGAAATAATCTTATCTCTTAGGAATGTTATTGGAGATTAGTTGAATTAATATATGAAAAATGTTTACCAAAGTGCTTGGCACTGCTCCCCACCAACCTCCCCCAAGCCCAGGATATAAATTCCAGGAAGGGTGGTGTTATTTTTGTTCATGAATGTATCCCCAGTGCCCAATATTGGCAAAAAAAACCAACAACAACAAACACTCAATTAATATTTGTTTAATAAATTAAATGCAAAACTTTAATTATCTATTATGGAGAACATTTTAAACATAAACGTGCATTACGTATTACAACATTAAAGAATACACATGCTAATTAATGTATCCCCAGTGCCCAATATTGTCAAAAAAAAAACCCCAAACAATTAATATTTGTTTAATAAATTAAATGTAAAACTTTAATGATCTATTATAGAGAAAATTTTAAACCTAAATGTGCATTACTTACTACAACATTAAAGAATACACATGCTAAATAAAACTGCTGAAGTAGAAAGTGTAATTAAGTTAATGTGGAGAAGGAAGACATTACTGATTCTGAGGTCGCTGCTTCTATTCATGACGGATACATTTGTAAAACCAAGAGCAAATGGAGCTAATCCATCTCTAAAAGGCAGTGATGCCCCAGAGATTCATCCTCCCAGTTACATACTGAAGCCATATGTCATCGAACATTAAATATTAGCTTTACTGAGATTGAACTTTTGCTTCTTTCCAGGAGATAAACTCAATTTTCATATCAGGCCTATATTAGAAAATAAGTGGGAAATGAGGATGATTCGCCTCTCACAAGCCTTCCAATCAGATGGATCATTCAATGAATTACTCAATAATAATTAAAAATGTCAATTAAATCCTCATTTAGACTCTATAGGCATAGACATCTCAGTAGGTAGATAATATTCAGTTTATTAATAAATACCTTGCTTTCTTTTGAGAAAACACAACCAAATAGGGAGTTGCTTCATTTCCTGACATTGACAGTATATGGGACGTTTCACACAATTTAACTTATCCCGCATATAAGGGGTTAAAACATTTACATGGGCATTTTCCCAAAATGATTTTAATTCTTAACTTTTTTTGCACATAGAAGGCACTGTTTGACTAAACTTTATGTTGGATAATTTAACCTTTCTATAATTACTCATTACCAAAATTAATTTTTTGCTCTGTGTTGTAATATAGAATTTTGAAAGTTGTCCTACTAAACGATCCAGAATGCTATGGGACTAAAGAAGGGGTCTACAGTAACCCCTCACTTCAGAGCCACATGGCTCTGATTTTAGATCTAGGACATTCAACAATCATTCCCATCTTCCAGGAGCTGCGTATGAACTTGAAAAGCTAGTTGTTTAAGGTTCAAGGCTATCCCAGGAAGAAACTCCCCTGATTTGAGTGAGAGCAGAAGGGTTTTGTTGGCAAGAGGACTTCTGCAGCCTAAAGAATTTTACAATATCGTCTTCTCAGCCTAGCTCATTGGTCTAAGCTATTAAAGTAGTATTAATGTAATTAAGCAGGGAAGCCTTTAAACTAAGGTGACTCTAATGCCTTAGTAGCCTAAGAAAGCAACCCAAAAATCTAAGTCAAAGCTATTGCACAAGAAAGTGAAACTTAAGCAGAACCAATAACAAACAGCCAGCAAGGCTTTCCCAATAAGGCAACTAAAAGCTTAAGCTATAGCCAGTTAAATACTTTATTTGCTTTGCTTCAGCATCTTGTCTGTAAAAACCTTGCCCATAGCTCCTGTCAGGGGAGCACTCCTAACCACCTTCGGTGTGGCACTGACCCACTGCAACCCTTGTGTGCACAGATAAACTCTTGAAAATAATAATGTTTTTCAGTTAACCTTTCAATTGTAGGAACCTATGAACCTCAGAGTGTAAGAAAAGGAAATAATAGCATTTCTTGATCGATGCTTCTCTGTCTCTGGATCTGTTTTTGTTCATCCGTTTATGTTGTTCATTATAATCTGCACGTGAGTGAGATCATGTGATATTTATCTTTCTCTGACTGACTTATTTCACTTAGCATAGGGCTGCATGTCTTTGAAGGACTGACCCAAATGCACAGGCCTGTGATGGAGTCGTCTTTGTTCTAGCAATTGCTACAGAATTAGCCAAGTATTTTATTTACATCTGGGCCTTTGAGTAGTTCCCGAGACTGGGGAAATAAGAATTATAATTTATCTTCTTTACTCTTACAGTGAAACCCCTACCTTTTACATCTTGATAAACTCCCTGTATTTGCCAGTATTACATCTTCCTCCCCACCTTGCAATCTGTTGTTTACAATTTGTTACAGTCTGGAAAGCCACAATCTCGGATTTCTAATATTGAATCTACAATAAAAGTAGTTTTTGCCTGAGGATTTTGCCTACAGAAGGCATATGGGCAACAGATATTGCTGTATTTACTTTACGATGTAAGATAATTGTATTTTATTGTTTTAAAAGAATTTTAAATTTTACATTTCAATTACAGTTGACATTCAATGTTATTTTGTGTTAGTTTTGGGTGTACAGCATAGTGGTTAGACAATCATATAGTTTATAAAGTGTTCCCTTACTATTATTGCCAGTACCCACCTGGCACCATACATAGTTATAAAATGTAAGAGAATTTAAAAATTGATTTTTGGTCTGTAATGTGTTCCAGGATGGCTAAGATTGCAAAATAAATTACCTTGAGATGAATAAGGTGTTACTGTAAATGGATTTAGAGGCCCTGAGTCACCAGCTGAGTGCTGATCTGATGCATACCACTCAAGTGCTTGATCAGAATGGACACTTTCTGAGCAAACTCATCACTTGGAAAACTGAGTGCACTTGTAAGATTCGTATATCGAACGTGCCCTCCAATAATCTAATTGAAATTAAATTGTAGGAAAGATGCAACCCTAAACTTAAAAATGTTATTTCTGTTTTTGTTTTTATTCTTGAAATTTTCCATGTGGGGGGAAAAAAAAGTTACTTTGAGTTTTTCTTATGACCCTTGGGGTTTCCCATTATCCGAGCAAACTCATCCCTTGGAAAACTGAGTGCACTTGTAAGATTCGTCTATCGAATGTGCCCTCCAATAATCTAATTGAAATTAAATGGTAGGAAAGATGCAACCCTAAACTTAAAAATGTTATTTCTGTTTTTGTTTTTATTCTTGAAATTTTCCATGTGGGGGGAAAAAAAAGTTACTTTGAGTTTTTCTTATGACCCTTGGGGTTTCCCATTATCTGCTAAATATTCCAATGCCTTCATACTGTTGCTTTTAAAAAGGTTTACAAGTAAAGTAAAAGCTAGAACAATAACCTCGGAGAAAGACGCAACAATCTCAAAAGAATGACTTTCCCTTCCCAGACTCATGAGAACAGTGGTACGGGGCTCCTCCCAGCACAGACTGGACAACGTAACTATGTCTAGATACATAGAGAGAGGTGCTATGGAATTCCCAGTCACTGTTGGGTAGTTAATGCTGGGTTAGTGCTGCAAACTTGCACTAACAAGTGACTAGAAAGAGTGGGTGGCCTGTGGCAGCTGTGACCCTTGCTATTGGTCATGTACTCTTTACACTGTATGTAAAATTATGCTTCAAGGATGGCTACTCTCCAAATTAAATATTTTTATATGTCTTTAGTAGAGGCCTGATGCATGAAATTCAGGCAAGATTAGGCCTTCCTTCCCCCAGTTGCCGGTACCAGCTTCCCTCTGGCACCCGGGATCCGGGCTTCCCTCGCAGCCCGGCTTCATCTGGACATACCGAAGGATGTCCAGAAGGATGTCTAGTCTAATTAGCATATGCTACTCTCCAAATTAAATATTTTTATATGTCTTTAGTAGAGGCCTGATGCATGAAATTCAGGCAAGATTAGGCCTTCCTTCCCCCAGTTGCCGGTACCAGCTTCCCTCTGGCACCCGGGATCCGGGCTTCCCTCGCAGCCCGGCTTCATCTGGACATACCGAAGGATGTCCAGAAGGATGTCTAGTCTAATTAGCATATTATACACTTATAGAGGGCAAGCAGGAGGCAGCCAATCAATGATCCTCTCTCATCACTGATGTTTCTGTCTCTCCCTCTCCCTTCATCTCTGAAATCAATAAAAATATATTTTAAAAAGAGCCTTTAAAAAATCTGCTCAAAAACCATCAGCCTCTCCACACAACAGAAGACTATGTCATTAGTTTTTTTCTAAGCTTCTCTCTCCCTCCATATCTTCTTCTGTTTCTCTGCCTTTTCCTTCAGCCCAGCTAAACTTGCAGATCCTGCCCTTCTCAGGGACTGTTCACCACCAGGGATACCCACCCTTCCTTTAAGTCTCAGTACAATTTCTAACATCACCTGGACCTGGGGGCAGGGCAGGAGAAGAAAAATTAAAGGCCAGAAAAAGATGAGAAAAAAAAATCCATTATTGCTTCTTCACAATTGAGGGTATTAACATAAGAATCAGTGCTTTTTGGAGCCCTTCTTAATTGTTTAGGTTCCTTATTCCTTAAGACATGTGCATTAATTTTTGTATGAGACACATTATTTCCCAGAAATGCAATGCTTTTTATGAGATGGCTAACTCAGCAAAGAAGAGATAACCTCTGTTGAAAAACTGGCTCAGGGAAATATATAAAGAATCTCCTCCCTACCCCATCCTGCTCCTTAATCTTAAAAATCAGAAAACTTTAAACTTGAAATGAGCCTGCTAGTCTAATTTTCTAATATTGGAGGAACACCAAAGGTCAGAGAGACCCTTGGACTAATTCCGCTTTAATAGACTTGAAGCCCTCTGCACTAAGCAGGGTTCTTGCTCACAGGAATGCAATCCGGCTAGTTTAAGTAGAAAGAATTTTATGACATGGTAGTAAGAAGTTACATAAGCTCCCAACAGAACACAAGAATGTTCTAGAGGAAATCTTTTTTTTTAAATATATTTTTATTGGTTTCAGAGAGGAAGGGAGAGGGAGAGTGAGGTAGAAACATCAATGATGAAGAAAATCATGCATCGGCTGCCTCCTACACACCCCACAATGGGGGATAAAACCCACAACCCAGGCGTGTGCCCTGACCGGGAATCCAACCATGACCTCCTGGTTCATAGGTTGATGCTCAACCACTGAGCCATGCTGGCCGGGCTTGAGGAAATCTTACTGTTGCTGCCACTGCCCCCACTCAGCAGCTATGATGCCAACGACCAGACTAGCAACCACAGCTAATGCCTTTGCTGCTTTTCCTACACTTCCACACACTTCAAGTCTTAGACAATTGAATCTGCTGGACAGAGGCCAGAGTATGAGTAAAACTCAAGCTGCAAGAGAATCTTAAAAGGGCACTTTTAGAGTTTGCAGCCTCTTTAGTACAAGAAGTATGCTGCAAGGGGGGCAGACTGGGTGTCAAATGAACCAGCCTGCTGTATCTACCCCATATGCTCATCATAAACATATGAGTTTGCTTCTGTCATGGATAACAAACTGGAGCATGAAGCCCCTGCTAAGGTTCAAATCACATTTCAGACACTACTTGCATAACCTTGGACTGTCACTTCTTTTTTTTTTTAAATATATTTTATTGATTTTTTACAGAGAAGAAGGGAGAGGGATAGAGAGTTAGAAACATCGATGCGAGAGATCAATCAGCTGCCTCCTGCACGCCCCCGACTGGGGATGTGCCCACAACCAAGGTACATGCCCTTGACCGGAATCGAACCTGGGACCCTTGAGTCCGCAGGCTGATGCTCTATCCACTGAGCCAAACCGGTTTGGCAGGACTGTCACTTCTTATCTGTGCATTTATTTTGTCTATAAAGGGGAAATTTGTAATTCTTAACTCCCCAGGGTAGCGTGAGGATTGCGTGCATTGAAATATAAAGTGCTGGGAACACTGCTTGTCACATACTATATGCTCAATAAATGTTAGTTATAATTACTTCTAGGACATTGTGGCTTTTAAAAAAATGTACTCTGAACTAAGATCTATGGGTATGTTTATCAGAAAACCAGTTGTATGAATTACAACAAATAGGACATAGGATCTTTGCAAAGTACTAATGAGAATTTTCTCTCTAGACTTTTTGCCAAGTTGCTTTTGGAACATTGCTTCTAAAAAATGGAAAGAAACCTGTCATCAATCTGCCTCCATTTAGGTACCTGTCACAGCCTATCACTGCTCTCCTGGGTCACGTAATGAGAGCTTTCAGACACCTTTCTCCATTGACGGAATTGCACAGTCCTGCTCCAGGATGTTAAATTTGAGTTCTGAACAAAAAAATCTATATTCTATCCCTGAAAAAAAAAATACACAGAGTCTCTAGACTGAAACTAGTGCCGGAAATGACATGCTCTCTTATATGATTTCCAGTCATAAATTGAAGGACAGTAAAACAACCACAAAAGTTTCAACCCCTCTTAGTAATACAGACAACGAAATCTCCATCTCTATAGTACAAGAAACGAAATTAGGGCCAGCCTGAAACAAAAGCCACCCTGGATTTTGTGTATTACCTAAAACAGCTCCTCCTGCCATTTCTAACAAACTCTGCTTGTTAGAAAGTTATTTCACATGAGGCCTGAAATCTGTCTGCTGATTCGAGCCCACTGACGGATTCTGCACACTGGTACTCCCCCCACTCCCTCCCCCGCCCCCCCCAACACACACACACACAGAGCGCTGCAGTCCTGGGCGAGCAGTCAGCCAAGGGCGCATAGCTGCTTAGACAAGATGGAGTATGGCGCAGTCATTAGGATATGGGCTCGCAAACTCCCTCTTCCTCACTCTGCAGGCTCAGGGAGGTGCCTTAACCTCTCTATGCCCAAATTATTATCTGTCAAATGGCTGACAATAATTATCTCTACCTCACTGCATTGGGAGAACAGTATAGAAGATAATGTAACAAACATGGGTTATTCTTAATGATGTCATCACTATCACCATCATCAGACTCCAAATTGTCCTTAGAGCTAACTAGCACTTTTTAATTGAAACGTCCTTCTGAGAAAAAGTTCTGTTTTGATCTACCTTTAGTAGGCAGGCTTCATTTTGTCAGTCTCTTCCTCTGTGATCCTTAGAAGTTTGCACCCATCCTCAGCATGTGACTTAATTCCTCCCAGCATCCAGTGAAGAATTCTCCCTTGCCCGCTTGTTTGTGCTCCATACTTCTACTAATTCCACTTATTGCAACAGGTATGGGAGCTCATCACACTTCTGGTTTATATTGACTTTATGGACATATAAAATTCCCAGGTCTTTTCCTGAGAAGCTTCTATTATGCCAAGTATCTCTCCTATAGTTTATGGGTAACTTTTTTTATCCTAAGTGTTACATGATAAAATAATTCTGCTTAGGGGCAACTTTGACGTAGCTTGTGTGATTTATGGGTTCAGACTCTTTAAGAAAATAGGATAAACCAGAAAAAATGATCCCCATGGTACTGAAAAGTCCAATTATCTACTCATGTCCTCCCCTGGACTATGAGCTATATGAAGCCCCAGTGCCAGTCTTGATCACCTACTTATCTTTTGACCCAAAGTGTGCACTGGATACATGGTTAACTGCTAACCTCTGTGCAGTACATAAATGATTTCCCCCTTTGTTTTAATCAACCATGTGTAAGACGATCTTGATATATTTGCAAAAATGGCATCAATTTATTCATCATGCAGTCTTTCAAATAATGCATGACAAGGCCTACATGTGGTTTATAACCAATGCTTCAGGTTAATGCAATCTTGTAGCTGCCTAGAGGATGTAATACATGTCATCAACCACATTTTCCCAAACTAATACAGCATGGCTGATTACAGATACTAAAAACAAATTTAGATGTACAGAAGCCAGTGATGTTAACTATGTAAAATGTATGGAGGTTTTATGTGAATTTAAAAATAACCCTCATTCTATAACCTAATTGAAATTCTAGTTAACAGTGTTCTTGCCTCATTTTACACAGCAACTCAATAGATAACAGCTGCTTTTTATAATCATTTCTTATTAATAATGGGAAAACATGATTTCCATTAAAATAGACACATTGAAATGAAATGAAAATGCTTTTCAGAGATATGGTTATCAAACTTCCCTTCCTCATATCAGACTCCCCAACCTCATATACCACCAACACACACACACACACACACACACACACACACACACACACACACACCGTATCCACTGTAGTTCACAGAACTAGAGAATTTGGAGTAGGGAAGAAAATAGAATATTGCTGGGACCTTATGGCAGGGCTGGGCTGTGGGACAAAGTGCTATAATCATAATCCTGGGTCATGTGCAGGAGGCCAAGGCAAGTGAATTAATGCTACATATTCCACCTGAATGTTTTAAACATTAAGGAATCAGAATCATTGTTTTAACTTGTATACAAAAAAAAAATGGTCCAAAGTTTACGTCAATTGGATTCAACAACTAACAGTAAAAGAAGCATGACCTTATATGTTGACAATGTTCCCCTCTTGTCAAAAATAAGTTAAAAAAACAGCTAAAACTGTTAGTTAAATATTATTAGAGAGACCTCCTGCATGTCAATTATACCCAAGCCATGGTTTTTGGCAGTCACACTATAAATCTAGGCTCCAGAGAGACAATTTTATACCATCTGTTCTCAAACTTGAGCGTACGTCAGAATCAGCACAGGGCGCGATCAAACACAGATTGCTGGATCCCACCCACCCTCCGGACTTCTGACTCAGTCAGGTGGAGGTAGAGCCTTTAAGTTCCCAAGTGATGTTGATTCTGCTTGCCCAGGGACCAACCTCACTTTTTAAAAAAATATATTTTATTGTTTTTTTTAAAAAAACGGAGAGGGATAGAGAGTTAGAAACATCGATCAGCTGCCTCCTGCACACCCCCCAGTGGGGATGGGCCCACAACTGAGGTACATGCCCTTGAACGGAATCGAACCTGGGACCCTTCAGTCCACAGGCTGACACTCATCCACTAAGCCAACCGGTTAAGGCCCAACCTCACTTTTAAGAACCTCACATTGTTCCTTACTAAGCTATTTAGTTTTCTTGTGGTCTTACTTAGGGCTAATTTACCCTGATTGGACCAAACATAGTCATACTCCAAAATCAAAGGTGCTATATAAACCATATGCTAGGTTACAACTGCTTTAGTAGAAGAATTTCTCGATTGAGAAGAAGTTATTGCCGAAGAGAGTGGGGTACTGAATGAGGCCAACTCCTGAGCTTGAAATGAATTGTGCAACTTACGCAGTGGAAGGTCAGAAAGAAAGTCAGACACCAGTGAATCAGATTAATGCCAAAGACATGGAAGAGAGATCAATCAAGTTTTGCTCCTGAGGACAACCAGATGACAGGCACTAGGGCACCCCTGTATCATAACTGGCCCTCAGTTCCTGAGCCACATCTCAGCTCTTGTTCAGCTCAAGAACCCCTGACACTTCCTTGCACAGCTGTTTCTGTAGTGCAGTGAGCTTTACTGTGCAGCTTAGATTCCTATCTTCATTATTTCAGAACTATTTCTACAATAACCTGTTCTAACTTAAAAAAGACAGGGTAGCTTTCCTTGAAAGTCCAAGGAACAGATTTTTCTTTAAAAGGCCTTGGGACAGGTAGATGGGCTAGCTCTAACAAGATGATATTTAATACAGATATTTGCTTATGGTTAACCTCTAGCTCACATTTGATAACCACATAAAACTGGCAGAAACAAAATAGGTCAAAATAAAACACAATTAGCTCTTGTACTTACTAGAGGCCCAATGCACAAAAATTCGTGCAAGAGTAGGCTTTCCTTCCCCCAGCTGCCAGCACAGGCTTCCCTCTGGCACCCGGGACCCAGGCTCCCCTCCTCCCGCTGCCCGCAGACACCCGGGACCTTGGCTGGCTTCACCCCGGCCCCCAGCTTCCTCAGGAAGGACATCTGGAATGACGTTCGAAAGATGTCCAATCTAATTAGCATATTACCCTTTTATTAGTGTAGATAGTAATATACAACCAGAAAAAGAAGGTAGCAGTCCCGGACAGCAGTAGGTCAGCCTATACCTGGTTTTTGTGGTCAGTTATTACCATGGTTTCAGCAGAAGTAAAACCAAAGTAAGACATGCCCAGGGTAGAGCAGAAAGGTCTAGAAATCATTTAACTGAGAAGAGGTTAAATGAATCAACATGTTTAGTTTGAGAAAGGGAGAGGAGGGGAAGAGGATAGCTTTTATCTAATAATTTTAGTGCAGTCCCAAATAACATAAACTACAAGACAGATAGACAATTCCACAGTCTAAATTTGGGAAACCCAGATGACTTAGCACATAGAACACTGCCTGCCCTTCATGTGCTCAGAAATGTTTGTTGAATGAATTGACCCAATAAAGAATTTTTAGAGCACCAAAATTATTTATCTATTGTTTAAATGATTGCCTCTCCAAATAACTTGAATGTGGCATTAGTGTTCTTTATCAGACATTTGGGGAAATGTTGTATTAGACAGAGAACATATGGTGCTATGTAAAAATTTAAAAGTAATGATTAGTGTAGTAGTCTCAGATCCAATGTAGGTAAAAACTGATAAGAATTAGAAGAGCTGCCCTGACCAGTTTGGTTCAGTGGATAGAGCATCGGCCTGAGGACTCAAGGGGCCCAGGTTCGATTCTGATCAAGGGCATGTACCTTGGTTGCGGGCACATACCCAGTAGGGAGTGTGCAGGAGGCAGCTGATCGATGTTTCTCTCTCATCAATGTTTCTAACTCTCTATCCCTCTCCCTTCCTCTCTGTAAAAAATCAATAAAATATATTTTTTAAAAAAGAATGAGAAGAGCCCAAAATCATAATGGGTAGCCCACTAGGCTGAGAACTCACAGGAAAAGTTTTGAGGAAAGGCTAGACTGCCACTTGTTAGGATTTTTGGTGATGGGATTCATGATTTGGGTAATTAGCTGAACTAGATCAGTAGTTCTCAGACTCTTGGATTTAGAGAACCATAAATTTGAAAATTAGAACTGGAGGCCTACATTTTGGGCTAACACACTTCTGCTTTTATTACATAATTATCACATACTATGACTTTTATTTAATAAGAGGAAGGCCATTTTATTACTAAATAATTACGGAGGACATGATTTCAGACTAAAAACTTAACAAAATCAGACCAATATTATCTTCATTTTTCTCATTTTGTAAAAGGTGCTTTATCTCAGCCCTTGTCCATGAACCCTCACTTTATGAATGATGCCCTCTATGACTTCACAGCTTCTTTCCAGAAAATTTCCACTGATTTTAGGCAAGTGACCTGTCAATGTTGGACAATAATTTATGATGATGAGAAAAGGCTAAGAGACAGTTAGAAAGGGCAGAAGATGACAGAACACGAACCTGAGGAAATTTCTCCGAAGTGTAGAGGTTAAAAATCAAGAGCACAGAATAGAAACAAAGCGACCTTATTTTCTTAAATATCAGAAAAATTCTCCTCTTAGCTCAAATGAATCAGAGCTCTAATTAAGGGCTGAAAATATATCCACAAAACTCTTCTATGCCCGTGACAAATGTCTGAATACATTAGACACAGAATAACCTTATGGCAGTTGAATCACATCACTCATGTTCCAATGCTGGGTTTTTTTAAAAAAAAACAAAATCTTCCCACCCATACTATAGATCAGTGGTTCTCAACCTTCTGGCCCTTTAAATACAATTCCTCATGTTGTGACCCAACCATAAAATTATTTTTGTTGCTACTTCATAACTGTAATGTTGCTACTGTTATGAATTGTAATGTAAATATCTGATATGCAGGATGGTATTAGGCGACCCCTGTGAAAGGGTCGTTCGACTGCCAAAGGGGTCGCGACCCACAGGTTGAGAACCGCTGCTATAGATACTCTCTCCATTACAATGCCTGGTGGGGAATCAGGCTGTGCTCTAGTGACTGGTCGGCCACTCATGAGTGCAAAGCACCTGATGAGCGCCAGATGCCAACAATGTGTAGGTTGACCTCATCCCTGTCCTAGCAGCTGGCCGTCCAGATACATTCTAACTGGGAAGCTGCAGTTTCCTATAGTTCATTATAATTGTCCTCCTAATATTTAGAACTTCAATCATATTTATAACTTGCCAAATATAGTGTCTTGTATGTCTGTTTTATTCTCCAAATGCTTAAAAATCTGAAACAAATATGGAAGGATACCAAGAAAATCCTCACTTTAATAAAATCACTTTCTCATACTCAGATGATATGAAAACCCAGAGGTAATAAATATAATGAATATTTTCACCAGGCCACTGAATTAACAGATGCTTTTAAAATATTTTCATGTCATCATCTTTATAGTCATCTCAAATATCTAGGTACTTTTCCATATAAACTACTAGAAAAAATATTGCAGATTGCAAAAGATCATTAAAATTTTAATAAGCTTTATTCTATGCAAATTTTATATCTGAATACAATTTTATGATACTGTGAAAACCTCAGGGAAAATGTCTAAGTAAAAATACACCTAATGACATCAATTAGCTTGAATTTAAATATTTTTTTTGTCACATTCATGAGAGCACTTTGTATCAGTAACCTAAAACCAGAGTAATTAACCTAATCTGATATTTTTGTCAAATGTTGGAGTAAAACCAATTTTCAGTTATAGCAGAAGTCTATGAAGCTAGTGTGCATAAACTTGTAAAAAACATCTGGAAATATATTATCCTCCTACATGAAATTTATCAGTCAGAAAAGATGGTGGATATCTTAAAACTGCATCTTCCTACCACAAGTTCTCAACTGAATGGGGAGGCCTGAGACATGTGGGTCTTTAAAAAATCATCTGTTACTGGGCTGCTCTGAATACTTAGCACAAAAGTAAAATCATGTTCTATTTTATCTAACCAGTCCTAGAACAAGGAAAAATGTCCACTTGAGTTCAACTGGTATCTCTAATGAATAGTTTTAACTCACCAAATACAATTTATGTGACCACTGTAAATTTGAGTATAAATGTGAGAGCATTTAGCTTTCCAAATTCTGCATAATCAAAACACATTCCAAGGCTCAACACGTAGTCATTAGGGTACACAAATATTTTCTAATACTTGGAAGCAGCATTAACAATTATCATTGAGCAATTAAATGATTTTGGCCATAATAAAAAATGAGTGCTGAAATACCGAGAGGCAACATTATCACCATCTGATAAATAAAATGTAAGAATAAAAAAGAAGGAAAATGTGTAAATGTTAAATATTAGTAAAATAAGTAGCAGAGAAGAAATCAATGTACCCCTGTAGAGATACTTCTTGGACATCAAATGGTAAAGGTGCATCCAGGAAGGATGGTCTAGCCATGCCTCCTTATATAGGCAATGGCTTGCATAGCTCTAGTAAAAAAAAATAAAAAAGAATCCACTGGGTTGAATATTATATGCATGTGATACCATTCTAGGCAATACAATCATTTTCAAACTTCTCAACACACTGAATCTACAACTCCATAGTGCCAAATGAAGATAGCAGATATCTGTGATCTGGATCATAAACCATTGACAATTACTTTGGGTTAGAGCTGGTTTGAAATAATTCCCAGTACACTAGAAGTTCCAGACCTTCTGGTTGTATGGTCCAATTAAATTAAAACACACACACACACACAAATGGGGGAGGAGTGAGACCAACATTGTGTTTCCAACTTTTTTCAAGTAAAAATATTAAAAAAGAAAAAAGAACCTAACTTCCATTCTATAACCAGTAGCATAATAGAAACCATAGTCCCATTTGTTTATTGTTTTTTCAAGGAAACCATCAACAAAATGAAAAGGGAGCCCACTGTAAGGGAGAACATATTTGCCAATGATACATATGATAAGGGGTTAATTTCCAAAATATATAAAGAACTAATACAACTTAACAAAAGGAAGACAAACAATCCAATTAAAAAGGGACAAAGGGCATAAATAGACACTTCTCCAAAGAGGACACAGAGATGGCCAAGAGAAAGATGAAAAAATATTCAAAGTCACTAATCATCAGAGAGATGCAAATTAAAATGACAATGAAGTATTACCTCACACCTGCTAGAATGGCTACCATCAATAAGTCAACAAACAATAAGTTCTGGGAAGAATGTGGAGAAAAGGAACTCTAGTACACTGCTGGTGGGAATGTAGACTGGTGCAACCACCTTGGAAAACAGAGTGGAATTTCCTAAAAAAAAATTAAATACTGCCATTTGACCCAAAGATACCACTTCTAGGAATATATCCTAAGAATCCCAAAACACCAATCAGAAAAAAATATACACACCCCTATGTTCAGAGCAGTTCTGTTTACAATAGCTAAGAACTAGAAACAGCCCAAGTGCCCATCAGTAGATGAGTGAAGAAAAGTGATACATTTACACAATGGAATACCATGAAGCAGAAAAAAAGAAGGATCCCTTACCCTTTGAGACAGCATGAAGGGACGTGAAAAGTATTATGTTATCCAAAATAATCCAGTTAGAGAAAGATAAGTATCACATGATCTCACTTATATGTGGAATCTAATGAACAAAATAAACTGATGAACAAAATAGATACAGAGACATGGAATCTTACAGGGAAGGGGTGGGAAGAGACTAACTAAAGAACTTATCTATATATATAAAAGCCTAAGTGACATGGGTTCCAGATGCCGGGCTCACGAGATTAATCAGATCTTTGACCTGTGGGGATCCAGCCAAAACCAGCAGTCCGACATCCTCTGAGGGGTCCTGGATTGCAAGAGGGTACAGGCCAGTCCAAGGGACTCCATCAGTGCACAAAACTGTGCACCGGGCCTCTAGTATGCATATAAGCATAACCCATGAACACAGACAATAGTGTGCTAGGTGGGGGAGCGGGGCAGCTGTGGGAGGGAAGGGGAGAATAGGGGAAAAAAGGAGGACATCTGTAATACTTTCAACAATAAATATAAATTTAAAAAGTGTAGAAACATCATAACCTTAGAATAAAAGTAAATGTTTTTTTTCCAAGAAAGAACAATATTCTCTGTACACCAATATCTCTCCAAAACACGTTAGTATTTGGATGGATGTTATATTACATTTGGTTTCTCATACATTAAATAACCAATATAGAATAGACACTTCATTGCTTAATGCACCTTTGTGCTTATACATTGAAAATAACCTTAAAGTTTATGGTGTGAGGGAAGAGATTTCAAAATAAATGTGAAACTTAAGTTGGATATTTGATAACCTATTCTCAGTTTTCACTATTTACAAAATCACTCCTTGATTCAAGATGAAACATTTCTATAGATGAAATATCTCTTCTATTATGTCCTTATGTATTCATAGATATGAGATTTGTGGACTCTTAAAATGATTGATAATGAGATACAAGCTATATTTATGAAAAATGTTTTTCATTAACCTCTTTTTTCTTTCATTATGAGATCTTATTAATTACATCTCTGAGTGTTTATATTAAGAATATAATATAAATTGTTTTCATAAAATTTGAAGGTCAGTGAGACGTCCTTTTGAAATAGAAATTAGATCAAGACTCAGCTCTCAATACTCACTGAACTTTGCTAAATTTGAATTTTATGTAAACTTTGTCTACAACCTAATAAGTGAGGACAACGTTTCCCATCACATTTGAAACATAACCCAGTCTTTCTCCTGACCTACATGACCTACAAGCTCAGTTCCTGGGACTCCCTCCCCCCACTCCCTGCCCCCACTGGCTATTTCCACTGAACTGGCTTTCTTGATGGTCCCTCAGATGGGTACAGTTCAGCCCTAGGGCCTTTGTCCTTCCGATTCTCTGCCTGAAATAGATTCCTCCTCCAACTCGTAAAGCTCATTTCCCTCTCGGCTTAAATACCACCTTGTCCAACAGGTGTTTCCTGACCATCGTTCTTTTCACTCTACTCAATTATTCTCCAAAATACATATCACTATCTCATATTGTAAAACATATTTGCTTATCTGTTTATAACTCCCCAGCACTAGAATGTAAGCTTAATGAGAGCGGGAACTTGTGTTTCATTCATCATTCTACCCACAGCATTGAAATTGCACATGGTTGGCACTCAAAAAATTTTTTGAATGAAGAGATGAGTGAATATAAATGTAAGAAAATATCTCCTCATTTACATGAAAGTGCAGTGACAGCCTATATGCAATTAAACTATACTAATTCATCTCTCTAACTGTGCAGGGATTATTTTTAAATTATTCTGAAACTCATGACAATGAACCTATTATTTAAAAAGGAATGTAAAAACAAGTATAAATGAATGACTCTCTTTCATTGAGCATCTAATAGAGTTAAAAAGTATGTGTGTGTGTGTTTTGTTATCTCAATTAAACTGGAATAGCTTTAATATCAAGTTGAACTTTCTTCACAATCTTAAAAACAAGTAAAAAATTTACAAACAATGCCCAGTTGGCATGGCTCAGTGGTAGAGCATCGATCCATGAACCAGTATGTCAAGGTTCAATTCCCTGTCAGGGAACATGCCCAGGTTGCAGGCTTGGTCCCCAGTGTGGGCCATGCAGAAGGCAGCTGATCAATGATTCTCTCTCATCATTGATGTTTCTCTCTCTCTCTCCCTTCCTCACTGAAATAAATAAAAATACATTTAAACAATACAAACAAAATCCAGTAAGCAAACACAAAAAGATGATGGGGGATGTATATTAAGATAATACAATCACCCTAACTGGTTTGGCTCAGTGGATAGTGCATCATCCTGTGGACTGAAGGGTCCCAGGTTCGATTCCGGTCAAGGGCATGTACCGTGGTTGCGGGCACATCCCCAGTAGGGGGTGTGCAAGAGGCACCTGATCGACTTGTCTCTGTCATCAATGTTTCTGACTCTCTATCTCTCTCCCTTCCTCTCTGTAAGAAAATCAATAAAATATATATTTTTTTAAAAGATAACACAATCATTGAACATGTTATATGCTCCACTGGCAAAAGATATTTAAAATTTTATAGTCAACTTAATTTTGGAAATTACATACCTTGGCCTACATAACTATTTAAATAACTAAAATATTTTCTTAGACCATTCACTGGCATTTATCCTAATGGTTAAGTTCAAAAAATGGCTGGTGTCTACTAACACTAGTCTAAGGTGGGAATGGACAGCCCCGGTTTTATGTTAAAGCTTCTACAATAAGGAAATATTGCTGTGATCATTCACTGTAATTCTTTCACAAGAGAGCAAATTAGGATTCCTCTGAAAATGATGAAAAGACATATTTTAAAACCTATGTATAGTCCTAGATGATATTCAAAAGGAAGATGATACATGTGACTCATTATGAATCCCTGAAAACACTTGTTTATATTTTTTCCCAATACTGACTGTGAATTGGTGATCACCATTCAACTGTTTCTAATGACTTGAGATCAATGGTGGGGTTGGGAAGAAGGGTCGGTCAAGGTCATAGGTGTAGGCTTTTGCTACGAAAGACAGTGAAACTAATTGGTCCCTGTGGGAACTGAACCTGCAACCTCAGGTTCATTAATTTCACAAGCAAGCAAACTTCTCTAAGCGGGCCAAAAGTTACCAAACAATTTTCTTCAAAATGTGATTCAGTTTAGACGGTACTAGTGTTTAAGAACAAAAGTAAATTGTTCTGTTTTAGTAATTATTTATTTATTCAAGGAGAAGTAATTTGAGGTAGCTATATAGAGAAAAACATCCAAGAAGTTTCCTATAAATGTTTAATTTTCAAAAAGCTATTTTTAAAGGCATAGAGCGCAAAGCCAAAATGGTCAGGGAACTCTACAATCATAATGTGTTTACTTAAAGTGTCTAGCCCAAATCGAAATAGTATTAATTACATGAATAATGAAGCGGTTTCTATTTGGAAAGGCATAATATGAATAGAAATACATACTGGAACGTTTCAGAATTTAGTAACTTCACTTGCTTCCAAACCATCACACTATAACTTAAAGTGTTATGTAATTTTGGAGACACATTTTTATTTCTCTTGAGTTTTCATTTTGGCTATATTATTCTCTCCTCGCTGCCTCTCCTATGTTATATGCTCCTTACTTGTTCTTTAAAATCAACTTACTCTTCTTCTAAGCTCTGGATCTATCCTTCACCAGCTGAACAGCCCTGCTTACATAAGGATTAAATTTTAAGTGCTCAAACCCAGTCTCTCTTCCCAGTACCTAGATATGTTAGTCTTTCATTCAGCTTGCACTTACCATGCTGAGAAATAGGCTACGTTGCCAACTAAGCTTTTCCTAAGACTTGGAAAGTCTCGTCTTTATTTCAATTAGAAACATTAGCTTTATACTTACATCTAGTCGTTCCCTTTTTTCTCTCTTTAATAAAAGTCTATTGACAATTCTGACTTACCTCTTACTGTAAAACTCAGGGTAAACCTTCCCTTGCAATCTCCACTTTATCCACATTTTCCCGCTCTATGGGATCTGATCCCTCCAAAAATAGAGATAATTCAAGTCTCTACTTCCTCTGCTACTGAAAATCCTGTCCCCTAGAACCTGCCTGTTTACAGTGTAAACAGGGCAAGTCATTTGCAGAACAGTGGATAAGGCAACTTTTGAAGAAAAATACTGATTTTATCCCCTCCTTAGAGGAAATAGGTTGCCTCTCTCCCTCCAGATTTTTTTCAAGTAAGTCCAGGTGCCAACGAATGATAAGGAATAATTCACTTCATTTATTCATTGAAGAATTTAGATAAAAATATTATAAATTATGTGTATAATTAGACAAAGCAAAGTAGCTACACTTCTAAATTTGCATCTTTCTCAATTCTAGGACCCTAACACACTCTTACTTTTAGATGAAGAAGATAATTCAAATTAGTTTTCATCTCCTAGTAGAGTATCATTAAGTTTGCCATCATTCATAATAACATATTATACTATAAGCATATTCATTAAAGACCATTCACCACTTCTAAATTTAGTCAATATAACAATAATTTACACAATTCATACTTTTTTATATTTCTAACCTATGAGTGCTTGGAATATTTTGTTGACAAATGTAAAATTCTATTAGTCAACTATAAGTACACACTTCATTGAGAATTATCAGCATGTTTTCAATCTTTACGAGGGACTAAATTTGGTGAAAGCATTAACATACAAAATGGGCCTTTTCTAAAATAAAAAAGGAGATGAGTTGAGAAGACACTTTCTCAGAAATACAAATTTTCTCCACAGCCTTGATGTCTGCAAACTAGGGAGCTGCAAGCAGTGGTTCTCAACCTTCCTAATGCCGCAACCCTTTAATACAGTTCCTCATGTTGTGGTGACCCCCAACCATAAAATTATTTTCGTTGCTACTTCATCACTGTAATTTTACTACTGTTATGAATCGTAATGTAAATATCTGATATGCAGGATGTATTTTCATTGTGTGTGACCCACAGGTTGAGAATCGCCGGGATAGGGCCTTGCCACACCCCCTAAATGGCACAGCACCATGTGACCCAACAATATTTAAATAAGTTTTCTCACTAAAGAGGTATTTATCATTGCAAAAAGTAAAATTTAAAAAAATACACATGCGGGAACAATCTAGATGGGTCAAGTAAATAAGGCTCCCGCCACCCAAGGCCGCCCAGCCTTTACACGTGATGATGTCATACCCATCAAATACAAAGAAGGCCACAGAAACTGTTCAGTGAAAACAGAAGATGTCAAAATATCATGTGTGGCCCAGCCGGTGTGCTCAGTGGTTGAGCATCAACCCATGATCAAAGAGTTCACCAATTCGATTCCTGATCAGGGGACATGCCCAGGTTGCGGGCTTGATCCCCAGTGCGGGGTGTGCAGGAGGCAGCTGATCGATAATGTTTCTCTCTCCTTGATGTTTCTATCTCTCCATCCCTCTCTTTTCCTATCTCTCTAAAAAATCCATTCAAAAAATTTAAAAAATCATGTGTGGTTTGAGTCTAGTTTTGCAAAACTATGTGCATATATGTAGAAAGAAATATACCTAAGCATAACTGTTTTTCTATCAATGGTATGATTTAGCTTATATTTTATTTATGCTTTATAATTTTCTGTAGCATCTGACTCTTTGTAACCAGGACATTTCTTTATTTTTATAACTAAATGCAAGATATATATTTGTATTTGTGAAAAATAAGCCATTACTTCCCAAGCTGGATAAACAAATGCCCATTTTGTTCCCTAAAAACACCTGGAACATACCTTTTTAGATTACTTATCACATTAAATCAGTCGTTTGATTACCTGGACTTCCTGGCTAACCTAAGGGTTCCCAAGAGAGTAGCTGCTACTTTTCATGGACTCTGCATCCGGTGTTTAGCCCAGGGCGTGGCACATGAAGGATGCTCAGTAGAGTACTACTTGCTTCTTGGCTTCTTACTTTCATCCAGCGTCCTCTTTCTCCCATCCCTGGCTCTAGTTGAATTACCTCCACCTCTGCCAGGCACCATACTGTCTCCCAGATACTGTGGGTCAAAAGCTAACGTCTTTGCAGGCATCACAATGAAAACCAATTCTGGATCAATATCAGTTGAGCCACTCCAAAGTCTGGTTAACATATATACAGTCCACTACAATAATGGAAGCTGAGGGTGCGGTCAGGTCTGGGAGAGCAGACAGGATGTGATTTGTTTGGGGAGGGTCTCTGTGAGATGGTTAATTGAAGACCATTTCAGGGGAATTATGGTCCAGGGCTGATCGCTTTCTATTGTGCTTCTTTTGCATCATGATGGAAACCTGACACTTTCTAGCCTGGAGCATAACGAGTGGAACAAAGATTTACATGTTGTAGATTACACTTTATGTAATTTTGGAAGTTTCAACTAAGTTTCTGATAGCAAAAGCCTCCTTACCCACCCCCCAGGAAATTAGGGGGCTCCTCTCCTACCCCCCACTCCCCACCTTCAATACTATTTCAGTGCCTGGTCATGTTCCCAGGTCCAGACACTTCCTTCCAGGGTCTCTACATTGGAGGACATCAAGGGAAATCTTCCAGTTGGAAATGGAAACCAGGCTCTTGCCTTGAAGCCACACGCACATAGCCAGGATATGGCTTTCACGTGGACTGTTTTTGTTTTGACACGGGTAGTGGTTAGGGCTGTTGTGGTTTTTCCATGGGTAGTGCAGTGGTTAGGACTGTTTTGGTTTGACACAGGCAGTCTAGTGGTAAGGAGCACCAACTAGCGGCCTGTATTCATTTGCTAACTCCACTACTTAATGGCTGTGTCACACTGGGCCAATTACTTAGCTTGCAGTGCTTAACTTTTCCATTTGTGGAGATGCAACTCATCATACTACATTCCTAATAAGCTTGTGGGTTAATGTCAGCTAATGTCTAAACAAGTGCCTGGCGCATGGTAAATGCCATGTGCATGTTCACTCGATAATATTTACTTGGCTTAATGTATGTTTTTAAATGCTCTATATATGTTAGATATACATATGCATATATTTTATAAGATATACAGTATACTAGTCTATAAGATATATATCTTATAATAAAATATTTTTACAAGGAGGGATTGAGGATGATTATCAGGGGAAGAAGCACTGAACAGCCTTCCACGAGCCCCTGGCATCACCATTTCCCTCTTCGTGCTACAGATACTGGAGCCTTTTTCAACTCTTGGTGCCTCTACGTGTCTCCTGTTAATTATCTCGGCTGCCAGCAGCCGTCCTCTCCCTCGGAGCAGAGCCTGGAACCTGTCCCCTGTGCCCGGGTGCCTGCAGCTGATCCTGTGCATCCCTCTCTCTATCTCCCAGCATCAGCTCCATCACTGTCTGCCTGGCAATTATCTACGGGCAGGAAGAGGCGGACATCTGAACTGTGTCGCCAGGTGACTCCCCGAGTCAGTTCCCACCACTCTCCTTAGCGGATCCACACTGCAGGTTCCTAGAAACCTGAAAGTTTCCGAAATTGTTTTTCCTTTTGAGATTTCCGTGAAAGGGCCAAATTACTTTATGTTTCTTTCACAGGCCAGACACATAACTACTAGAGCAAGAAAGTATTTATTTTACTATGTAAAAAGATAACTTGCTTCTACTGGGTATTTAAAAGCTGGGTGTATTACCTGAGAACCATAAACATAAATGTAAGTATCTTAACCTATATTTTCTAAATTTCTAGGTTGATATGGGAACCACAGTTAGGCACCAGTACCCCCATTAGACCTGAGAGTTAAATTTCAAAATCAATACACGGACATGGTCAGGTACCTGCTATGTCATGGTAGGCAGACTAAACTGTTGGCAGAATAAATTCGGTTTTGACTATAAACTCAGAGCTGATGTTAACGAGAAAGCCAAGCCCAGGAGAGTCTGGCAGAAGTGGAATTCAGAAGAATGACAGAGACAAACACGGTGTTACTGTAACTCCAGGCCACAAAGAAGCCGCCCTGAGAAGCAGATGGAGGTGTCTGGCACATACATCCTCACTGACACACAGGGCCTGCCAGCTGCATTCTGTCCTGATTCCTTTGAACATTGGAAGCAGGTACCTTTCCTTGCTATGATACTGCCACCTCAGCCACACTTCCCACTTAGATTCCCGACAGTTACAGACGGTGCTGGTCAGGCCAAACGAAGCATCCTGTGCACTTTCAACGTACATATCTTATTTTAAATTAATCATCTGTCAACCCATTTCTTTTTCCATGTCAGTATTTTTATACCTGAGTTTCTGGATTTCAAAACAGAGAGCCAGACCCTGGACTATAATAATTTCATAAAATAACATAGCTTCATCAGGCATTTCCAGAAAGAACTGATGAGTGACTACTCACACCTATTCAAATGATTATAGGATGATGTTTTCCTAAAAATAGATTTACAGAAATATAGAAGAATTACAAAGGTTAATGCGAAAAAAAGAAGGTTAACGATTTCTCAACTGCATGTAAGTGAAATAAATCAACCATACCCGGGGATGAGATACAACCTCCATAGCTGTGTTTTAATCTCCCTCTCCCTCTCCTTCTTTGTCATCTCTTCACCCTTCCCTCCTCTTCCTCCTTCTCCTTCCCTTTTCCCTCCCCTTCCTCCTCTCTTTCTTCTTCTTCTTGGCTTGCAGCCTGCTTTTTGAGAATTCACCTTGCACACATATTTGCCAGAGGTATAATGCCTTAAAACAAATGTGTTCTTAGTATATCCCAAGGGTTCAAAGGAGTTTGCAAGTCCTATAGAAATTGTTTAGTTTTTATTTTAATAATAATATAAAAACATATTTTGTAGTAATATCTCACAATTTAATACTTTTTCCTTTATTTTTACAGAATAGGTATTATCTTCTTTATATATATTTTTGTTTTCCAAACTGAGATCCTTAGCACCCAATAGGGATCCAAGAATATAGTCTAAAGAGTCCATAAAAATTAGATCCTTCAGAAACACTATTCTGTATCTAAGCAAATAATTCTACCCTTTGCCCTAAAAAAAATTGCATACTTAACTAAAAATAAATTCATGGAGCTAAGCTGCAGAAAGTACTCTTTAATCTGATGCTATCTCTATTTCCAACACAAGCTGAAGACAAAGATGAGATGGGCACTTACAAAAACAGAGACAATTACTTGGGTTTTGTTCCTTCACATATTGAATAATGTAAATTTGCATTTCACTTGTTCAGCTCTTTACATATTTTTAAAAAAAACAAAGTTCAACAAAATGTTTCAAACTCATCCCTGCTAGTATCATTCTTCATTGTCCTTGAAAGTTGATTACTGACTAGAAAAGTGTCTTCATACTTATTTTTTAAAATCATGAACAGCTTTTAAACATAAACTATAAATAAAAGAATGCCAGTTCTTTAAAGATAGAAATTTATAGGGGAATTTTCTCTTCCATACTTGAGTTCTATTCAGTTGAATTTGGTTAGAGCAGTTGAAAATAGGAATTCTAAAGAAAAGTACTGATGAGACAATATCTACCCCACCCTTAGGACCACCCTTATGGCTTGTTAGTCCTGTAGGTGAGGGAATAACTGCACATAGGCACACTGAAAGGCTATTTAATTCCAGCTCCTCTTTCCCCTGGGTGTGCTGAAAAGAAAGGCATTGGATGTCACTGAAGGCAATGACCCCTTCCCAGAGTCCCCGGATACCAGAATGCCGAAAATGTCAACTTTTTAATTCTAGGTTGCTTTCCACAGCCTAACACAGGACAATGAGACTTTTCAAGTTCTCTCCCTGCTCCAGGTCTCACAGTACAACTCACAGAATATCACTTCATGATATATACACACGTGTGCCTTTATATAATTACATTAGAAAGTGATTTACGTACCATGATAAATTAGATACAGACATTGCAGCAATGCCGGGAGGAGTCTTGTGGAGCAGTCTTCTCTTGATTTCAGAATAGGGACAGTAGGCCAGGTAGACAAGATCACTGGGAATTTTAGTGCTGCCACTGGAATGATGCACAAAGCACTTAGTCGTGCACAGTTGAGAAGACCTATAAAGAAAAGGTGGAAAGTGATATGTATAGTACCTGGCCTATATGACCTTTCACAGATTTATCTCATACAGTGAATAGTGTTGTCATGTTATAAGACACACAAAAGGAAATGTGATCATTTCCCTTAAAGTACCAGGTATGTAAAAAAACCAAGGATAAAATGAAACCAACCCTATAATGAGCTCAATGCTTTCCTTTCAAAAACAAAGGAAAGGTTATTAACATGTTTATTCCCTGAAGTAGAGAATTCCTTGTTCATTCAAGGAAAGAACAGAATGTGTGTGTGTGTGTGTGTGTGTGTGTGTGATAATATATTTTTATTGATTTCAGAGGGGAACCGAGAGGGAGAGAGAGACAGAAACATCAATGATGAGAGAGAATCATGGATTGGCTGTCTCCTGCAAGGCCCCCACTGGGGATCGAACCACAACCCAGGCAAGTGCCCTGACCGCAAATCAAACCATGACCTCCTGGTTCATAGGTTGATGCTCAACCACTGAGCCATGCTGGCCGGGCCAGTTATTAGGTTTAGCAGAGTATCTGCCAACACAAAAATACTGTCCTTACGAGCACACAAAATATAAATACTATATGTCAGGTTTCAACACCAGGAAAATCATTACCCTAAATTTCTGGTTTGCCTTAATTCTGGGGGTGTGGGGCATTATTGCAATTTATGCTGCTTTCCTTGCATTAATGTATGGGAAAGCTCTGAAGCAAACCTTTAACATTTCTTTAAGAACTAATCACGGCCTCTGAGGTCTGCTTCTGATGCTAAACCTCTCCTTTTTGCTAACTTTAATTTTTAACCTATATATTTTTTTGTAAACACATGCCTAGAAACATATGCACACATACGCAGATTATATTTATGCAAGTACATTTTAAAAACCACCCGCAAGTCCATGTTAGAGTGAGAAAGAGTATAATTAAACACCATTAATTCCAGATTTGTTTGCCTCGGCAGAATGTAGGAAGACCGTGCAAAGATATTTGATCCCAGAATCTTAGCTCAAGCCATATAGCACTGTTGTGTTGTCGGTCAAAAGGGTCAAATAGTGTCAATGTTAATATGAGAGAAGAGTGGGCCACAGCAGCCTCTTATCATGCCCCTCGACCTGACTGAACTTTACACAGGCTGGGCTTCTGCCCACACTGAGCCCCTGGCCTCCCTTTTCTTACAGCATTCACTTTAGAAAACTTGCAACTGTCAAGTCTTTCTCTGCCCCTTTGAGATATGAATCTTCTTCCAGCCTGTTGCCAGTTTTACAGCCCAGGAATGACTTGCTCAAAGGTCTGGGCACCATGCCTTTGAAATGCAACCATCAAAGGAGACAGTGCTGCATTGCCAAGTCTCTGGGGAAGAGGGGGAGCCTCACTTCCCGAAGTGCTAATTAGCAAAGGCAGTGGGAATAAGCACAGTGACCTGCCTCCCCTTCACATCAGCTAGCACTTTTCTTTTTTTAAATATATTCTTATTGATTTCAGAGAGGAAGGGAGGGGGAGCGAGAGATAGAAGCATCAATGATGAGAGAGAATCATGGATTGGATGCCTCCTGCACGCCCCCTCCTGGGGATCTAACCTGAAACCAAAACCTGGGCATGTGCCCTGACAGGTAAGTGAACCGTGACCTCCTGGTTCATAGGTGGATGCTCAACCACTGAGCCATGCCTGCTGGGCTCAGCGAGTGCTTTTGTACAAGCGTGCCCCAGCTGCCTGAAACACTCTCCCGCCTCCTGTTGCAGTGAGTTAAACTCTGTCTCTCTCTCCTATTTCAATAGTCTTGAATTAAGTATTCCTTGCTTGTTGAACTCCAAACCACTTAATTTTCCTTTGAGAGGGTATTGCTTTTCGTCCTTAAAGTTCAGGAACATTTCCTAAGATGCTGGCAATATTGGTAAAAAGTGTGATCTTTTCACACTGTCTTTTACTTACGATAACTACTAACTTGGATTTCGATAAGCTGTGGATTACTTTTAAAATTCAATATTAGGTCATTGAATTTTTCTGATTTTAAACCTAGATGTTTGCAAGAATAAAATATTTGAAAAAAATCATAGTGACCATTCACAATGATTATAATAATCACTCTGACATTCTTTTTTTTAAAATATATTATATTGATTTTTTACAGAGAGGAAGGGAGAGGGATAGAGAGTTAGAAACATCGATGAGAGAGAAACATCGATCAGCTGCCTCCTGCACACTCCCCACTGGGGATGTGCCCACAACCCAGGTACATGCCCTTGACCGGAATCGAACCTGGGCCCTTTCAGTCTGCAGGCCGACGCTCTATCCACTGAGCCAAACTGGTGCTGGCCACTCTGACATTCTTTATGTCATCTTTTAATTTTATTTGTATCTTATAATTATCTGATTTATTTCTTTAATGATATACACCCATGAGGCAATCAATAAAGTCTACTCAATTGAATAACACACCAAAAAAGCCTGTTGTGTTTACATTTTCCTGATGGGATGTTTTTTAAAGGCTGTGGTAGTGGGCCTGTTATTCTTTTAATGATATTCAAATGATTCATGGCTTACGATGTAACCTTTCCAAGGAAAACATCTTTGGGACCTTCAGGCAGGTTCTGATTCCTCTTGGATGCCTGATATTCTCTATCCCCTCTAACTGCACGTATCCAAATCTTCAAAGAGCAATACAAGACCCACAGATTCTATGGACTCTTGCCTCAGAGTTTAAGGTTTCTCTGAGGTCCACTCTCCTACATCCAATTTCGCAATTAAAAAGTGTACATAATTCTTCACGTATGTTATTTTTACTTACGTAAATAAACTGCAGGTTTGCAAAGGCCTTATGCTCCAATTGCAGAGCATCTGGGTAAGTGCCCAGTACTCTCCAGGCAAAAATAAACTAATGGACAAAATGCAATACCCTAACAGCAATCTAGCTGGAATGACTGAAAAATAACTGTTTGAACATTAACTTTTTATTATTATATTTTTCTCTTTTTATTATGAATTTCAAGACCTCCAAGAGCAGTCAATCACGGGGAAATATACTTTTTTCTTGTGAAAACTCTGATTGCATATATAGATAAATCCTTAAATAAACAAGGAAACTGAACTAAGAGTTTGCCTTTTCTCTTTATCTTGTATATTGTTCTCTAGAGATAAGATTTTAAAAGAGTGGGTGCTGCCTTGAATTTTATAATTCACATTACTTGTTATTACTTTTTAGCATGAGAAATGTATGCATACAAAACAAAAGAGAAAGGGCATGCAATGAAGGATCCCTACCTGTCCCTTGTCTGCCCTCTTTCCCCAGCCATCCAGTCAGTAGTTCCCTTTCACTGAGGCAACTCCTATTATCACCAGTATCTTTATTCTCTTTTGGTTGCTAATCCTCACGCGAGGATATTTTTCCATTGATTTTTAGAGAGAGTGGGAGGGAAGGAGGGAAACATTGATGTGAGACAGACACATGGCTTGGTTGCTTCCCTTATATGCCTGACTAGGGCCGGAGATCCAGCCTGCAATCAATGTAGGTACCCTTGACCAGAATCACCCCAGGACCCTTCAGTCCTTGAGCCGATACTCTAACCACTGAGCCAAGTCCCTTACAGCAGTACCTTTATTCTTAAAGAGATATTCCATGGTTTCTATCTACTAGTATATCAAACTCTGAATCTATCTATCTATCATCTATCTATCTATCTATCATCTGCTTGGTTTCCACAATAATTGTAGTGTATTATACACATTTTCTCCTGCAACTTTCTTTTTCACATACATACATAATCATATGCCTATATGCAGTATTTCCCTATCAGTACACATATAGAGATGCCTCTTTACCTTGATGGTGGTAAAGCATTCCACTGAATGGATTTATGCTAATTCATTATCCCCTTTCATACTGAAGGAGATTTCGTTTGCATCTGATATTATGCAGTTATGTGCAATGCTGCAGTGTATATCCTTGTACATATGATACAATGTAGATATATATTTGTGGATAAATACCTGGAAGTAAAATTTCTGGGTCAAATCTATGCACATTTTTAATTCTGAAAGATACTGGTAAATTGCCTTCCATAGAAGTTGTACCAATTTACATTTCTACCAGCAATGTAGAAGCTTAATCATTCTGATCTTACTGCTTCCTAGAGTTCTAATAAATCAGGTGAATTTTACAAATACTCTTCCTGCAGTGTAATCATTTTCCAAGCCAGAAATATTTGTTCACACGTGCAATTAATCACTAAGCCTGGTTGATTCTGCTCTGAGGTATCTTTGGAATATGTCCACTTTATCCATTCCCACTGCCTCTGTCCACTGTCTTCTTTTGCTTGGATAATAAGAAGGACCTCATAACTAGCTCCCCTTTCTAGTTTAACTTTCATCCAAAACATTCCTCTGCAGCACATGAAACACTGAGTGGTCTCCATGGAATGCAGTGGTTTCTACATAAGAGCCGTAGAGGCACGGATGGTGACGTCAGACAAACGTGATTTCCAGCCATGCTTCTTGGTAACTTCTGATCTCAGGAAAATTAAGCACGTTGCTCTATTTTGCACTCACAGTAAAGCCCTAATTCCTTAAGATTGTTTATAAGATTTGAAGTGATCTGACACTTGTTTTCCTTCTACCTTCCTCTCTTACTAAGGCTGCCCCCACCCTCCCCCAACCCCCTAAATACTATATTTCAGCTGGACTGATCTTCATGTTTCCAAATGCATCTGTGTCTTTCTAGCTTATAGACCTCCTAGATCTGATCAGATAATTGAATCAATGCCCCCTCCCCTGAGAACTGACCTTTAGACCACTTCACAACCAACATTCCCTTTCACTTAGACCACATTCCACTTGCTAGGACCACATTTCACTTGCTAAGACCATTATCTTTCCCCTCCAGACTTTCCCAAGACCTGGACACGCCCAGAGAGTTCCCCACTGAAAGAGCCTGCCTAGAGTCCTTTAAAACCTCTGGTTCCCCATCCCTGGGTGCTGGCACCATTATGGGGTTCAGCCCATCTGGTCTCCAGGTGACCTAATAAATTTGTAATCCCTTACCACTTTTGGCCTCATGCATTCCTCTTTCGGCGACCCTAAAAAGACCCACTGAGTGGTTCCATGTACACCTTTCCCTTCTGGCTCTGCTTGGCTACCTTAACCCATTACACTTCAATATAGCATTTCTTCCAAATGTTCCTAATCCTTGTTAGCTGAAGCCCCCTATGTTTTCTCATAACACCTTGTTCTTAATCCATGACAATTTTTAGAAACAGTGGTTTAATTCTTCGACTGGTCTGCATTTCCCTCCAGAGTGTAAGCTCCTTAAAGACAGACAGCTAATCTCAACATAATCTAGGAAACCCAAGGCCTACCACAGTGCACAGGATGGAGACGGCATTCAACACATGTATGTAGGAAAGGGAGGGAAAGGGAGGAAGAATAAAAGTTTCAAATCAGGAAATGTAAAATTCTACAGAATGCAGAACTAAAAGCAGTATTTCTTTGTAGGCTCCAGACTTAATATATCATTATTTTAAAACTAATTATTGATATTTACTTGAA
>NW_006288434.1:317179-327827 GCF_000327345.1 Myotis davidii
TCTATACTCTCTCTGTCCACTTGTTTTGAGCTCTCCTTTGAGTTCCAGGATGGTAAAATCCAAGCTCTCCTCACCCTCTTTGTTCTTTATTGACCCATCATTCTCCCATTTCCTTTATGCTGGTATTCTTCAAAACTGTGTCTACTGTGACTGTCCCAGTAGCTAATTCACACATTTCCATCTGTGGGACTCATCTTGTCTCCTGACTGCCAGAATCATTTTCCTAATTATTCATAAAACAATTGCCAAATCTTGTCTTTTTTTTTCACTGTTCAATTATATCTTTTTAAGTCATTATCCCCTTTATATTTGTGTCACCACCACCCATGTTCAAGCCCTACTATGTCATTTACATTGATCAGCTTTTTTGTCGGATTTTTAGAGCATCTTAAAATAAGCTTAATTCATTAAATCATATTTCAAAATCTTAATGGGCAAATATCTTAATTTTAAAAAGAGGTTAAAATGGTTCATTGGACAGTTTAAAATTTACTGTTTTCTGGGCAGTATGTCATTGTTTGGAAAGTGAGTTCTCCCATGCCCCTGAGCACTGGTGTTCTCTGGCTCACAGTTTGCCAACCCCTGGCTAGACTTCAAACTTGTCTCTGGCCCCCAGTCCATACTACAAATTAATTTCATTAAGGAAGAACACTTCTATATGCAAATTCTTGTTTAAAAAAAAACCCAAATAGTCATTCCACCTAAATATTTCACTTGGGATCATATACCATATGGTCTATCCTATATTTTTTGGGCTTGTCTATACTCATGTTGGATTACTATTGTTAAATAAACTTGTTTCCACCTTTTACTGAAGGCATAGTACATTAATCGGTACATTGGAAGTAGTCAAAATTGTAAAATGAATTATGAGTTCAAAACTAATGTCTTTCTCAATACTTTTTCTCATATATATCTCCGTGGACAAGGAAAACAAAAGAAAAAAACAATCAAATAGGACTACAGTGGGGCCTTGACTTACGAGTGTCCCGCGAAACGAGTTCTTTGAGATACCAGCTGTCTCTCAGCCAATTTTTTGCATTGAGTTGATAGAGTAATTTGAGTTAACGAGCTCCTTAACGAGCTTGGTCTCGGGACAAATTAAACTTGTAAGTCAAGGCCCCACTGTACATCAAACTAAACAATTTTTGCACAGCCAAAGAAACCACCAACAAAACGAAAAGACAACCTACTGAGTGGAAGAAGATATTTGTCAATGATACATCCAATAAGGTTTAAATATCCAAAATTTATAAATAATTCACATAACTCAACACCAAAAAACAAACAAAAACAACCACAAAACCCCAAACAATCTGATTAAAAAATGGGCAGAAAACCTAAATAGACACTTCTCCAAAGAGGACATACAGATGGCCAATAGACATGAGGAGATGCTCAACATCACTAATCATCAGAGAAATGCAAATTAAAACCACAATGAGATATCACCTCACACTTGTCAGAATAGCTATCATCAGAGTGATAAGGATGTGGAGAGCAGGGAACCCTCCTGCACTATTGGTGGGAATGCAGATTGGTGCAATATGGAGGGTCCTCAAAAAATTCAAAATGGAAATGCTTTATGACCTAGCAAGCAATTCTACTTCCGGGTACGTCTTAAAAAAACCAAAACACTAATTTAAAAAGAATATATGCACCCCTATGTTCATTGCAGCATATTTACAATAGCCAAAATATGGAAGCAACCTAAGTGCCTATCAATAAAAAAGTAGATAAAAAAAAAAGCTGTGGTAGCCTTGGCCAATTTGGCTCAGTGGATAGAGCGTCGGCCTGCGGACTCAAGGGACCCAGGTTCAATTCCGGTCAAGGGCATGTACCTTGTTGCGGGCGCATCCCCAGTGGTGAGTGTACAGGAGGCAACTGATCGATGTTTCTAAGTCTCTATCCCTCTCCCTTCCTCTCTGTAAAAATTGAATAAAATAAAGAAAAAAAAAAGCTGCGGTAAACATATACAATGGACTATTACTCAGCAATAAAAAAGAATAAAATCTTACCATTTGCAAAGGCATGAATGGACTTAGAGGGTATTACATTAAGTGAAATATGTCAATCATAGAAAGATAATATAAACAAACAAGCAAAATAGAAACAGACTCATAGTTACAGAGAACAGACTGATGACTGCCAGAGGAGGGGATGGGGGCTGGGTGAAAATGGTGAAGGGATTAGGAAGTACAAATTGGTAGTTACAAAATGGTCAGGGAGATGTAAAGTACAGCATAGGGAATACTATAGTCAGTAACATTGCCATAACTATCTATGGGGCCAGGAAATATCAGGGGGAACACTTTGTAAATTATATGACTACCTAACCACTTTGCTGTACACCTGAAAATAAAAAAAAATAATATTGAATGTAAACTGTAATTGAAAAATAAATATAGCACTAAAAAAATTAAAGCCTTTCTGGTGTACATTACTGTGCTCAAAGGTAGCACTAAATAAATGAGCCTTTAAAAAGTATGATTATCTAAACAGGCTGGTGTTTTTAGAATTTATAGTAAATTTGATGAACCTCTAGAGCAGCGGTTCTAAACCTGTGGGTCGCGACCCCTTTGGGGGTCGAACGACCCTTTCACAGGGGTTGCCTAAGACCGTCGGAAAACATATATATAATTACATATTGTTTTTGTGATTAATCACTATGCTTTAATTATGTTCAATTTGTAACAATGAAATTGGTGGTCATCACAACATGAGGAACTGTACCCTTCCCCAACAATTTTTTTGTTGAAAATGTTTCTTTTTCAGACTAATTTTTTTTATTTTGGTTCTATATAGTATTTTTGATGCTGGTTATGAAAACAGTTTGTAACTCGTCTTCCTATAAACCATATTTTTTTACCATATTTTCTTAGTATACTCGTCGACGACTGAAAAAGAACATTTTGTGAAAACGAGTATACACGTTTCTGCCGGGGAAGGGGTTAAAGGGTTGCGGTCTTAGGAAAGTTGAGAATCATGTAGGTTCATTAGAGGTTCATTCCCATGTAGACTGCCTAGTAGAAAGGATTGCCAACACTCAGTTTAATTAAAACCAGAAAGAAACAAAGCAACAGATTTGTTTTTTTCTAAGTAAATGTTTTACGTTATGAAAACATCTTAGGCACACTTAATGAATCTTTTTGTAGTCTCAGAACATAAGCACTTTAACATTCAGAATTAACTTGGGCCTGCTCCCTCAGGCCTGACAATAGATGTGCCTGGTTCTCCATTGAATAAACTAAACACTTTTATGCCTGTACTAGAGGCCCGGAGCACAAAATTCGTGCACAGGTGGGGTCCCTAGGCCTGGCCCGCGATCAGGGCCAATCAGGTTCCCCGCCTCCCTGCCTCCCCACCTCTTCCTTCCCTCACCACCCGTGTCTGCCACTACCCACCCCCCCCCACCCCCCGTTCCCCGTCTCAGCCAGGCCTGACACCGATCAGGTGATTGGGACCTACCGGCTGGGGGGAAGGACCGGGAGGTTGGCCACTGGCCCTGAGGAGGGAGCCGGCCCTTGGCCCCCCCTGGGGAAGGGGCCACGTCCACTGCCACCCACCTTGGTTCCCCATCCCAGCCCAGGGGCCTGCCAGCCAGGGGGAGGGACCAGGAGGTTGGCCAGCAGGCCCCACTGGTGATCGGGGCCTATGGGCTGGGGACAGCTCCTGCGTTTAGCGTCTGCCCCCTAGTGATCAGTGTGCGTCATAGCGACTGGTTGTTTCATTGTAACAGTTGCTTAGGCATTTGTATATATGTTTCAGAATAAAAAAGAATGGTAATTATGTTCCCCCTTCCAGTAATGTCTCTCCCCTCCTTGTCTGGAAAATCTATTTGTCCTGCAAAATTCAGCTCAAATATCAATACTCCTATAATTTAAAACATGGTAGAATTGTGTCCCCTTCATAACTGTAATCTTCTCGTGATATAGATATTTCTATTGCAATATTTTTCATAAATATCTGTTCAATTGGTTTTAGTTGAATTGCTATATTATTGTCAAGCAAATTATTGATTTCTCTGCTGGTTGATGATGCATAAGAGGTACTCAAACAATAAAAACAAGTAAAAACAGCCAACTTCTTAGAGAAAAATCTTAAGGCATAAGATTTCCCTGTTGATAATCACTAGACAGCCCCTACATGTAGACATGACTTGTTTCTTAGAGAAAGAGTGGTGATATTCTTCCTTTGAGCAGTAGGGGGCGAGATCATTTGGTTAACAATCAGCTGGCACTGGGCTTTCAGAAAACAGAAGAGCTCACATGGGAAACAGGAGCAGATAATGATCAGGAGCAAATACTAAATAAATACGTGTGTGTTTACACATACGCACATACATGTACACAGATGTACATATGCAAGCACACATTTTAATCTCTGTGGTTACAGAGATTATATACATATTATAGACAATATTTAAAAGAACTAGAATCTCCACCTCTCCCCTCCTTTAGTAGGTAGGCTATGTGGACTAGAACTTTTGGTAGCAGCAGTTGAAATATTTTCAATGCTCTTGGGTCAGATAAGCTATCTTAGCTTGGACCTATTGCCTGATAGCCCCCGGCACTGTGTTTATCTTGCTTATTTCTGCTTTACAAATAGGGCAAGTTTATCTTACATATCCTTAAGATTACGTAAGATTTGCTACAAACATTTTGCAAACATAAGCAAATGTTGAATCAAACCTAGGCTTTAACAGAAAAAGTTGGAAATTCCTATAATTGCAGTAGGTAGTATACATGTAAGCTATTGCTCATTGCTGTATTCCTTGGTTATTTTCTATTCTTTATTAATTCATTCATTTATTGATTAATTTGACATATTTAAATGACTATTATATGGAAGGCATTGTTCTATGTGCTAGAAATATAGCAACGAAAAAAGGAGGGGAAAACTGCTGTATTCATGTGGTTCATATCCTAGTGGAGGAAAAAGACAACAACAAAATAATAAAGGGGTATATAATAAGAAATGATAAATGCTAAGAAGAAAAATAAAGCAAGGTAAGGGGCCATAGGTGATGAGGGCCCCTTTTTAGATGCAGTGGTCAGGGAAGGCCTATTATTTTATTTATTTATTTATTTAGCATTCGATATGCTAATTTGTAACCATGTTCCCCTAAGTAGGATATTCTTTAAGAGAAGGAGGAGGAGGAAGAAAAAATATAAACAATAAAATGGCAATAAATACATATCTATCAATAATTGAATCTAAAAATCAAAATAAATGAACAAGAAACTGAATAAACAAAACTGATAAATAAAATAGAATCAGAGGCATGGAGAATAAACAAAACAAACTGATAAATAAAATAGAATCAGAGGCATGGACACATGGAACAGACTGACAAATCTCAGAGGGAAGGGGGGAGAAGAGGCGGAAAGAGATTAACCAAAGATCGTCTATGCATATGTGCATTACCGATGGACAGACAATAGAGTGGTGAAGGCCTGGGGTGGGGCGGGAACTGGGCAGAGGGGGGCAATGGAGGGAAAAAGGGGGACATCTGTAATACTCTCAACAATAAAGAATTTTTTTAAAAAAATTAAAGGATGTGACATTTTGGAGGGAAATACATAATTTCGTTTCCTTCCTAAATTATTTATGGATTTTCAAGGATTTTTAAAAGTTTTATCAAAAATAATACTAGGAGATTCAACAGTTTAGGGAAATTTTCTAAAGTATATTATTTCACATACCTTTGCTTTATTAAATGGAATAAAATAAAGGTAATTTAAGTGGATCCTGGTGACTTGGGGGCAGATCATTATTACAACCCATTTAAATCAGAGGTGTTTCTTTCTTCTCCCTCACTAACAGCTCTGTGATCACAACCTACCAGTTGATGCTGACTGCTGCAGTATGAGCATTCAGAGCATGATTAAAAGGACTCGGTGAAAACATTCTGGATGATGGTTTAAGGCTTGCCTACTGAAAAGTTTTTTGGTTGTAGGCCTATATAAAAGTTCTCCATCAGCTCAGAAAATTGTATTTTGTAAACTGATCCTGGGAAAACAAAAGGAGTATATATATATATATATCAGAACAGAAACTAATATTTATTAAGTGCTTATTTTATTTCACATTTTCTCCTAAACACTATGTCTCAGTCATTCAAAAGCTAAGATCGCTCCCTCAGATTTACTACCTCTAAAATGAAGAAATCAGTGGTACCTTCTTCAGAGTTTTCCTGATGAATTTATGATTCGCCATATATTACATGTCGCAGAGAAAAAAGTATATATTTTTACAGAAGGAAGAAGAGAATAATGCACAAAATCTCTGAGTCAGAAATGAACTTGGCGTGTTCTAGGTAAAGCAAAAAGGCCAGTATGACTCATTATATATGTAGATCTAAGTAGCAGTATGTGCTACGCTCCAGAATATTATTGGTTACCTGTTTTATCTGAGCTTTTGTTAAATTTGTCAATGCCTTTAGCTGAACATGTACAATGAGGGAGTAACTCCCAACTAGCAAGATTTCAAATAAATATCCCAATGTAGAAATAGAAAATGTTAAGTCCATTTTTAAAGAGAAACAATAAATCCAAAATGTGAATCTCCCTTAAAGAAAAGAAACAGCTTTAACTAAGAGAAAAGAACAACAAAAGGACTCTTGTGCATTGAGGTAGTACATGGATGAGAGCACTTGAGAGGACAGAGGATGTTCAAAAACCTATTTGCCAAGGAATCAGATCAAAATCAGACAGTAAATTAAAAGGAGGGGGAGGGGTGAGAGAAGAGAGCAATCGGATATCAGGCAAGTATATATTTCCTTTCCAAATAGTATATTTGGGTATACATTTGAAGAATCACAACGCATGTTTTAGAGAATAGCATGCTATAAAGCATGGGTGGTTCAGAATATAATGACAGTTCATGAATTATACTTGTAAATCATTTCATAAATAACAACTTACAATGAAAGCCCTATTTCCCACTGAATTCATAATTTGTTCTAAATATGTATAAAGCCAAATTAACTTTTAGTTTCTGACATAACTATTGCAATTTTATGTGTTTCTTATGAATAGTTTTAAATACTGAAATAAAACTGCTTCTGATAGCCCAGCAGGTGTGGCTAAGTAGTGGAGCATCAATTTATGATCCAGGAAGTCCCGGTTCTATTCCCAGTTAGGGCACATGCCTGGTTGTGGGGCATGCAAGAGGCAGCTGATCAGTAATTCTCTCATTATTGATGTTTCTATCTCTCTCGCCTTCTCCCTTCCAATATGTTTTTATTGATTTCAGAGAGAAGAAGGGAGAAGGCAAGAGAGAGAAACATCAAAAAAGAGAGAGAATCATTGATTGGCTGCCTCCTGCACGCCCCCTACTGGGGAATGAGCCTGAAATCCAGGCATGTGGCCTGATTGGAATTGAACCTCCTGGTTCATGGGTCAACACTCAACAACTGAACCACATCAGCTGGGTGAAAAGTAGCTGATTTTTATGATAAACCAATTTCCATAAATGTTGACATATGCAGCTAAAATATACATCAAATAACTTAAAATAACTCTTAACTTTTCTTCACTTACTGAGTTTTCTTCCTTTACGCTATATTTCTGTTTATGCTAGTGTCATATTTTACATAAGCACTTTCAGTTTTCTCATTTTAGTCAATAACGCCACATCATGTGCAGAACATATCTAGCCTATAAAATTATTTTCTCATAATAACTTCTTTCAAATTGTTTCTGTTCAATAGGTATGCCGCATGATAGAAATATTTGGGCCTTTAAAGGCTCAATTAAAGCCCTGGCCACTTTGGCTCAGTGGATAGAATATCAGTCCACAGACTGGAGGGTCTCAAGTTCAATTCCAGTCAAGTGCACGGACCTCAGTTGCAGGCTCGATACCCAGCCCTGGTTGGGGCATTTGTGTGAGGCAACCAAGTGATGTGTTTGTCTCTCTCTCTTTATCTCTCCCCCTTCCTTCCACTCTCTCTAAAAATCAATGGAAAAATATCCTTGGGTGAGGATACACACACACACACACACACACACACACACACACACATTCAATTAAAGTCTCATCTGGAAACAACTAGAATATTCATGAATTATTCATGAATTATCTTTGTACTTCCATGCTTAATTACAAAACTAAATATTTTAAGTCATGCTTTACAACTCAGAGATATTTCCCAATTAGCAAATTGACTAAGCATATCTGCTAGATGTTTAACTTAAACATATTTATAAAATGCCAATATAGTTTTACTTATGAAGGGTTTATAATATCCTATTATCATGTTATAGACATTTGCCTAACAACATTTGAATTAAGCTCGGTGACTCTATCAAGCATAAGCCACTGGTTTAGATAAACATTTGCAGGTTATTAAGGAGCTATTCTGGTCCATTGTTTATTATATGAAGCAACTGGAAGTTCTGACAACATGCAACGGTGCCAAAATTCTCCAATATGATGTTCGTCTCCTAAGAATGGCAATGGGAATGCACCGAAAATAAAATACTTTCAGAGAGAAAGCTGGAGTCGGTGTACTGGGCTTGCCATTGTTCCTCTCCAAATGCCAGTCAGCAATGAGACTTTGGGGTGGGAGTTCAAAACACTGTGCCCTAAATTAGTTAGAGCTGATGGACACAATTTGATTCCAATGCTTTAGTTTGAACGTAGGCACAAGTCTACACTTGAAATTTGAAAGTGAGGTAGCAACATATTACAAAGGATCGATAGGTTAGTTATGCCTGGGAAACCTAACCCCTTAATGACTAGAAACAGTTCCTTTCCTCCAAGGAAGTAACTTATAAAGCCATCATCCAGGGCATCTCATGGAGCACACCCAAGCTCTGGCTCCGCCACTGGAATTGCGTTCAGTAAAACCGCCCTTGTTCCCTACAGCACACACAGAAAGCCCCAGTATCCTTGGGAGTCCCGGGGATGGAGACAATGTTTACTCCTCCCTTACACTGTCAGCAGGCACGGTGCCCTGCCTGGAGAGACTTTGGTCCTTTAATCTGCTCCTGGGCCAGTCTTCCTCCTCTCTCCCTACTTCCCAATGGGGCTAAGAAAAATAAGATTGGTACAGTCAACGTTTGCATTTATATCTTGTGAGTCTGTGTTATCTGGGTAAAACTCACTCTTTTAGAAGAAAATCAATGATTCCCTCCCTAGTTCTAATTCTTCACCCAGAGAATTGGTGTTTAATCAGATTAGAAACCAAATAATCCAGGAATGATTTAGCTCAAATTCTTTCCTCTGGTTTTACTTCTGTGAAGAGTGAACTGCATGATTATAACTAAGCGAGAATAATGGGCTGCGAGAAGGAGAATAGAAGGAAAGGTCCTGGTTTCATATCCTCCCAGGAAAAACAGTCTGAGGAAGACAGCCTTTAATTCTGGATGACCAAGACGGCAGGATGAATACTATAATTGTAGGCATCCATTCAGATATTTTTGAGCATCTACTATATACTACTGTTTGGTTCAGGAAATCCACAATTCAGAAAAGGAGCCTAAGGTGCCATGTGAGTGACAGAGATGTCAATGGACAGTGAAAATACTGTATCATTGTTGTATGCCTGAGGATTAGAAGAGGGACATGGAGGATACAAAGTCACTGAATAAGGGCAAGGGCAGGCGGGTATTGGCAAGCTTCCTAAAGTAGGTAAGGTCAGTTTTAAGGCACTTTGAATGAGGGATGAAACATATGCCAAGGCTACAGAGCTGAGTATGGCATGTTTAAATGGTTAAGAACAGGAATGACCAAAGGGCAAAGGGCAGGGTGTATCTGTGTGTTCAGGGTAGATCAAGAACAGGAATGACCAAAGGGCAGGGTGTATCTGTGTGTTCAGGGTAGGACATGAAAGGAAACAGGAAAGTTAGGTACTTTTCAAGAAAGGTATTAGCCAGCATTGTTTTTTATAGCCATGACATCTCAAACACAAGCAATCAAAGCAACATAGATAAATTGGAATTCTTCAAAATTAAAAGCTTTTGCACACCAAAGGACACTATAAAGAAAGTAAAAAGGCAAGCCACAGAATGGGAGAACATATTTGTAAATTTTGTAAGGCTCTAGTATTCATAAGATATACAGAGCTCTTAAACTCAACAATAAAAAGAAAAATAACCCAGTGAAAAATAACCCAGTTGTGGGCAATTACCAAATTTAAATATTGGCAAGGATGTTTAAAAATCTGAGCCCTCATTCTGGCCAGGTGGCTCCGTTGATTGCAGCATCATTTCATGCACTGAGGGTTATGGTTTGATTCCCAGGAAGGGCGCATACCTAGGTTGAGGGTTTGATCCCTGGTCAGTGCCCATATGGGAAGCAACCAATCAGTATTTCTCACAATCGATATTTCTCTCTCTCTCTCTTCCTCTCTCTCTCTCATTTCTCTCTTTCTTTGTCTCTTCTCCACTCCCTCCTTAGGTGAAGATTTTAAAAAATGAGAGCCCTAGCTGGTTTGGCTCAGTGGATAGAGCATCGGCCTGCAGACTGAAGGGTCTGAGGTTCAATTCCAGTCAAAGGCACATGCCTGCATTGCAGGCTTGATCCCCAGTGTGGGGTGTGCAGGAGGCAGCAGATCAATGATTCCCTCTTATCATTGATGTTTCTGTCTCTCTCTCCCTCTCCCTTCCTCTCTGAAATAAAAAAAAAAAAGGCATGGTTCTTA
>NW_006288434.1:347445-350758 GCF_000327345.1 Myotis davidii
CCCAGTTGTGGGCAATTACCAAATTTAAATATTGGCAAGGATGTTTAAAAATCTGAGCCCTCATTCTGGCCAGGTGGCTCCGTTGATTGCAGCATCATTTCATGCACTGAGGGTTATGGTTTGATTCCCAGGAAGGGCGCATACCTAGGTTGAGGGTTTGATCCCTGGTCAGGCAAGTACAAGAGGCAACCTATCAATGTACCTCTCTCACCTCTTTCTCTCTCTCTCTCTCTCCCTCTTTCTCTCTCTCATGGTCTCCCTCAGCGCCCAGCCACTGCCACTGGTCATCCGCCTTGTTCTGCACCGCCCTCTGGTGGTCAGCACATGTCATAGCGAGCAATCAAACTCCTGGTCTCCTGATTGAACTTCCGAGGGGTCAATTTGCATATTAGCCTTTTATTATATAGGATGTTTCTATCTCCCTCTCCCTCTCCCTTCCTCTCTGAAATCAATAAAAATATATTTTTTAAAAATTAGAGCTCTCATATACTGCTGATGAGAATGTAAAAGGTGCTACAGAAGACACTTATGATAGCTACTCCAAAATTTAAACATAGTGTTAATATGTGACCCAGCAATTCTACTACTGGGTATATTTACAAGAGTCCCGAAAACATATATTCACACAAATACTTATGCATGAATGTTCAGAACACCATTCCCATAGTAGCCAAAGGTGAAAGCAACTCAAATGTCCATCAACTGATAAATGGGTAAACAATATGTAGTACACTCATACAAAGGAACATTATTCAGGCATAAAAAAGAATGAAGTTACTGATGTAGACTATAACATGGGTGAGCCTTGAAAACATTATGCTAAATAAAAGAACACAGACAAAAAGATCACATATTGTATGAGCCCATATATAAAATGTCCAGAGTTGGCAAATCCACAGAGACAGAAAGGAAATTATGGCTGCCAGGGGCTGGGAGACGGAGGAGTGGGGAGTGACTACGGATGGGTATGGAGTTTCTTTTGGAGATGATGAAAATGTTCTGGAATTAGGTAGTGGTAATGGTTGCACGGGTTTTTAAATATATTAAATGTCACTAAATCGTACACTTTAACAGGGTGAATTTTATGGCACATGTGTTATAATCACAATTTTTTCAAAAAAGATTTAATGTGTTAAAGACACACAACAATTTAACAAGCAAGCTGGTGCCAGAATCAGATCTGCTAATTCCATCCAGGTTCTAAGTGCAGTAGCATATTGTGCTTCTCAACTTTGGAGGCTCAGACACAAATCTTAACCTCTTGGAAAGGCACGAACATACTGAAGAACTGTTTCTTATTTCTTGGAATATAAAGACCATGTTACCGGACAACACAAAAGTAACTCCAGCAGCCAGCAAAGGAAATGTGAACTCTACACACAGAACAGCAGGCCTAAGTCTCAATGATAATGTGTAAACCTTCAAAACCCAACTTTATCTTTCTTAGCTTTTCCTACGATCAGTCCTTATACTAGAAATGCATTCTGTTTCCTCCTAACAAGTTATGTAGGCATCAGTAAAAAGCTGATTTGTTATGATAATCATTGCAAGTTTCTTAAACACACATGGAAAAATCTCAAGTGTCAGCTTTTCCCGCATAATTTCTTAAAAGGTGAAGATCCAACTGAAAAAATATCCAACTAGAAGGAGAAATATGGCAAAGACAGATTCTTCTCACAGGAATGACACAAATTTTGAAGCTGTTAATTTACCATGTAAGCTTAAATTTTCCCTTGATCCCCTCTCATATTTGCTTCCAAATTCTTTAATGCATGAATTGATTTTATAAATTCCCAGATCCAAAAAATGTTATCACTTATTTTGTAAAACAAAACAAAACAAAAACACACGCAAACTGGTGTGTGGGGAGTGGGAAGTAGAAGGGTAGATACACACACCTCTTCTTCCTAAAAAATAAACAAATGGTGCCAAAAGCATGCTGTTCAAGGTATACTAGGCAGGGTTTCCCATTATACATTACAAAAAAATAAACTTATTTTAATTGAATTTATGATGTTGCATTCAGTAGCTCATCACAAAGCTATCATTTATTATATTTTTATTAAAAAACTAATACAAAATCTGTTTTTTAAAAATTATAATTTATTCTTGAAACACTTCTAAGACATTGTAATAGCAATGAGTTTGCAAAGAAATTAAGTGTATCTCTATGAGTTTCAATGACAAATTTATCTAAAGTAACCATAATTGCAATTGTGAAAAACATGGGAAGCAAATTTTCAAACATTTCATTTCAATCAACCAATGGAAAATATCCAATCATATTTGCATAAAGTTGATTTTAAAATGTTTTGTTGATATTAGACAATTAGAATACATTACTGTCTTTTGTCACTGGATGAGATGTTTGTTCACTTGGGGGCTAAAGATACAATGAAGTTAAATAATTACGAAGTAGGGAAATACTACTTGAGTAGTAAGTAGTTCATAAACAAACAAGTAACGTGCAGATCTTGAACCAGATAGTCATTTGTTGTACTGAAGTGATTCTGGGCAACTCACCAACACCGAATCAATGCAATGTGCAACCATTCACATTTTCCTTGTAGATGAGGTGTCCCTGGTGAGTATTACACTGATAAGTAGCACAATTAACTTGACCCCAAAGAATGGTGAACCTGACCCCAAAGTTGAACATGGATTAGAAAGGACAGACCACGAAGAAGGCAGATAACTATAGGGCCAAAGCAGTAATCCAGACTGGAGATGAAGTTGTGAATTTTGGCAGCAGAAATAAAAAGGGGCAATTGACCTATGGCAGCATTAATTCAATTAGATATATTTAAATTTCTACATAATGACTATGGACTGAGAAGTATGTTCCTGATAATCCCCAAGATTCACCAAATGTCTTGTTCTAAAAGGATGGTAGGTGTTAAGGAATCCTGTTAGGATACTATTCCTGTTCAGGGGTCTTCTTTTTTCCTATTCATTTTTTCTCTTGGTTCTAACACGGAATTGTCACCCTTTTAATAAATTAAACTCAGAATGACTGACACTGAAGTTACACATAACCCCCCGTGTTTTACCATGTACTTCCAGACACATCCAAGGGTACAGTTGTGCCTCCTTTGCTTATTACATTTATTTTTAATTTCTAAAGTGGAATTTTTTTTAATCTAAAAGAGAATTCTACTGGATAGTAGATAAAACAAGTACATAATAAACATGTGAACATAATCTTCTGCTTTGTTGTTGTGAAACAAATCAAGCTAATCCACAAATTGTGGTGCCTCTTACACCTCCCAAAGTTAAAAGGCCCCCAATACCCACAGCAGGGCACTGATTCAAA
>NW_006288434.1:350846-354901 GCF_000327345.1 Myotis davidii
ACAGCATGGAGGGAACAGGAGAGTATCATGCTAAGTGAAATAAGTCAGTCACAGAAAGACAAGTATCATATGATCTCACTCATATGCGGAATCTAAGTAACAAAATAAACTGATGAATGGAGTAGATCCAGAGACATAGAAGCATGGAACAGACTGTGGAATCTCAGAGAGAAGGTAGGGGTGGGTGAGTGGGTGGGAAGAGATTAACCAAAGAACTTATATGTATATATGCATAACCCATGGACACAGACAACAGGGTAGGGAAGGCCTAGGGTGGGGCAGGCTGAAAGGGATCAATGGGGGGAAAAGGGAGACATATGTAATTATATCCGCCCCCTCTCTCGGGGGAGAAAAGTTTTGTTGATTTTTAACTTGGGCTCCCCAAACAATTCGCAGAAGTGCCCACACTATAAAAAAATTAAGGATCCCTCCTATCCAAAGCTACTGAGGAACCCATTTATCTTCAGGGAGTTGTTCTCTCCAATATTCACCCCAGAATGCTGCCTACAGGGAAATGGCTGCAGCTGCTTCTTAATGTATTATCTGTCAGGGAGATAAGTTTCCTCATTGAAAGGGTAAATGGAAGGAGAAAAGGCTTCTTCAAACTGTCATATTTCCCAAGAAAAAGGCCTTCAAGGGTTCCCTGGGAGTTTGGTTTTCTCTTACAGACGAGAGGTGCTTTAATTGCCCTACTTCAAGGTGGGCGAGAGAGGCCTTGTTTGTTCAGTCCAAACCAAGACAAAAAGTTTCATTCTCTGAAGTGTATTCCTCTTCTAGGAATAGCTTTCCTTCTGCATAGAAAGCTGGCCGATCATGGGTCTGAAAACGTGCTGCCTTTTGTGGCAGGTGGCTTTCTGTGGTCGCAGGAAAGTCACTGGTCAGCTGGCCCTTCTTCTCCTGCGAAGGGTAGTCAGCCGGCTGCCTCGCCCGTGTCCCTGGCTCGCCCGCGATGCCATCAGTGATCCAGAGGCCATGGACAGACACCAGCCCTAAATGACTTCTGCTGGGAGATCTTACGGAAATAAGAGCCTGTGAAGCAGTCTGTTTAAAGAAAATGGTGTGATAAACTGGAGCGAGTTATGGTAATTTTGTAAGGAATCATCATTAAGAAGCCTAGGGGTGAGATTAAGGCCATGGTAAACATGGGAGCAAGGTAAATTACCTTGGGAATATACAGGTTTCTGAAAATATCCAAGTAACCCATCCACTTCAACATTAAGATTAATATACTCATCTAAATGGGAAGACAGTTTGTGTATTTTTCTCCCTTGTTTATTAAATTGACTGCTGAAGACTGTAGACAGATCTATGAATCAAAGCATTTATTTACCTCGTTGACCTTGCCAGGCTCTAGCGATGAAAAAAATAAGCAGTACGTTGTACCTGCCCTCCAAAAGAAGAATAAAAACAGCAGAAAAGGAAGCACCCTACCATAGCAGGATATATGCCCCCTTGGCGTGGAGGAATGCAGAGGACAAGCCAGTCATCAGCCAGGAGACGGAAGGAAGAAGAAGGCAAGAAGCCTCCACTTAAGCAGAAATCCAAGCTGAGCTTCGAGAAGAATCAGTTTCCTAGGCAGGAAAGTGATGAGAGGGGCATTTCAAAGACAGTGACGCTCTAACATTGAGCTTGGTGAGCCCAGGAAGAGGGTGACAGGGTGGAGGAGCGGCTAACAAGGCAGGTTTCTGTAAGGCCTGAAGACCATACAGAAAAATCCGAATAAAAACAGCAGAAAAGGAAGCACTCTACCATAGCAGGATATATGCCCCCTTGTGATAGAAATCCGGCGTGGAGGAATGCAGAGGACGAGCCAGTCATCAGCCAGGAGACAGAAGGAAGAAGAAGGAAGGCAAGAAGCCTCCACTTAAGCAGAAATCCGAGCTGAGCTTCGAGAAGAATCAGTTTCCTAGGCAGGAAAGTGATGAGAGGGGCATTTCAAAGACAGTGACGCTCTAACATTGAGCTTGGTGAGCCCAGGAAGAGGGTGACAGGGTGGAGGAGCGGCTAACAAGGCAGGTTTCTGTAAGGCCTCAAGACCATACAGAAAAATCCACTTTCCTGAGGCTCAAAGGAGCTGCTGACGATTGCTGAACTAGACAGGACTGTCAAGCAGAACTATTGCCAGAACATTACCATGACTTTGCCATTTGGTTAAACTAAACTTGAAATAAATGATAATTGCAATAAACATTATCCAACCAGGCTCTGAAAAAACAGATTTTTCTTTTAGATTCTATTCAGTTCTAGGGTGGGATCAGAGGTGAAATCCTATTCAGCTATTTTTAGACTTTCATTGTGTGTTTACCCTCAGATAACAAAGAAATTAATATTTTTTAAATTTATCAATTTTGTTACCGTAATTCTCAAGGTTGCATTTCTGTTTATGATGCCTTTTTGATTAAGTACCACATATATACAATATTTATAAAATTTATGTGAGACTGGAGTTTAATAATATAATCAATATTACTTGCCAGAGTTGTTTGGATTATTTTAATTTTACCTTTTCATATTTACTAGTATTCTTTACAAGACATAACAGGTTTACAGGTTTCTTTCCTTTTGTTATAGTTTATTGGGTGTTTTGTTTTTTTTTAGAGAGACAGAGGAAGGGAGAAGAGAGAAACATTGATGTGAGAGCATAACATAGATCACTATCTCTCCTGCACGCCCCCTACCGGGTATCAAGCCTGCAACCTGGGCATGTGCCCTGACTGGGATGCATGCTCTGCCGCCCAACCAACTGAGCCACACTGGCCAGGCAACAAGCCCTTCTATAGAAAAAAGGAGGCAGAAAGAATGAAAGAGTTCTCTCCTTCAAAAGATATTCTGAGGCATCCTGCTGTGTCAGTTAAATCCTACAGCTGCTCAAAGTCGGAAATATCCGGAAGCACTGTGCTGTGTAATGAGAGAGCAGCGCTCATTTTATTTTTTTGGACTGACTTGTTCCAATGACGTCCTAGCTAGAAAGTCATTTGGGGGCATGAACTAAAGGAAAATGCACATTAAAGTGATACTTTATGCAAAAGGCACCAATATAATCAATATTTAAAAAACAGAACAAACTCAGAATGTTCCGTCACTTGCACAAAACAATGTCTTTATACACACACATAGGAATAAGCCTGTTATGTTCACATAAACTTTAATAGGAAAATATTAAGGTATGTTGCAAATTTGGTCATAAATTTGCAGTGAAAAATGATACTTTTTCAAAAGCCAGGAGCCTTTCCCAGCCTGTTTAAGTTTCGAAGGGAGAAGTTCAACATTGAATCTTTACAGCGATCCAAGCAAAATAAAGACACAAAGATGTGATTTAAAATTGTAGGCTCATTTATCTTCCTTTGTAAAAACAAAACAAAACAAAAAAAATCACTGTAAGTAAATGGTTATAACCCTGAGTGACCCTGAGGTAAAATGGCAGATAAATGCAGAACGTAATGAGGTGGGATGGTCCACCAAGCTCTGCATGCGTTCAGTCTGGATTCTTTACAATAGAGATTGATTACAGCCTTCGGGGCAGCATGAGTGTCATTACTCTTCAGATATCCCACCCTGGGAGGCTGAACTCCGCCCTGGCTATTTTCATTAACCTGTGTTTGTCTATGCTTGACACAGAGAAAAAGAAGCTTTGAATCACATTTCGTAAATGTACCCTGATTGAACCCAAGCAACAGACAGGTTTGTGCCAGGGTACAGCCATCCAGTGTGTGGGGTTATATCCAATTGTAAGAATGTCCTTTATATGCTGCTCTGTTACCCATGGTGAGCCCTGTGGATTCGCTATAGTTTTTTATCTGACAAAAATTATTATAAAATCACACAGACCATTCAGGACCAACTGATCGATCCTACAGATTATCCATTTCTGAAGGACTTTGAGAAATACGTTTCTATATTCTTCTTTAGTTCTGTCAGAGTTTAAAAATAATTACACACACCAAAAAAAAAAAAGGCTTCCCCCATCTACTCTACATGCTTCTCATTTCCAATTTGGCTCATTTGGATTTATTCTTTGTGGATTAAAGGCCAGTTTCCAATAAAAAAGGAGATGA
>NW_006288434.1:354941-355433 GCF_000327345.1 Myotis davidii
GTTTCATTTCCTCCTGGTTGACCTTCCTTATTGTCCACAGGACGATGGAAACACCTCATTCATTTACACTGAAATATGAATGTAGTTATGAATATCTTTCATCTTTCAGATATATATTTTTTAATGGGTGTTTTGTTTTTTTAGAGAGACAGAGGAAGGGAGAAGAGAGAAACATTGATGTGAGAGCATAACATAGATCACTATCTCTCCTGCACGCCCCCTACCGGGTATCAAGCCTGCAACCTGGGCATGTGCCCTGACTGGGATGCATGCTCTGCCGCCCAACCAACTGAGCCACACTGGCCAGGGCCATATCAGGTTTATTTGCTTTGTTAATCTTTGCTTTTTGTCCTCTTTTATAGGTAGATGAAAGATTTGAATCTTGATGTACTTGATTGTGGCTGAATGCAAAAAAAATCCTCTGAGTTTTCATTTTTAGAAAAACAATACAAACTCTCCAACTTCCTTCCCGGCCCCCCCCCCCAACCCCTA
>NW_006288434.1:356122-363635 GCF_000327345.1 Myotis davidii
TCGTAAATGTACCCTGATTGAACCCAAGCAACAGACAGGTTTGTGCCAGGGTACAGCCATCCAGTGTGTGGGGTTATATCCAATTGTAAGAATGTCCTTTATATGCTGCTCTGTTACCCATGGTGAGCCCTGTGGATTCGCTATAGTTTTTTATCTGACAAAAATTATTATAAAATCACACAGACCATTCAGGACCAACTGATCGATCCTACAGATTATCCATTTCTGAAGGACTTTGAGAAATACGTTTCTATATTCTTCTTTAGTTCATGTCAGAGTTTAAAAATAATACACACACCAAAAAAAAAAAAGGCTTCCCCCATCTACTCTACATGCTTCTCATTTCCAATTTGGCTCATTTGGATTTATTCTTTGTGGATTAAAGGCCAGTTTCCAATAAAAGAGGAGATGAGCATCTCTGACAAAGGGAACAAGAGGTCCTCTCTCCGCCCATTGCCACGCAGGCTTTTTGAGCTTCAGTTTCCTTTCAATGTAATGGAGAAAAGTAAGAGTTGTATAGAGGAGAGACTGCAATGTTTTTGCTATGTTACCCATTACGTTTTCTACTGCACTTCTTTGATTCTAAGGTGCCATTGATAATAACTCTCACTGGTGAATTAATAACAGTTTTTCTGAACATTTCTAAAATGTAAATGAGTGTTAGAATCAAGAAAAAAGGATTTTTAAGGCAATTTTCAGCCAGGCTTTAAAGACTTCCAACTAGAAATTAGTTGGTCAGGGGAATTCTATCCAGTAGTAAAAAGTTCCTGATATTTTATCCTGTGTTTTAAATAAAGATCACATAAGTTAATTTCTATAATAAATAAAAATGTAAATCATTATTAAGGTAGAGAAATGGGAAGAAAAATACCATTTATTTGTTACTGGCTAGTTGTTTTATGCTAAGTGCTTTACATAAGTTCTTTCATTTAAGATTTATAGCAAACCTATATATACTACTTTACCCATTTTACATTGAAAACACAAAACAAAACACTTCTCCAAAATAGGATTTCTAGTAAGTAGCAGAATGGTGATTCCAACCATCTAAGATGCTTTCCATTACAATGCCTCTCCAAGAAATGTCGACTTGACAAGTTTACAAAAAACAAACAACATCTCTGCTAAAATATACTTTCATGTGCTTATAATGATGTTCTTAGAAATATATGCCTTATATCATCTCGACTTAATTATTCAAGAATACTGACTCCCTGGCCATTAACACTGAAGTCCATGTCATCCCCAGAGATAATTCTGACAGAATATATCATTACATTCTAATTAACATCATCTTTTAGAAAATTCAGTTACCATCCCTTTATTTTCACATAAATCAGGATACGCCTTCTCTAATTAGATTGAACAACTAGCACTCTATCCTTGTCAATATTTGCCATGTGGTCTTTAGGGGCTTGTGTAGCTGGGTGGGGCTGGGTTTGAGTCCCTGCTTCACTGTTACTAGCCTCGGAAGCCTGGACCACTTACTGGGCTTCTGTAAGCCACGGTATCATCATCGTTTACGAGTTCATGTGGGTAAGGCTCTTAGCCCACTGCCTAGCACAAAGTAAGCCCAGTGGACTCATTCCATAAAGATTTTAAATGCTGCTGAAGTATACAGCCGATAAAGGGAATTCAAAATCCCAACCCATTTAACTTCAGCTTAGGCACTAAGCAAAGTGCACTCAGCGTCTTATATACAGATGTAATTAAACCTAATTTTAGATTCAGGCATCTTATACTCATCTCCATCTCTAATTAACATATCAAATATCACCTTCCTTTTAAAATGGGATAACTCCTGGTGAAAACTGATGGCAGCCCATAATATGTACCTTGTAGAGGTTACATCTTCATCAGGACATCAAGACACAAAGTGAACTTTATTTTGCAATGAATTAGAAATACCTATAAAGCTGTTTCCAAGAATTTGTTCTTCGGATACTGACCTCCTAGAGGAAAAAGCACTCGCTGTAATTTTGGATTCGGATGAAATAACCCCTTTTGGGTGCACGATGATCATGTGCTCTGTGACAACCCGCAGTAAGGAAGCCTGTTAAACTATGTGTACAGACTTATAATGTCCCGATTGGCATCCTCACAGATATTTTCTTCTTCATGTGATGCCTATTAAAACAAGTTCTATGGACACATAGTCCAGAATTCAATACCCACTTGAAGATTCACACGAAAAAACAAAAAAAAACACACACACCTCTTCTTTAACTTCTAGTAAAAGTAATGGTATTCTGAGTATCCTCTTCAGTTTTCAGAAAAATTATTCTATAGAGGCATGGAGGTACATGATAAATTTCAACGGAGTTAGTGTTGGGGGCTACAGGATGAGAACGGCATATGGCTGGGCGTCTTACACTTCCTACCTACGTGAACTGTTTTAGTTCCATAAAAAGCTTTCTGATATTTTTGGCAATGGATTCCTGCCACAGAAATAATATATCTCTGGGCTGTGATATGGCTGGAAGAATTCATTTTGTCCTACCAAGAGGCAGAAAAACTCCATTGGACTAGGGATTCTCCCTCATCATAAAATAGCAATATGTACCTCGCAATTGATAATTACTCTTATTAAAAGAAAAAAATTATTCCACAGTAAACCATGGTAACAGCTTATTGGTCACCAATTTAGGAAAATCTCATTAAATTCAAAACCCCCAAATGCAAATCAAATGACCATGGAAAATGCAAGACAGAATATGCTGCACCCTAATTATATTTGTTCCCAGGGCTCTTAAAATGATAACTTTCTTTAAAAAATATATCTACTTAGGGAATTTTAGAAGTTCCAAGAATGAACCTGTAGCTCTAACAGCACGATCTCTAACAGCACGATGTGGGGGAAGGTGATTAGCATCCGGCCCGAGGGCCATATAATGCTGGCAAAATCATTCGGTCTGGCCCTGACAAGGCAACCGCAGGCAGGACTCGAAATTCATTAAATCTAGGACCTTTTTAGCAACATAAATGTATATTAAGTGAATTATATTAAGTGAATAATGTTATAAATATCTGAATGGCACTTGACAGAATAAAAAGTTATCCACCCCTGTCTTAAAGGATAGCAAAGAAATGTGACTGTGAATGGACGGGAGAGAGAAATTAGCCTGCATGTAGACTGAGAGTGATACTCATTGTCCTTGACTACACGCAGAATACATTCAAATGCTAGAGATTCACGTGAGAAACCAAATGTAACAATGCTCTCAGAGAGATTTGGTGCGGAGCTGAAGAGGTAATTTTAAGTGCAACTCATTTATAGAGTCCTCATAAGGTAACAACTGAATTCATACTACAAAACAAATTATAGAGGATTCTGGGTTAACCTAAACTTTATAAATAGGTTTCAGAAACTAGTATCTTTTATTCTGATTATTCACAAGTAATATCATACAATTTAGTTCGTCTAAGTGCACTAATCTGAGTCACTAAAGCTCAAGAGTATGTGTGTCCTCTCAAAATTCATGTGCTGAAACTCAGTTCCTAATGTGATGGTATTTGGAGGTGGGGCCTTTGGAAGGTGATTAGGTCATGAGGGTTCTTATAAAGGAGACCCCTTAGTGGTCTTACAAAAGAGACCTAAAAGCATTCTCTTTCCTTTCTGATACGTAAGGACATAGAGAGAAGATGGCCATTTATGAAGCAAGTAGCAGTCCCTCACCAGACACCAGATCTTGATTGTGAACTTCCTAACCTCCAGACTGTAAGAAATACATTTCTGTTGTTTGTAAGGCACCAGTCAATGGTATTTTGTTGTAGCCGCCATAACTGGCAAAGACAGAGTATAAGTAACCTAATAACTGAGGGAGCTGGTATAAATATCCATTGTGGTAGCCAACTTCCAGTATGACCTGCAGGGACTCTTGCTTCCTGGAGTTCACACCCCCATGCATTCTCTCCCACAAAGAGTAGAGCTAGCTGACCTAACTCCTAGAATGCTGTGGAAATGAAGGAGTGTGGCATCTGAGGCTAGGTCACAGGTGACATTGTGCTTTCTGCCTTGTTTTCTTGGCTTGCTCACCCTGGCAGAAGCCAGGCACCATGCCGTGAAGCCACTCAAGCACGGAGAGGCCAAGGGGGTAAGAACGAAGGCCTCTTGCCAACAACTACTATCAGGTGAATGAAGCATCTTGGAAGCCACCCCAGGTTAAGCCTTCGGATGACTGCAGTGCATCTAGTGACTGACTCACTCTGGTGAGAAGAGCATCCCGCTCAGCTGCTTCTAAAGCCTTGACCCACAGAAACTGTGTGAGATAATATTTATTGTATTTCTAAGCCATTACATTGTGGGGTAATTTGCTGCACAGTGATGGATAAGAATACCCAATATTTCCAACCCAGTGTTTTGTAGCTTGGATTTGTTAATATATTTGTTTTATAAGTAAGATATATGCTCTAGTGGTAGGCACTGAGTACATATATGTTTTCAAAGAAGTTGGGTATTTCTCTCAAATGTCGAGAGTTTATTCTACAGTGAGTTACAAGTAGCACAGAAGTATAGGTTCCACAAGGGCATGAATTTTGTTTTATTTTCTACTGTATCCCCAGTAACTGGAACTGTGCCTGGATCATATCCGTGCCTGGATTAACAAGTACTAGATGAATGAACGTATACAGAGCTGGGAGGACATCTCTCATGTGACTCTCATTAATCACAAACACTCTTTGCTTTGGAATGCTTTCTGATATTAGAGGGAGGAACACGAGGTAGAAAAAGAATAGCTGCTCTGCCAGGTCTGCCGAGAACACACATCCTCCACCGCTCCAAATGTCCTACGCCTATTCCCTACTTCTCACTGCAAATAATTCCCCCACTGAACTGAAGCTGCCTCTAGGCTGAGCTAAGACTGAGTCCAGGGGTTTAACTTTGTATTTAATTTTTTTTTATTGTTTTCAGAAAGGAAGGGAATGGGTAAGGGAGAGGGAGATTGAAATATCAATAATGAGAGAGGATCATTGATCGGCTGCCTCCTGCACACCCCAAACTGGGAATCGAGCCCGCAACCTGGGCATTGATCCCACAACCTGGGCATGTGCCCTGACCAGGAATCCAACCGTGACCTCCTGGCTCATAGGTCGACACTCAACCATTGAGCCATGCCAGCAGGACTCAGATGTTTATCTTAATGCACTCAGGGAAGAGTTTGGGAACACTGTGACTGTTACCTCCTGTACAGGAAACAAAAGAAGAAAGAGAAGAAGTATACTCAAGACAGACTTAGTTCAAGAATGTATTAACGATGCAAACTCCAATCTTTTAAACCTATTAAAATCTTAAAGGCTCCCAGTTAAAATAAGTTATCCTCTGCTCACTCCTATAACTAAACACAAGTGACAATAAAGGGGCTAAAAGGGGATAAATACAGAAGTACAGTAATAGAAAGAGAGACAATAGCAGAGAACAGAGGGGATGAGGGAGATAGGGTGCAAATTATGAATGCTGGAATGTAAACAGTGCATGATAATTGACTTAAAACAGGGAAAGTTGAGAGTTTGATGCAAAAAAAAATAAGGTGTACAAAGAAGCAATGGCCAAGAAACAAGCAAATCTACTTGATATAAATCACAAAAAGGTAGGAATAGGGGGCATTTCTGAACATAGTGGCAAGGGTGAGGCTCCCAGGATGGTTGCCTGAACCTCTAAGAAGCATATACACCCTTACAGCCAATCCTCTACCCTGAGCAACTGGATGATAACATCTCCTTCACCCGGGAAAGAGAATGGCTGTTTGGTCTCCTAAAAAAAAAAATGAATTAATGTATAAAAGATCCCAGAGAATGACAACAGCTAGGGTGTCAGAAAGAAAACGGGGAATAAATAATTATTGTATTTAATTAAGGTATTGAATACCTTAATTCATGTCTAATGAATGTTTATGTAATGAAAAGCAATCCTCCTCCCAACCACACATCCAATCACTCTACCCTACTTAGTTCTAAGAATGCCAGCAGCCTAGTAGGAAGATTTGCAGAATACCCTTCTCAGAGAATATTGAGAAGTACAAAATTAAGTACAGTTACTGGTAGTTTGATGTATAAACTATAGATATAGGGATATATAATTTGGTATATATACCAAATAAAATAATTAAAAGTAAATATATGACAATAGAGTAAGCTTACCAATCAACAAGTTTGACCCAGGTATAAAACAGGCTTTTAAATGCTCCATTTGCAAATACAAATGGACAATCAAGACAGAGAGGAAGTAAACAAGAAAAAAGGAAAAATGCAGAGAATAGAAGAAAACTATAATCAAGGAGAAGACATGCAAACATGAAGAGCAAAATTAATAGATCCAATAAAGAAGACAGAAGATAGTGTTGAAGAAATCTCACAAAGTACAAGAAGAATGAGAAAAAGGTGAAAATTAGAGAGGAATGATAAAAAAAAAAGTAGAGGACCCACAAAATTTGTCTAATATCCATATTATAGAACCTACAAAAATGAAAAGCAGAATATCAAGAGAATCATCAAAGAAAATGGTATCAAAAAATACACTAGAACTGAAATATATGAGTCACTAGATAGAAAGGGTCTACTAAGTATCTCGTGTAATAAATAAATAAATAATGCAAACTAAGGCACACCAATGTAAAATTTCAGAACACTGAGGGGGAAAAAAATCTAAAAGCTTTAATCAAAGAAAGCAATTAAAGAGTGGGCCCAAATCAAAATGTTAGGTAGCAGAATAGCATTATACTTCTCAACTACAACCGAGTGCTCAAAGAAAATGGAGAAATGCCTTCAAACTTTGGTGGGATAGATATTTCTATCTTATATTTCTACACCCAGTCAAACTATCAATCAAATGTGAAGTTAGAATAAGGACAGTTTCAGACCACATAATATCTCAAAAAATATACCTCCAATCCCATAATCTATCTTAGGAAATTCTAAGAGACTGTGCCTGCCTAAAATGAGAGAGAAAACTAAGAAAGGGGAAGACATGAGATCAAAGGGGAGGAAATCCAAGATGGGATAAGCAAATGGAATTTACAGGATGAGGTGAAGGGAAATTATGCATGAAGATTTGCAGCGGAATTACAGAGCAACAAATTCTGATTGAAACAAGAGAATAGACAGCAATAACACAGCTATTTGAGGGATGTCTCCAAGAAATAAAAATAAAAATATGAAAAAGACAAGCTTTTTAAAAAGTGATTGAAAAGTTGACATGTCTGATAGTTTAGAATGAATGAATGATCGGAAAAGAACAGAAAGTGAATCAATTATTAACTAAAGGAAAAACAAAATACTGTTAAAGAAAAGAAATGTAATCAACTGTTACATTTTCTTAGTCATAAGTTTAGCAGTAAATATCGATTTAACTAAAAACTTAAATAACAAACTGAAAAGATGGAAGAAACAACATTTTAAATGCCCATGTTCCATAGCAGGAAATCAGAGGACATTACACAAAACAGAACAACTCAGAAGGGAAGTAGGGGAGGGCGGGGGTAAGGGGAAGAGATCAACTGAAGGACCTGTATACATG
>NW_006288434.1:363668-383815 GCF_000327345.1 Myotis davidii
TAATAATAATAATAAATGAAAAAAAAAGAAATGAAGGTATTTAGAAAAAGAGGCAAAAAAAAAAACAAAACAAAACACACACACACAAAAACACCTAAAAATATTAAAAGTGGTTGCCTAAGGAATAAAAATAGGATGTGAGGAGAAAAGGAATAGAGTACTATTTACCTTTGTTATAAACCTTGTAAAACCACTGAAATTCAAACTAGACAGATATATTAATTTGATTTTTAAAACTTAGATTTAAAAGATCAAAGCTAATTGATTTCCCAGAGTACTAAACATTAGATACTTAAAACATGAGAAAGATTCCTCCACATATGAATACAATGGAAGAAAAAAATTTGCACCTCCTATAGGAAAAAACATTTACCTCTATAAGAATGAGAAATTTACTTTCTTCATTGTTCCTTGGAAATAAAATCTTCCATAACTAACTAATTATATTAATGTAGTTCAGATATAGTTTCAAATACTGAATTATGTAAAGGCTAAACAAATGAGACCTGCAGCAGGTCCATTAAAAAGGATATAATTGCCCTAGCCAGTTTGGCTGAGTGGATAGACTGTCAGCCTGCGGACCAAAGAGTCCTAGGTTCAATTCCTGTCAAGGACACATACCTCGGTTGCAGGGTCCTCCCTCGCCTTGCTATCACATAGATTAGTTTTGCCTATGCCAGACATTCATAAAAATAAAATCACATAATACATTTATGTACTTTTCTTTCACTCAACAAAAATTCATGGAGATACCATGTTTTTGTGTGCATCAGTACTACATTTTTCTCCAAATTACTAAATAGCACTTTATTGTATGAAAACAACACAACTTAATTATCCATTCTTTTAGTGGTAAACATTCATTTTTTGTTTTTTCAATTTTTAGCTATTACAATTAAAATATGTAAACTATGAACATGTACAACTGTTTTTGTAAACAAAGCCTTCCATTTGTTTTTAATAAATACCTCAAACTAATCATAGTCTAGGCATCTGTTTGATGAAAACAAGTGAGAATGGATTCCCACAGGTTTACATCCAATTTTTTCAGAGTAAGAGTGAAATAAAATTATTAACTCTAAGGATTTACACATCAGTGCTTTGTGAACCCAAAACTATTGAATCACCTTGAAGATTAAATCTAAACACTTACGTGTAATATTGCGGTTTAGGAGCCATGAAGAAAATTACTCCTTTGATGTCCCCAAAGGAGAAATATCTTAGTACAAGGAAAATTTAAAAACTAAACTGATTAATTATATCAATAGCTTTCAAAATCTAAAGAATCAAATTCATGCTGCATTTTAATAAGAAAAAAAAGAGCCTTTGAAGGTATGGGGGGAAATATACAATGAAGGTAACCTAAAAATCATGAAACAACCCACTTTGCTTCCTAAAAATTTAAGCCGATTGGATAATCTCTTATTCTCTCCTTAGGTACTTGAGTAGATTAGCAAAGAATCCTCTAGTTTTTGCTTTAGAATACACAATGAGGCTTTGAGTTAACAGAATGAAACCTCTCTATCCCAGTTATAGGTGGGAATAAAAAATAAGGAAAATCCAATTGACATAGTTATACAATTGGTGATGGAGCAAAAATATAGAACAGAGAATGAATCTGACACAGACACTGCTAAGAATACATACAGGACCTAGATAAATCAAGGGTAACACTGGCGAACGGAAAACAACAACAAGACAACAGCACCTGAATCCATAAAACCCCTAGAAGAAAACATGAGCAGTAAACTCTTGGTCATTGGTCTTAGCAATAATTTTTGGCTATGTCTCCTCAGGAAAGGGCAATAAAAGGAAAGCAAAGATAAACTAATGGGACTATATCAAGCTAAAATGACATAAAATAAGTAAGCCCTGGGAATATAATACACAGCACAGGGAATACAGTCAATAATATCATCATAACTGCATGGTGATAGTTATTAGACTTATCATGGGTGATTAAAGTTTATAAATGTTGAATCACTATCTTGTACACTTGAACCTAATATAATATTATATGACAACTACACTTTAACTTAAAACAAAATTTAAAGAGTAACAGCCATAGCAGAAATTAATGGATGGGTGTTTTGGGAATGTTTGAAGGTAAAATTAGATTGGGGAAATTGTCCACACAGCTAACCAAAAAATTAAATATGATTTTACTCTAATGTCTCAAGTTAATGTTAATAAATTAAAGATAATTTATTATAAAGAACTATTAGCAAAATCATGAAAAGGTTTATTTAAATCTATCAATTAAGCTAATTTAAAGTTATTTGATTGGAGTGTTGTCCTTAACCAGAGCTGTTAACACTTAGAGGTATATTTGCTAAACCTGATTCTCTGATGTCACATTCGAAAGCATGTACTCTCATACATGTTGAATCTTAAGCGGGAACTGTCTATCAATTCTTTTGGTTATCTTTTTTTAGAAAATATATTTTGGAGATTAAGAAAAAAATTTCAAGATAACACAAATTCTAGTACCAAAAAAAGGAATAAAACATTGAAGAAAAAATGAGTAGAATACAATTGGTGGAATAAATACTGGGGTGGGGGGAGGCGGGTAGGGGAAGTACTATAACATATTCAATTGCAAATATAATTGTTTTTCTATATAATGGTTTTACCTAAGCCTACCTAATAATTTCTCCTCATTGGAAGGCAAAAGTATAAAACATGTGAACCTAGTTTTATTTTCATTGGTTGATTCTTGTATGTGCCCTGACCAGGGATTGAACCTGCAACCTTGGCGTATTGGTTCTATGCTCCAAGTAACTGAGTTAGCAGGCCAAGGCCATACTTTCTAAATTACTATTACAATTTTGGAAGGTGGCACATACTCAAGTGTATTCATCTGACAGATATTGGAAGGGAAGCCACCAATTAAGAAATATTTAGTTAAGCCCTAGCTGGTTTGTCTCAGTGGATAGAGTGTCAGCCTGTGGACTGAAGGGACCCAGGTTTGATTCTGGTCAAGGGCACATGCCTGGGTTGTGGGCTGAATCCCCAGTGGGGGGCATGCAGGAGGCAACCGATCAATGATTCTCCCTCTTCTTTCCTCTGAGATCAATAAAAAATATATATATATTTTTAAAATATTTAAAGTTTTCACTAAAAGAAATTTATGTGCTATACATATTTCATTCAAAACTATATTAAACTAGAGGCCCAGTGCATGAATTCATGCATGGGTGGGGTCCAGCTGGCCCGCCTCAATGGGCCATCAGTGGGAAGGGACCGCAGGCAGTTGGCCAGCTGGCCCCACCCCCAATCCGGGTATTGGGGCCGATTGGGGGCGGAGCCAGTCGGGGGGAGGGTAGTTCCCTCTGTGTTTGGTGGGATTCTCTTAATTTGGCCTCTATTTTCTGAGACTGAACCTGGGTTTTTCCGTCACTCCTTGATTTCATTCATGCGCTTTTGATTTGGGCATGGTAACCTCACTCAGATGTTTAGGACTCCTGTCTTTGAGCTGCTATGTCGGTTACCGCCTCCTTCTCCCACCCCTCCCTCCTTCCCACACCCTTCTTCCTTCCCCCCATTCCTCCAGCCAAATTTACTGAGTCAGTAGGTGACTCAACTGAATGTTGACTCACTAATCAAATCAGTGGGCATTTATTAATTTGGCTCACAACAAAGGTGTTGGGGGCCGATCGGCGGCCGGGTTGGCCGGGGTGGTGGTGATCAGGGCCTGGATCAAGCCATTTGGCTGCCACACACCAGTCGTTCTGGTCGTTCCACCGTAATGCTCGCTGGGCTTTCATATATGTCAATATTTCACTAAGTAGATATGTTTTTGAGCATGTGAACCATAAGTGTTAAAAATGCCAACAGTGACTTTGAATCCTGATTTTTAATCTATTCAGACTTACCAGCATGATTAAATGCAGAAATATATAAATTCCCAAGGTCCTGGCAGAGTAAGCATCCATAAAATTTATTCCTTACCCTATAAGTGTAAAATGTATACATTTAAAAAAATTAAAGACAAATCCAGTCAAATCAAAACAAAAAAATTAAAATATTAGGCTAACCTATTCAGGGCTTTCCTTTTATTATCTGTATTTTTAAAAAGACATGTATGCTTTCCTTTTTTCCTCCCTTCCCTTAAAATATTCAATCTATAACTTTTTTCTTCCTCTTACACTCTTATTACCACATTTTGGTCATAGTTTCTAAATGAGTCTCCATGTTTTGTTAAGGCATGGGCTCACCCTTTACTATGAAATGGATTAAACTAAGTATTTTGGAAAAACCAGTTGCTGAATTCAAGTAGAGTAGGAAGTTCTTCTGACCAAAGAATGATTCTAGAACTCAGGAAATAGAAGACTGGCAATAAATTAGAGAAAAGTAGCTGTATTTTATAAGGTTATGATGCCAACCCTCCATATCACTTCAATTTTGCCACAAGTAGGTCCTTCTTTGATTATTTCTTTCTTATCCCTATTAACAGTAATTAACAACAATTATTATTTTTATCTATTCTGCTTTTAATTCTCTCATGTGATAGAAACCTTTGTTTTCTTTTAGAAGAAATATATGGCCAAACTACATTTTTATTTTTGATTCCTAAGAGGAAGTATTTTTACTGGAAATGTAAACAAGTGAGTGGTCTTTAATAACTGAAGCACTTACTGAATCCTTAAAATAAAGCTCAGCATTTTTACATGTTCTCTCATATAACTGTTAGAATATATCTGTACATATTTAAAATTTTCTGAGTAAGGTATTATTATTTATTCTCATTTTCACAGGTAAGAAAATCAAAGTTCACAGAGATTATTATTTCACTTACTCAAAGTTATACAGATACTGTATTTCTTAGACTCTAAGATGGGCTCGTTTTTTGCTTTTTAAAGCATTCCTGAAACTGGGATATTATTTACAAGCAATGGTGTCTTCACTTGATGAAATTTAGTAATGAGCATTATGTAGAGAAGCAGAGGAGCCCCGCTTGCTCCTCTACATAACTGAATTACAAGAGTTAAACCTGGAATTCAAAACCTGACTGAGCTCCTGGTTTCCCAATTTCAAAACCTGACCATATTTTTACTTTCCTATTGACTGAGTACTGAAACCAATCTATCAAAATATAAAAGATAAATTAACACAATAAATTATTAAATAGCTTCAGTATTTCACATGTATACAAGGAAGACACTTCAACTCTCAAATTATATGATTTAGTGAAATTGGATAATACATAAGCATAGCTGAAATATACAGAGACTGCAAAATTTATAAACAACACCCCATCAGAAACAAACATTGATTCCTCAAATCATTTGGCTGCAGGTAACATTCATCACTCCTAATTTGGGGTGATTATACAGTTATGTCCCCCCCCCAAAAAAAAAAAAAACCCACTATACTGAAACAAGAATGCTGACCTCATATCCCAGCTTTCATATGATTTAGGTTTTTTACTTCATATGTTGGGACCTAAAATTGTGACTTTTTACAACATAAGGGGTTTGAGCCATTTTGAAATATTCCTGTTCTAAACCCAAACTATCCATTCCCTAAGCCAGATACAAAGAAAAGAAAAAAAAGAAGAGTGAAGAGTAAGAATGAAATTATCCAACAGAAGTTATCCAACAGGGTTTCCACAGAGATGCCCTGGAGGCCGCTCTAGTGGAAGGCAGAGCATTGACGCTTAGTGTTCTCACGCTCAATTCCATCGAACCTCTTCAAAAAGGTAACACAAAGGAAGTTCTTTTTCAATACCTGTACCACAGGCTTTTATGAAACAGTAACTGAGGTAATGACGGTTTCCTGGCAGGTTACATTTTGATCTGTCTCTGAAATGTCAGTACAGCAAGTCCTTATGCCAGAGATGAGTCACTGAATGCTTTGGGTCGAATATTTGTAGAACATCATAAAAACAATGATTCACGTTGCATTTCATGCTGCAAATGACTCATTACTTCATTTTCTAAACACATTAACTGAGAAGCTTATGGATATCAGAAAATGGTATGTGTTGAACAGAAATGGAAATCCATCTATAAAATTAATGTAGAAGAGAGAGATCTGTTAGGTCATTCACTGGAACTAGTCCACTCTATCAAAATGGAATAAGTCATAAAGCAAAGAGGCTTAAATATAAATATTAGACATGAAAAAGATCCGTGGCCCAAATTAATCAAAGGTAATAGATGCAAGGAAACCATGGGCCTCAGTCTGGAACATTGTTCAGTTGAAAGGGTGAGGAGGGCCTGGTTGCCATGGCTCAGTGGTTGAGCATCGACCTATGAACCAGAAGGTCACAGTTCGATTCCATCAGGGCACATGCCCAGGTTGTGGGCTTGATCCCTCCGTGTCGGATCTGCAGGAGGCAGCCGATCAATGACTCATCATTGATGTTTCTATCTCCCTCTCCCTCTCTTTTCTTCTCTAAAATCAATAAAATAGTGGTCCTTAACCTTCTGGCCCTTTAAATACAGTTCATACTGTTGTCTGCTTTGCTTTATGCTAATCATTTTGCCTAGAAGGCTCTTCCTTGACATTTAACAAAATCCCATTCATCTTTCTTGGGATCTCATCTGTAGTGTCATATAACTCTACCATTCCCCAAGAATCTACCTTGCTCTTCTCTGTGTTCCAAAGCACTTTGTAAACCCTCCTCCAACATTTCTGCCTCTTCCACAAACTGTCATCCAGATCATTCACCCACTGTAGTGGTGATCCAATATAGATTTAATGAAATAAACTCTGCTTCCTCCAGACCTTAAATAACTAAGAAACAGTTATGAGGTCAAGGTATCATAAAGTACATGGCAGTGTGCCTAACACACAGAAGGTTCTCAATAAATATTTGATTGAAAAATATTGGGGCTAAACTTTGTAATATGGAAATAGTGACCCAATGTCATCAAAGCAATGAATAAAAGTTAAACATGGAGGGTGAATATGAGAATAAATGTGGTTAAAGCCACAATCTATCACTATTTCCTCAACCACCTGGAAAAAACATCTAGGAGTAGATGGACCAGCGCCTGTGGGTACAGATTCATTCTGATAACCACAGTCCATTCACTATACGCCAAGACTTCCCAAACAAATATAGTATTAGTGTTGCGTATCACTGTAATGGGCTACGATACGGTAGTAGCTGGCTTTATGGTTCAAAAATATTGCCGTAGGCGAATCATATATACTCATTTCATGCTGACACCAGGCTTGAACATGACTTGCCACGTACCAGTGACCGGTGGGAAGAATCGACATCGCATGCAGGCAGAAGCTCTTGGTTCTATCATGAGGTCTACAATGTTCTTTTTTTCTCTCTGTTATGAGCCAGGAAATATCCCAGATACAGGCTATGCTGTGAGACTGGGTCCAGAATAAATTGACGTAAAGGACAGCTGCAGTGGCCTTACAGTGGACATGGTGCATGAGTGAGAAAAAAACCTTTATGGTCTAAATTTAAACAATAAGATGTTGGGGTTGACTGTTATACACCATAGCTTAGCTTATCCTGACTCATTATATGTATGTATATAGGCAGGATTATATAAACAGTATATGACATATGAACACATACATACATAAAACACACACACACATGTATAGACATGCCTTCCTCATGTTTTCTCTTTCAGGGGATTCAGGGTCCCTGAAGGGGTAGGAAAGGGGTGCCAGTGTGAACAGATTAGCAAGGTTCATAATCTTCTGCCAATAAATAAAATTGGATCGGTCCTAATTTTCTTACCCAGAAGGACACCCTTTTAATAAAACAATAAGCATACATATCATTTGATATTCCATATCAATAAGCTATGTACATATTTGTATAGCTCTGGTTCTGATTACTTACCTTTGTATCATTTTGTATTCCATTCCACTATGTTCTATTTGATTCTATTCCACTCATCTTTATAAAATACTGCATAAAGCATAGGTATTGAGGCATAAACTGTACTCATCCTGACTGATGCCAATTATAAGGACTTAGTTCCCCCTACTCCCTGCTTGATATACATCAATGAGCAGCAGCAAATCTGACAGAGAAGGAAGAGGAGCAAATAAGAAAAGATTTTATTGACTGCAACATACTTTTGCAATCTTTATTTGTAAAATTTATACTTAGTCCATTGCTGGATCACTGCCTCCCACAGTGATAAATTTGATGTATCTGCCAGGGCAATAGCTTGCCATCAAAAAATCTGTTCTCCGTGTTAAGCATCTGCTCTGTATTTACTAAGTACCCTTACCAGTTCTTGTTTATTTCCTTCATCTTGTAGATTCTCCCTACTCCTTTCTCGAGGTGTTCTTAGGCAAAGATGTTCTTAGGCATCTGTGAGAAAACATTCTCCATGAATATTTATACTGAATCATAAGATTGGCAAAAATAAGAACCTATATGCAAACACTTAGCATAGCACCCAGCAAACAGCAGATATTTAATGAATAGTAGTATCCTTCTCGTTAATAAAATTATCTAATCCAAGTAAAAAGACTATATCTAATCCAAGAAAAAATAAAATAAAATAAAACCTTAGAGTCCACTCATCTAATATATACTCCAGCATGTGGCTCAGCTCACTTTATGTTGATAGTAAAGGAATAAGTAATGCACTCATCAGCCGTGCAGATTAAATGTATTAATAATACAGTGGAATCAACTTTATAAGGTTTATATGATGATTAAATTAGATTTTGCACACAAAGCAGGTGGCAGGTTCAGGTGTAAATGCCTCTAAATTTATTAGTGGCGATAACAATGAGTGGAGCCATCATCATGGCTTTAGGGTGTGCTTGGACTTCCCTGATAAGTAAAGAATAAATTTTAAGTGAAAACCAAGGGTAATATAGCCTGTATAACAAGTTCAGATCAAAATAAACAGTGGAAAACATTGGCCAAAATTTGGGAACACCTGTACTGGCATGGATCTAGATGCCAAGATCTGAGATTACTCTTGTTCCAGCGGTATCTTTCCCCTCTTGAACCTGCCTTGGCCCAATCTCAGGGTCTATAAAGACAAATAATCACTGCTTGTCCAAGGACAGAATTACAGCCAGAGGTTATTTTTAGTCCACAATATGTACACTGGCCTTACCAGTACTCACCAACACAAGCCAGGTCATTACTAGCGTTTAGCCAATCACAGGAGGCTAATGGGAGAACCAGAGCTCTACATGGGGCTCATTGTATAAATGCCTCCTATTAGATGGTAGGAACTGAAGAGGGTGATTTGTCAAGTTACTTAATTCCTCTTTGCTTTGGTTACTCATCTATAAAATGGACATAATAGTGGCACCTTCCTTCCAGAGTTGTTATGAGGAATAAATGATAAAAGTATCTACAAGCCAACTAGGAACTCACCTACTTTTAGTTCTCAAAAAATATTAGTGATGTCATTTTTATTACTAGCACCAATATCATCATGATCTAAAAGAGCTTGGAGCCATCATTAAGTCTTTTTTTATACCTGCTTTTAGGGACAATAGGAAGAATACCCTTCAGGAGCTCACTCACAGCCTTTGATGGCTTCAAGGCAAAACAAGGCAATGAAAGGGGTGGGAACAATGCGTTTAATGATGAACCCATAGGCCCTATAAGAATTGCAGACTAAGCAGCCAGCAGGAGATTATGAACAACACTAGCTTTGAAAAGTGCTCCAATGGCTGGGATCTTCGGCAGGATACACCTAAGGGGACAACTGTGAGAACTGATGGGAACAGCCACCTCTGGGAGCCATCAGTGGGAACAGCAGACAGGGTGAGGCTGGAAGACTTTCAGGCTCTGAGAGCTCCACCAAGGAAGCATGACTTACTCTCCAGGGAAAAGCCCTCAGTTTCACTATCCTGTAGCATCTGGAGGTGTGCGCAGCCAAGAGACCTATGACGTTTCGTTTCCCTCCTCCTTTACAACAAGACACTTGTCTGAGTCGTTATGGATTCTACCACAGCTCCTGGTACCGAAGGGACACCTGGTACTTTTTCACACGGTAAATGTTCAAAAACATCTGTTCATTGAAAAATACTTTAGCTCCAGTGCATTCTGATTGGTTAAGAAACCTAGAATCACTCAACAGTAACTGATTCTCTTATCAATTGTAATCAGATAATTCTTCCAAATACCACATCTAGACTCCAAAGGCTAATCAAGAAGAAAGTGTAAGAGACTGCTAGATTGCACCAACTCAAATCTTATGGCAACACTGTTTGCTGTATAACGAGCCATTCCCTCTACACTGAGAGTACTACATATACAGGAGTGTCCTTTATTTCTGAAATGACATCACTTGCTCTCTTTTAAACAGACATGGCTGAGAAGTCCAATGTGTTATACTCATTTAAATATTAAAGACTCATCTTTTAATGTTTGGGGCTTCAACTGACGTAATTTACTTCATATTTTGATTAGCCTTTGCTTTAGCAGTTGCCTCAAATTGGAATGCTAACCATTATGGCTAGTAGTGTAGGTAAACAGTATCTTTTTGTTCTTTGAAATTATGGTCTTGCTACTTAGCTTATAAAGTTTAACTGAATATCTCCAATGCGCCAGACATTTTACTGGGTCCTGGAACTATAAAACAGTCTTCTTTCTACTTGCTTACAGTTTGGGGGGAAGCAGGGAAAAGTCAATCAACCACTCTTGATTTGTAACGGTGCTTTGATAAAGGTAAAACACACAGTGTTATGAAAACACCTAAGAATGGTTAGATCTAAAAGACCTCCTAAATGACCGTGCCCGAGCAAAGTTTTGAAGAACAAGTAAGCTTTAGCATGAGTTGCCCTGTGATCCCACTTCATGAGTTAATTTATTTTAAAAAATTTTTCCTCAGCTTATTCTTTTACATTTGCCTACTGATCAAAATCAAACAAAGCTTATAAAAAAATCTAGAAATCATAACTTGTTTTGTTCTATTTATAGTTTATAGTTTATAGTTTATATATTTTATATATAGCCTGTGTGCAGTTCCATTAACCTTGGCATCCACAGCATAACACACAACCACAGAAACAGTCATTCTTCAAGAATGTACCACACCTGGATAAACCTGAGAACTTAGGAATAATTAATAATGGCTTTTACTGATGACTTTATGTAGAGCAATGCTCCTCAAACTGCGGGCCACAGATGACTCTGGTCTGAAAACTCTTTCTGGTCTGAGGCAAAACAAGGAGTTTGTGCTACAATGTAAATAAATAAGCTGCTTCTTCCTTCATTGAGAAAGTCTTGCTACGAAAAGTCAGCCAAGTTACATTTTGGCACAAGTTCCCTATGTGTTCCCAGATCTGCGGCACAGTTTGCAGGCCAGTCCTTGAGCAGCACTGATCTAAACAAACACTACCCCAAACCCAACATCCAGCCCATCAGTGAGCCCTAGGTGTACGGCTACACCACCTTCTGACACGTTTTGCAGGAATCCCACATGCAGCTCCCTGGACCACCTCTATCACCACCGTCATAGTGCAAACAATCCTTCTTTCTCACATTGATCACTGCAACAGCTCACCCAATGGTTTCTCTGCTTCGGTTGCCACCCTATCCCCTTGTCCCTGGGATGTGTGGAGTTGCAGCGTCCTGGTGAAGCTGCCCAGATGACCATGCTTATAACATCTGGCCTCTCCCTTGCTCTCTTTCTATGGTAATATGAGCTAGCTAGTTACGAAGGTATAACACTATCACATTATCAGGTTATTTTCTTCAATGCCTTTATCTATGTATGTGTTTAATTGTTGTGTGTCTTCACAAATTACAATGCACTGCCTCTAAAAGCAGGGATTTCTTGGGATTTATTCACCAGTTTTTTTTTTCAATGTTTGGCAAAGAGTGACCAACCAATTTCTGTACTGAATGAAAGAGTGGATGATTGGATGGATGAGTTGAGAGTGCCTGGAATTAATACGGAATGAAAATGATAATCAAATTATTGCCCAGTTAGCTGGGGATATATTATACACAAATGTGTTGGGGGCAGGGGCTTCCTTAGGTCAAGTCCAGTCAGACACCCATCCATGCCTGGCTACAGGGAATGCCTGGACCGAGCTTCTACTTTTGTCACCCGGATGTTGCTCCTCTGAGGTTCATGTTGTTCTGCCTCGGGGCAGTCCCTTCCCTGCACCAGGACACTGCAAACAGCAGAGGATGCCGGGCTTTCTGTCAGCAGATGTACCGAGTGCAAGGTGCATAAACTCCGAGTCAACACTTGGACTTCTGCAGGTCTAGCTCTCTCTTTGCTTCCTTCCCCAAAGCTTTCGGAGGCTCCCAGCTCTTCCTATACACTTTGACTGCCCCTACTGAATCCTCATTGCCCAGAAACCCCATCTGTTTGCCTGGCCCACCTGTCCCTACCCTGCCACTGTAGGTCCCAGCCAGCAGCCTCTGCATTCTGCGTGGGCACAGCCAGGACAACAGCATGTGCTTCATGCCTCATGCCTGCCTTCCGGTAGAAGGTCATACAGAATGAGATCCAAATGCACAGGAAACTCCCCTGCACAGCAGTGTGGAGTCCAGCCACTTTCCAGGAGAGACAGAGCACCCCATCTGGCTGGAAGAGCCCACAGAGGCCCTGCTGCCTTAGCTACATATGCTTGTACCGACGGCAGAAACAATCACCGGTAGCAAACCAAATACTTCGGAGCAAACCCCAAATTTAAGTGTGAGTGCCCATTTTTGTTTCCTAAACAATCTCCTGCGGATTCAAAGATGAGAACTATTTTTTGGTGTCACCCAGGCGACAGATGATGAAGCCTCGCTTCCGTACACACAGCACAGCACAGTGTCATCGTCTTCGTGCTGCTTCCTCCTGCGCAGCGAACCCCTTCTGAAAACGTGATGCTTCTCCCCATTAAATTACCGAGACAGAGAAACCCATTTTTCCTATTAGGTGACTGCGAGGGATAACACATACCTCAGTCTATTCTCTACGACACCTTCTGGAAAATCAGTGTTTATCGTATTTTCTCCTTTAAATGGGAAGGGAGCTGATCAAGAGGCTTCACAACATTCTTGGAGACCATTCAGGCCATACCAGGGAGGATAATGTTTCCTGGTCACTGACTTATCACAGACAGAGCACCTCTTCTTGTAAATTAGTAACCCAGGCTTTATTTTTAGGCTGAAGGGCTTACCTATCTCATAACCCTTCTTCCCGGGAATTATTATTCATAAGACAGGCATCCAGGTAAGAAAAAGTGAGTCTTACTAGTGCCTCTGATTCCTCTAGAGTTCCTTTTAGCCATGGAGGATCCCAATTTATAGATGCTGTATCTCTTCATAGAGAAATCATGAAAAAAATAAAACACTAGCATACACTTGTATCAGAAACGTATGATGGTTCCTTTGCTTTCCACGTTAGGGCCACAGGACACTTGAAAGATTCATTTTTATTACCATGTCTCTTTTCTTCCCTGTCAGAAACTGATGCCTAGGGTACCAAATGGAATGAAGCTGTGGCAGAAGTTTGCATCCAAAATGACTGACTCATGCTTTCTAGCTATTTAACGTCCAAATGAGAACATAACTGTGTTTCATGGCTAAGTTACTAGAAATAGAGGATCATTTGTCTTCCATTATTTTTACAGCTTGTCCCTCTAATCTTGTTATTCGTGTTAGGGACCATTACTGGGGTTGTGATATCTTACTTGTTGAACAATAGACTCTAGAATGCCTCATGCTAAAAGCAAATGCATAACCAATGAATGTAGCCATGTATTTCACATAGCGAGGCTGTAACCAGGAACCCGCTAGCTACAATTTATGTCTGCTTTGGTAATACACAGCAACACAGTCTCCCATTTCTGTATAGGAGAAAAAATAGGAATCTACTACTACCTCAAATGTAGTTTACAAGATGCAATGCTATTTAAAGGGAATGGCAACAGGAGGAAGGGAATGTTAGCACATTGTTTTGTCTCTTACAAGCTCTCCCTGGCTCAGAGCAACAGAGGCTTCAATTCATCCACAAGTATCCAGATCACATCTTCAGACCCCTCCCTTTCTGCTGCTACATCAGCTTGCTACCCAGAGGTGAGGGAAGAGTATATGTAATTATGTCTATGTATTGGGTACATGCATCATGTCCATTGTACTCAAATGGCAGCCTTATTTTTTAAAGTTGCTACCCATCCTGCTTTTGCTTAATGTTATCTATCTCTTGGGCAGTGGGGCCGGGGGGGGGGTGTATCTCTGCTTCAATAAAGGATAGTTGATTATGCCACCTATTGCTTCAAAGATCAAAATGCTCTGCCTGGCCAAGAAGCTGCATCATTGTCTGATGCTGGCTTCTCTTTCCACCTCCATTTGGCCCCACCCTCACCCAGCCACACTGATCATCTTTCATTTCCTCTATGTGCCAAGCTGTTGCCTCTGCCCAGAACACCCCACTACTCCTGCCCCCAATGCCAGCCCCATGGAGCACTCAACCAAGGGACCCCCTCCTTTCTCAGCCTCAGCCTCCAACCCCACCTGCCTGGTCTTCAGGCATCTTCCTGGCACTATAACTAGCACCCTACCCTGGACACCCAGGAGAACAGGGATCATGTCTGCTTTGCACCTTATTATATCCCCTGACACATACTCGGATCCCAAACATTTGTTAGAAAAATGTTCCACGCAGCCTAAGGCTAATGTTTCCCGGTAAGTTTATTTTTGCCAAGATAAAATTTGATTTGGAAGATTTCTCTGTGTTCTGCATTCCTAGATACATCAGGAAAGTCACGGTAAAAGCATTTGAGTAACTTCAGGAAAATTCCTAGATGATTGTGAGGTTTTACAGACCAGTCCTAGTCAACAACTGAAGCTAAGCAAAAGCAGATTTTATCCCCAAAGAGGAAAACTTCCCATCAAAGTCGTCAAAAATGAAATGAGCTATCCTGAAATATTTAGAAAATGTATTGTCAGATCATTCTCTATCTAATTATAAAATAACTAGGGGCCCGGTGCACAAATTCATGCACAGGTGAGGTCTGGCCAGCCCACCCCGATCAGGGCGATGGGACCAGGCCAGCTGGGGGGAGGGGACGCAGGAGGTTGGCTGGCCAGCCCTGCTGGATCGATCCTTAGCGCTGCCACGGAAGCAGGAGAGGCTCCTGCCACCACTCGGCGCTCGCCAGCCTTGAGCCAGCTTCTGGCTGAGCTGTGCTCCTCCTGTGGGAGCGCACTGACCACCAGGGGCAGCACCTGTGCTGAGCACCTGCCCCCTGGTGGTCAGTGTGCATCATAGCAACCGGTATTTCCGCCATTCGGTCGATTTGCATATTAGGGTTTTATTATACAGGATACTCCTGGGGAAGCAATCCTCCCATTCTCAAGGGTCCGGATGGATTTGAATTAAACCACTACCTCATTAAACCACTGCCACTGCTGGCTTTTCAGTCACCCAATTTGCTCCAGCATGTTATCATGGAGAATAAATATAACTTAAAAGATAATAAGAGAATACAGAGATCTTGGCAAGGGAGGTGTGTTCATTGAAATCACACCCAGCCTGCCAGGAAACCAAATCAAAGCTGGAAAAAGAACAGCCCTGACCCCTGACCTCTGGCTCCAAAGCCTGACATCGCTCATCCTTCAAGTCCTCACAAGCACACATAGTGGGCCCCACCAGATGGCCTGTCAGAGCTGCCCATCTCCCCACCAAGGGTGCAGAGGTCCAGAGACACTGATGTGGGTTGGTGTGCTAAAACCTAGGCCATGAAAGGGCAAGGTTAAAATGCATCACACGGGGGACATTGCTACTAGGGCGGCACTGGCCCTACTCTAGGGGAGGCCTCTTAGCCACAGAATGTACAGATTCTCAAGAGTGCCCGCTGCTCGCACCAGTGGGCATGACACCTGCTAGAACAAACATTTCCTACGAATGGCACAGCTGGTGCCTGGCAGATCAACCACAAGAGCCGTAAATGAGAACACTCAACAGCTCAGGCTTCCTGGACCAAGCCATGGGCGCTGAATGGAACTTACTACTGAGAGTCCAAGAAAGGAGGTAAGTTCTTAGACTTTTTTTCATGCTATGAATCCCAGAGGGAGTCTGTTCAAGTCTATGACCTCTCCTAAGAGAGATACACAGGATTACAAAGGAAACTAACCATAATGCAACACAGTTATCAAATTTTAAATGCATGAATTTGTGGCATGGTGTATGTGTTTCTTTACTAATACTTTAAATAAAAAAATATCAAACAGCAGGCCTAATAACTACCAAACTTTCAAAGTAGAGATAAACATAAATGATTTTTTTTTGAATATCTGCAAACAACTGTAATGTGATACGATGTTTTCTGTGACTTACTGGTATCAAAGTCACGGACTGCTGGTGCTCCTGTGGTCGGTGGCCCAAACCCATGAAGAAGGAGAATGCTAGATTTAAATGAGGTTAGTAACAATGAAGATGTCATTTTCTCTATCCAAGTTGTGTACTAACTGGATTCTATCCATATCCACAACCAACAGATAAACACACACACACAAACCCTGTGCTTGAAGGATTTTAAATGAATTCTAAAGACCCTTTAACCTTGAAGAATATATGATTAACCTGACATGCATTTAGGGTAGGGGGAAAGCTGTGAAGATATTTCTAGATGTTGAGTTATATAAATAGAACACTTTATAAATCAGTAGTAGTTTATGTGTCATTATGGAACTCAGATAGCATGTAGGAGTTTTTCTTGCCTAGAAATATATGGCCTCTAGACGCCTCCTCTCCTTACAACCAACCCTTCAAAGCTACCCCTGCTTTCTACATAATCATCTTGATCTCCTTCTAAGCCTTTGCATTTTCTAAAGTGCCATGCTTTTCATGAAATATTCACGGCTCCCTCCCTGATGGTTATTCTCAGTGAACGTTGGTGAGTTCAGCAACTCTCCTTTTATACCTTTTTATTGCCAAGTAGAGTTCCACTCTATGAAGTATTACCACAATTTGTTTATCCATTCTCTAACTGATGGGCATCTGGGTTATTGCCAAGTTTTGGCAATTGTGAATATGGCTGCTATAAGTGTTTGAGTTCTCCAAGTCTCTCCTCAATCTTAGGCCCTATGAACCTAGGCCTTGGGCTGGCTTTTCCTCAACTTTGTGTCCCTCCCTCCTTCCGTGACAACCAAAATATGCTCTGGATCGGTTGCAGATCCCCGTGTTCATCCAATGTAAGCTCCTGGTCCAGTGGGGTTTCTCCCCTCTCCCAGGCTTTTGTAGGAAAGAACCTGGGCTGTATGTGAGATTGTGCCTGTCCCCAGAGGTAGCATCTCACTACCTGCATGCGTGTGGAACCTAGGCGCTCTCTCTCTGGCCAACTTCGCTGGCCCCTGTCTTTCTAGCAAGTACTGAGCAGAGGCCCCTGGGAAAAAGTCAGTAATGTGTACAGATTCCCCTTGCGTCTGCACTCCTCGTTATTCTCAACTATCCTGCTAGTTTTCAGTGACTTCTAAGAATTTATTAAAGAGTATAAATGCTTTCTTCTTCCTCGTTCCTTAAAATCTTTTCACTATTATTTTTATTTTATTTTTTAAATATATTTTTATTGGTTTCAGAGAGGTAGAGAGAGAGAGAAACATCCATGATGAGAGAATCATTGATCATCAGTCCCCTGCATGTCCCCTACTGGGGATCAAGCCACAACCTGGGCATGAGCTCTTGACCGGAATTGAACCCAGGACCCTTTAGTCCACAGGCCGATGCTCTATCCACTGAACCAAACTAGCTAGAGCTACTATTATTTTTAGTTGTGGTAAAATATACATAACACAAAATTTACTATCTTAACCATTTTAAGTGTATAAATAGTACACTGGCATTAAGTCCATTACGCTGCTTCACAAACTTCACCATCATCCATCTCCAGAAGGGGTTTCCTCTCACAAAGCTGAAATTCTGTCTCCATTAACCAATAGCTCTCCATTCCCCGCTTCCCCGAACTCCTGACATCCACCATTCCACTTTCTATCTCTATGAATCTGACTATTCAGTGTACTTTATATAGGCGGGCTCATATAAGTATTTAACTTTTTGTGACTGGCTTATTTCGCCTAACATGTCTGCATGTCATCCATGTTGTAGCATGTGTCAGACTGTCCTTTCTTTTTAAGGCTGAATAATATTCTTTTGTATGTGTGTACCACGTTTTGTTCATCCATTCATCTGTCAATGGACACTTGGGTTGCTCCGGCCCCTTGGCTACTCTGAATAATGCTGCTATGAAGGAGTGTACTCTTCTTATTCATTTTTATGGAAACTATTTTTTCTTCATATGTCCTTCCAAAGATGAAAGGGATTGTGTCCCATCTCTCCTTAGAAAGGCATGACCTTCTTCGAATTTCAGTTCACTGGCTAATCCTGAGGCCTAAGCTCTTGATGGGCTCAAGACAGTTATGACGTTGTGTATGACCCACTCTTTCTCATTGGATGGGCGGGAGTGACTTCTCGTGGCTTTCTATATCCTAAGTGGACACAGAACTTCTGAATTTTATTTTTATAAAAAAATGAAATAATATTGGGAATAGTGGGAAGGTGGAGGAGGGAGAAGACAGCGGGAGGCTAGTAAAATATATAAATCTTTATCTTCCATAGCTATTAATCTAGGAAGCCAATAGATAAAAGTAAATATCAAGATCTGGAACTCAAAGTATGCAGTTGGGGATGTGGAGGTGAACGCCAGGAAAAAAAGTGGTTGCTTCCTATGACTAGGAATTGGAGAGCGTGAAGACTGGGATAGAAAACTGCAAAACCATAGAATATGATTTGCAGAAAAATCTGTCACAACATGTACAAGACATGAAAATTTTAAGACTCCTTCAGCAGCATCATTGATTCACTGAGATAGGAAAATGTAAGAACTGTAAAAATGAAAAAATCTCCTTACTTCTTCTTTGAAGTCTGGGCACTATCACTAATAGTGGGGTTGGGGGTAGAGACAAAAAAATAAAAACAGTGGAGAATTAAATAAATTATCCGGTCATCCATTCTATCAGGCTAAGAATATTCTTTAGAAGCCAGAACAAAACAAAACAACGACAAAAACAATTCTGAATTATCTTTGAAGGATAGTTCAGAGATACACAGAATCCAGGCATGGTAAGCCATGCAAAGCCATATTTATATGCACAGTTTTCCCTTTCTCTGGGCCAGTGGATTCATCATCTGAACTGATGAGGGAAGTGGGGACTCTTCCAAGAATAGCTGCTCCCAGGTGTCTATAACACCACGGAGTGCCAGAAAGAGCAGAGAAAAAAGTCTGGACATGAACCATCAGGTATATACTATATTCTTGATTATTTTAAACATCATACCATTTTTAAAAAAATTTAACTGCATGAATTTTAAAGAAAGCTTTGTGTCATTACTTTATATGGAAGCTAGCACTTAATATGAATAGAAGATAAAGTAAAAGTGAATACCATGAAAACAAAACCATTTTACTAGACTTCTGAAAGCTCTGTGGTTTAAAGACTACTCTTTATTAAAATGGGAGCTATATGCATATTGAAGAGGCATTAAAAACTAGCACCAATTGAAACTTTTTCCTTGCCTTAATAGAAACATTGACAGAGCAGATTCAAAATCCATTCAATTCAATTCAATTCAATTCAATTCAATTCAATACATATCCATATACCACCCACATTCATCTCACATAGAACCAGTTTGAGAAACACTGCTTTAGCCACAGTCTTCTCAGTCTTCATATTAATGTATGAACTTCAGAGGTTCAGGGCTACCTACACTGGCCAAGGTGGCCTAGAGGAGAAGAGAGATTAAGGAGAAAAATAACCCCCCCACCCCGACTTCCAACCAATTTTTAAGATGGTAAAAATGAAACAGAGAGGGGTATTTAAGCAAGGTCATCCTAGGTAACCAGCAGGCTATGAATAAACCGTGGAAATGATTGTGGCAGGGCTGATAATGACTGGGTAAGTAGACTATGACTAAAGAATAAATGCATTTAACAAAATAGTTACTGATTTGTTCCAGATACTATATCCATACTATTCTGCTCTTCATCACTATGGTAATACACCTCTATAATGTTTATCTGTTACGAGCTAGAGACTATGTCTGCCACATTTATTTCTACATGCACTGGCTTATAATACTGTGCTGGATGCTCAATAAACGTTTTTTCGGTCCCTCGTGTCCTATGTATTCCTAGAGGGAAATAATCTTTAACAGCTTAAGATCTCTTCTGCTGAA
>NW_006288434.1:383872-391105 GCF_000327345.1 Myotis davidii
GAGAATGTTCGCTTATAGTGAGAGGAAATCGGCTTTCCTGAAACTTCCAGCCATAGGTCCTGGTTCTCTCTGAATGAGCAATAGAGACTATACCTTTGCCATTTGGATGCTCATATTTATCTTAAATTCCTTTTTGTCAAGTTTATAGTCTAGAGTTAAAAAAACATGATCTTGAAGAAAAAATTGTTTTTCCACTCGTTCTCCAGTGAACACAGGATCATCTGGAAAGCGGTGCCTAAAGCCAGGCACACGATACGTAGGTATAGTTTTGTGACAGAACAATAGGCTACTACCCCCTCTCGCTCTTCAGACCTAGCTATGTGTATTGTGTTGGTTTTATCCACATCACGCTTGTACAAGGTTGGACAGTGTCTCCCCAAATTTCATGTGCTTCCTGGGACCTCAGAATGTGACCTTATTTGGAAATTGGTTTCCAATTTCCAAAAAATTTTTTTTAATATCTTCCTAGATTTTTCTAAAAATGGCTGAACATTTCCATAGCACCAGGATGGTTCTTTCCCCCTCTTGGTTGTTCATTTTATAGTTCCAATCATTAAAAACGGTATCTTCCTCTTCCTCTGCTGAACACTAATCAATATGATTACTCATTTGAAATTTTAAAATATGGTGATAATGAGTGAAGAGCTCGCTGCAGTGACACTTCATTGGCATAAAAGGCACCTTTAAATCTCCTTGGCTCTCTTACCAATTTAAGCTCTAAATAGACCTAACAGGTAATGAATGCCATGCTGATTGCTATTGTTTTCCCCCTTTTTAACTTTCATGGGCGAGAACGTATTTTCCCTCATGTTGGCAACTATGGGGAAACCAACTGCTATACTGAATCACCTCACTCACCACACGCAGATGATATTTTAGAGTACCTGAAAGTGAGCTTTAAAAATATGTGACTCCATTTTCCTATCCTGAAACATTTTAAAATCCGGCACTTACATGCATTTATATCGCTAAATGAGTTAGATGAATAAAGACAGAAGAAAATAGTTTTTGCTCAGGGCCATTTATCACGGCTGCTAGCATTCTTCCGCTAAATGTGTGATACGTGTTTGCGACAGCCTGTCACTGTGATCTATACAGAGAGTTCAAAATAGATGAGATAAAGAATCCTTAGTCCATTAATATATTAATCCACAATGTAAGACCTCATTATATCTTAGGGAGCAACTGCATTTAAGAGACTGCTGTGACAATAGCCCCAATCAGGACTGTAGAATTTCTGAATAAAGATTTAACCAATTAGCTCTTCTGGAATATTTTGTTAGCTGTGCATGTTTAGCAGTTTTCAAACACTAAAGAATTGTTTGTTGCATAAATGTCTGTAGCCTTTATGTCTATTACAATTTGGTCTGTGGATGGAAAGCCAGAGGCCAGCAAGTTCATCCATGATCCAAGGACGTAGACAGGAAATTACATGATGACAGCTACTTCTGGCATTTTATAGAAAATTGTGATTCTACAACCAAGTACTCAATGTAAGAAAATGTACTCATTTGTTCCTTTAATAACAAACATTTTGTTTTTATAACAAAACATGAGTCCTAGTGTCTACCTAAGGCCAGTATAAAGATGTATACTGTAGGAAGAGAGTTAATGTGCATTGGGTTAATTTAATCATGAAGATTTTCAGTGGTTCTCAACCTTGTGGCCCTTTAAATACAGTTCCTCATGTTGTGACCCAAACATAAAATTATTTTTCGTTGCTACTTCATAACTGTAATGTTGCTACTGTTATGAATCGTAATGTAAATATCTGATATGCAGGATGGTCTTAGGCAACCCCTGTGAAAGAGCCGTTCAACCGCCAAAGGAATCGTGACCCACGGGTTGAGAACCGCTGATTTAGACCCATCACTAGAAAGGTACATTCAGTCATAGAGAAGAAAGAATTCTCTACCCATTACCCCTGACTCAAATGAAAGAAAGAAACCCACAACTACAAGCTTTGGGATGGGGGACAAGTGCCATGGTGGCCCTCCACTGTTTATCTGCCTATCAGACCTATAGTCCCCCTTCTCTCAAAAACCATCTCCCACCTTTCCATGGGGAAGCACACCTCCCCACCAGAGTGCACTGTCCTCTGGCCACTGTGGTGGAAGGGTAGGCTCTTTGCCTGAATAGAGCCAGGGCGATGTGAGGGGGGCTTTGCTGGGATCTCTGGAAAGAGCAGCTTCCTCTGCGAGAATAATGGGAAGACTCCCTCTTCTTGACGTGGGAATCTGGGAACATGAAGTCCTGCAAGCCTCAGGCAGCCATCTCGGAGCCCCAAGGAAAGAGCCCTTCAGGAATGGAGCTGACACTTAGAAAGTGGAGCTAAGGAAGTGCAGTGGGGACACGAGGACCTGGACACATGGTTTGAGCCCTAAATCAGGTCCTAGCTGGAACCAGAGTCCCCTCCTCTCCACAGTTACAGCCATGAAGTCTCTCTCGTATTTTCTTTTTTTTTTTAATATATTTCATTGATTTTTTACAGAGAGGAAGGGAGAGAGATAGTTAGAAACATCGATGAGAGAGAAACATCGATCAGCTGCCTCCTGCACACCCCCCACTGGGGATATGTCCACAACCAAGGTACATGCCCTTGACCGGAATCGAACCTGGGACCTTTCAGTCCACAGGCCAACGCTCTATCCACTGAGCCAAACCGGTTACAGCATCTCTCGTATTTTCTAACTGAAGCCACTGGAAATGAGATTTTCGGATTCTTGACAGTGAGTCTGCTTTCCAATGTGAATGATCACTTTTGAAGGCACAGCTGAAGTGTGGCAGAAGTGTACAAGGACAAACAAGGGACCCGGGCATCACGCTAAGATCTTTACACCCGTAGCTCACTCAACCACCACAAGAGTCACATCCGTAATCTGGTGGGTGTGATTCTCAAAAGACAGGACAAGCTGGAAAGTCTGGTAATTTGCTCCAGTTTCACAGCTACTAACTAAAGAATAGAGATTTGAATTCAAATTTGTCTGATTCTAAGTGTTTTTAATTTCAGATGACCCTTTGTGATTACTTTAGGTTTGTGAGTTTGCAAGGCCGCCACACAGGCATTCCCCGAGTTAGTCAGGTTAGCACGTGGTCCTTTTTTCGTTATATATATAAACTTGGTTCTGCAAACTGGTTGCAATGCACAAGGCAGCCCAGCCTTGCAAATGCGAGAGTCCCAATGCCTAGAACAGAACCTACTTATGAATTGGCAAGTGCTTGAATGTATAAAGCTATAAAACTATGATTCTCCTTGGTTTAGTCATATTCTTGAGCTTTCACACAGTCCAGTGATCGGTGCTCCCTTTCAACACCAGCGCTGCTCAGGCTGAAGCTGTTTTCCTCAGTTCTTTCACTATTCCCTTGGGAAGGACAGAGCCTTCCCAACAGCAACAATAGGCCATTGAACAAAGCAGTTGAAAGATGCCAGCAGAGAAACTGAGGTGACCTTTTGTGGAAAACAAGGGCTCTCTCACTGCCCTTTTCCAAGAAAGACACACCTCTCTATTCCACTGGGAAGCAGAAGGGAGCTGTTGTGTTTGTACACACAGGAGAAGAGGAGGGGTCACTGGGTGCCCAAGGGACATGGCAGGAGTATAAAGTCTCCTCTGCTACATGAATTCCTGAGGGACTGAAGGATGGTAATGGCCAAGGATGGAGGGAGTGGTTATTAGAACGAGAAGGGAAGGAAGCAGCCTTAATGATGATCCCTGCAGAATGGATTCTGAAACCATCCAATCAACAAAGGAGATGGGGGGTGAGGGTGGGAAGGGCTGGAGAGCCTGTAGAAACACTGACCTATTCTCTTTAGTTCCCTAGGCCCCAGTGTGATGATGGCCAAGCTTTTACCTATAAGTGTTCTGAGCTCCTGCATACAATCAATATGAGAACCCTTCCCTGATCTCATTACATTTAAGGCTGTAAGCTATTGTTCATCCTCTCTAGGAAGAGTAGTATGCTACAGGCTAGAAAGGTTTATTTCTCAATACATGTCATGCTGTTGATTTAAAATTGAAACTAAACACATGAAAGTTATATGGGATTCCGACCTTCCTGTATAGATGTCTACAGATGTAAGGTTTTATTTTGGAACATTTCATGAGGCGTCTAATAAATGTTCACCTACCAGTCTCTGATTCTCTACAATCCCTCACTACGTGAAGAACTTATTGGTTGTTATTTTAGTTAAATTATAATTTTAAACATTAAAACTATGTATTTCAAAAGACAGTTACCAAACCAGTTCAGTGAAAAATACGGTAGCTGAACAGTTTTGTTTTTATCAAACATGTTTACATCATCCAGTGCCTAGTAGAATGTTAGCAACATCTCTGGCCTGTGCCCATTGAATGCCAGAGCACCCCTTCGGCCAAGGTGTAACAACCAGAAACCATCTCCAGACATTGCCAGTGCCCCCTGGGGGGCAAAACTGACCAACTGGGAACCACTTTTCTAAGCTATCAATAAGATGCCCCAAGGTAAGAAAAAGTGATGTATTTTATTCCACTTAGACTAACATTTCTTTCATTATCCCGCCTCCTCAAGCCATGTCACCACCTTTTAAAAAAAAATGCCTTTACCTTGGGGCAGCAAAGATTCCATTGACTATTTCCTAAGGCTTAGCTGAGTTTAGGGAACAATCCTCTAGTCTAGAAAAATTAAAGTCAAATTAGGCTTCTGAGGACTAGGAGTATAATCCTTTGCATTTCCAATGCAGGAGATGAAGAATAATGAGGAATGGGTTTTCTCGTGTCACATTAAATTTAGCATTCTATAAATGAAGGCTTCACCGCCACAGGCTCATAAGCACCTAAATTCTGCCTTTATTTGACACCCTAATCAATTTTCCCAACAATCCCTCCTCCTTGACCAGCAGACCAAAAAAAATGGGCAAAATATACGGTTATGTTTTATTTGAACAGCACTCTGGGGAGAATAGAAGTAACGGCTAAAATGATAATTTATTTTACCTTCATCACAATTACTAATAATAATCAAAAGGGGGGAAAAACAGTAATAGAAGCAGAAAATGACAGCAGAAGTCTTTTTGTTCAAACTTCTCACCATACAGATGCCCTGAAGCATGGACATATTTCGAAAGGTACGTCCCAATAGCTACTGTACTAGAACCTGGGCCAGCCACTGTCACCTAGAGTAATAAGAGGGCCTGCCCTGGTCATTAGAAGTTTACTGTCTTTTCTGCTGTGTCCATCCAGGGCTCTGTGATCACTCTGCAAGACAACCCATACGACGGTCCTCATCACTTTTTAAAATATATATATTTTATTGACCCCTTACAAAGAGGAAGGGAGAGAGATAGAGAGCTAGAAAAAGATGAGAGAGAAACATCGATCAGCTGCCTCCTGCACACCTCCTACTGGAGATGTGCCCACAACCAAGGCACATGCCCTTGACCGGAATGGAACCCGGGACCCTTCAGTCCGCAAGCCGACGCTCTATCCACTGAGCCAAACCAGTTAGGGCCCTCATCACTTTTTTTAGAGTTCTCACTTCCCTTCATCTGAGTCCCCCAGCACAATCTGTATTTTGGACCTCCAGAACTATTTCTGATGGTTGCACACTCACAATCTCAAAGCCCTCTTAGATGCCAGCTGACAGTAGGTACAGTTGTCACTTCCCTTTTTTTTTTTAGTCCTTCCACAGATGGCACAGGTTTCCAGAGTTGCCTTCATCCTCATTTCCCAGAAGCCAGCCAGGGACTTGGTGGCAACACCAACTCCCCCCATCTGTCCTCCCAGTTTCCAACCCTAGAAGCTTCTTTCCTTCTTGGGGTTGATGGGTGCAATCTCTCCTAGTCCAAGAGGCGTTTTTTACATAAAGCTTTTTGCACTTAGATGCTTGTTTATTCTACTAATCTGGTCTTTCCAAGTCACCTGTATGTGTGTGTAAATTGGGGAAGGCTGGAGGGGGGGTTAACACCACCCACCCCAACGGGTAAGTGCGGGTTACTCTTGGGCATCTCCTTCCCGCGGGCCATTTGGAGCCATCGCGCTCCGCGAATCCGCGGGGCACCATCACCGCATCACCTGCAGGGGCAGCAGAGTGAACTGCGGGCCTCCGGAGCGACGCCCGGGGGAAGGACCCACGGATTCCGGAGTCCCTCTGACCGCGGGGACCCCCACCTCCCGCAGTGGAGGGCCGGCCGAACCAGAGGAGCGGACAAGGCCAGCGTCAGGTTTGGGGGGTGCGAGGGCCAGGGAAAGGTTAGAGACGAACATCATCGGACGAGCAAAGAATGAGACCCAGGGCAAGGAGGTAGGAGACACGCAGGAAGGCACGTTTCCCCGAATCCCCTCCCGGGGCCGCCGGCGATCCGGTCATAGGGACCTCCTGCAGCAGCAGACGCGACCCCGGGCGGGCGATGCGCACACACGCGCCCGCGCACCCGCACACTCACTCACACGCCCCCCGCCAGTTGCACGCTGCAGACTTCTGCCCGACTTCCCCGCCCCAAACGCCGCACTTCTCGGGCGAGACCACAGATCCCCGGGACCTGGAGCGGGCACCACACCCCTCACCCCGCTGGAGCACACACATTCAGACCCCACATGGCAACCAGCGGGTGCCGGGAACCACCGAAGGCAGCGCCCCTGTCACTGACCACCTTCCCAGCAGCCAGGTCCGTCCAAATCTCCCACAAGCCAAACTAGATTGAGCCTCCGGGCGACCCAGGCAGGTAGGAGACGGATGAAGGGCCTGGGTGCAAGGGGACCTCAGAGAACCGCTACGAAGTCACTATTCGGGTGGAGGGGGGAGCGCACGGAGCCTCCAACCCTTTCGACCCCACCAGCAGCCTTGTAATTCCGTCGGATCCCCGCGCGGCTGCCTCCTCCCTCCACCCAAATCCCTCGGCGGTTTTCCTGCCGGCCCTTCCAGGCCACTTTCTGCATCCCTCCTCTCTCCAGCCGGTTCCCAGCGTGTGGCCTCGCGGACTCCCCCCGAGGACCTCCATTCCAGGCTGCCCCTCTCCAGCATTACATCCTCCTGACCTGGTGGAGCTTCTCGAAATGATCGGGATCCACTTGTTCTCTGGAGCCCAAGATACCTTCCTCCTACCGGCGTCCTTCGCTCTAGTTCAAATCCGCTTGCCACGCGCCCCACTTTCCACCCATCGTCCCTACCGCCGCTCCGGCCAAGACACCCTGTCCTGTGCCCCCCATACCGCATTCTCAGCCGCTCCCACCCTGCCCCCAGGAGACACCCCCTTCCCCT
>NW_006288434.1:391695-397149 GCF_000327345.1 Myotis davidii
GAGGCGGCCCCGATTTCGGGCTCCCGCCATCGGTTCTCTCCAGAGAAACGGAGGACAGTGGGGTGAAAGCGATGTGGAAGCTCCCCCACACGAAACTGACTCAAAGTTTGTTGGATGCCTGCAATGACTAGAAGCAAAGGGCGACATTCAACAGCCCAATTGGGGATGGGGGTCGGGGGCGGCAAAGGGCTGCGTGAGGCGGGCTGAAGGGGGCTCTGGAAACAGCTTCTAAAGTGTAGAAATCTTTTGGGGCGTGTTTGTCTCCTCATTCCGCAGGGTTTTGCAGAGTTCGCTGACACCCGCCCTGACCTTGGTGATCTTGTTCTTGTTATGGGAGCTGTTACTTCCTTCCAGACGTGCGCCCTCCGCCCTCCCTCTACCAACAGGGGTGTAAATTGCAATAGGAAAAGGGCGCAAACTGGAGCCGGGTCCGTTGTGACACCTGAACCGGACCCTGGCCCTTTGGTGACCCTGGGAAAGGAGGGGCCGTTCCCGTTGCCAAGTTGGGGCCTGTCTGTGTCCCATGTCTCCTGAGCACTTGCAGGCTCTCCATAGCTCAGATCCAGCGCGCCTGCAAGTTAACCCTCCCCGCTATTATTGTTCAGGGTAGTCCACCTTGATTCCTGATCATCTGCTTCCGATCATTTCCATTCTGCGAGGGACAAGTGTTTCCTGGGTGAAATTCACTCCCCACAACCCCCGTAAGATCATTCTTATCCCCGTTTGACAGACGAGGAGGTTGATGTTTGGAGACATTCACCTGTTGCCTTGAATAATATAATGCGGTGTTGAACCATGAGTCTGTTACACTAGAAACCTGCATGGTTTCTGCATAACCTAGTCCCTTGAGACAATAGTTTTGCCTGAGATGGGACTGAAGACATTTAGGAATTATTCTCTGAGGAATACTAATCATCGAAAAACTGCTGGGTATGAGTTTTGTCCTCTATTATTACCCCACCCCCACCCCAATTTTTTTCTGGGCATTCACAGATCAGATTTTGTGTATTCTGTTGAAAGTGACTGTGTTTCATTTTTATTCATTCAGGGAGAATTTACTGAGAATCTCCTACGAGCAAGGCGTTCACCTGGATGTATTTTGTGATATATCACAGTTCAGATCCTTTGCTAAAGCTACTTCCTTTTGTCATTGTTACAAATTAGTGAGATTCTGCTAACCCTACCAAGTAGTGTAGGTGCTTTTCCACAGAACTGAAGTGGTATGTGTCTTTTTGGGTAAGGTTGTTTTCCCTCCTAAGTTGCCCCCTTCCTTCCCTCCCACATACCATTTGATGCCACATCCAACCCAAAATAGATGATCAATTAATGTTTGATCTTTTACTTACTGTCTCCAGTTCCTTGATTCCCTTTTTCTGTAGCGTGTGTCTCCAATAGATGGCACCTCCAGAACTAGAGCCACTTTGTAATAACAACACCATTTTTGTAATCTCCCCTGAGAAATCAAAATGAAATTTCCTCAGGGTACCAGCACAACTCACTCATTCCTACCTGTAGGTAGTGAAAAAAGATGAAAAACACACGTTACCTTCATCCCAATTGTTTTCCTTCTTCCTCTCTCAGTAATTAATCTTAAAGTGGTTATGATTGTCTGAACATCTTCATGCTACAGCATGAACATGAGGCATAATCATAAAGCAGGGGTAGTTTGACTTCAAAGTTTAGACTTTTGAATTTCCTACCTACATGTGTAGATCAAAAATATAGTGCATTCAGGACTTTTATAGCAAGTGACAAACTCAACTCTTAAGTAACTTAGGTGGATAAAGAAAACGCATTGGGCCATGTAACCAGGAGTGGCAGGCTGATCCACGGCTTAACATCAGCAGAGATGCTCACTTGCTCTTAGCATTGCTTTCTGTGTTGGTCTTTCTCCATCAGGCTGTGTCCATAGCGCAGGTCAAGCCCTACACAGATGACAAGGCTTTCGATCTTGCAAAGGAAGCAAACCTCATGCTCTAATGAGCAGATCAGATATTCAAAGTTAGTCTCTTAATCACTCTGTTACCTGGACTCTCAATAAATAAATAAATAAACCTTTGCCTGTCATTCCTTTCAGGTTTCCCTCCATATGACCATACTACCATGTAACACAAGTGCTGACTACATCAACCCAAACTGCAAAAACAAAAGTGGAATTGAAACCATGACAAACTTGCCCTAAGAGTTTGTTATTCTTACAAAGGTATCACCAAGACACCATGCATAGCCAGTTCTGAGAAATTAGGATAGTCAAGAACCAGGATTTAGGCCACTTTACATTTATATGAAACTAGAGGCCTGGTGCACCAGATTCGTCCACTGGTGGGGAGGGGGGTGGCCTGTGGGATCCGACCACTGTGGGAGCGCTACTCAATTCCCGTCAGCCTAACAGTGCTCCCACTGTAGGAGCACACTGACCACCAGGGGGCAGCTCTGGCATTGAGCATCTGCTCCCTGGTGGTCAGTGTGTGTCATAGCAACTGGTTGACCGGTCATTTTGGTCATTCCGCTGTTTGGTCGCTGGGCTTTTATTATATAGGATGATTTAACACTCCCTTTTAGAGGTCTCGCTTTGATACTTCAGCTCAAATAGCTGGAAAGAAGCTAGATAAATTCTGTTAACCATGTATTAGTTAGTTATTAAGGTATTATGACACCAGGAAATATGGATATTTATTTTTTATCCCTTTATGAGATAATACTGTGCTATTTAGAAAAGAACTTAAGAGAATTCAATTTTTAAATTCATAATCACTTATTGTGCATCTGTTATTAGCCAACCACCATACTAAGCCCTAGTGATATTGTACTACAAAAATATAAGCATGGTTCCTGCTTTTATGGAACTTTTTTACAGTGTAATTACAAATGAAGTAGGACTTTAAACACTATAGAAGTTCGGCCCTGGCCCGATGGCTCAGTTGGTTGGAGCATTGTCCCATACAACAAAAGGTTGTGGGCACCATTTCCAGTCAGGGCACATAGGTTTGATCCCCGGTTGGCAACTGATAGATGTTTCTCACATCAATGTTTCTCTCTCTCTCTCTCTCTCTCTCTCTCGCTCTCTCTCTCTCTCTCTCCCCCCCCCATTCCTCTCTCTCTAATATCAATAAAAACATAACCTTGAAAAGGATTAAAAACAAATTTTAGAAGTTCAAGGAGCATATGACCTGAGAATTTAACCAAGTCTAGATGGACAGAAATGGCCTAAGGAAGTGGCATTTAAGCTGAGACTAGAGAAACAAGTACAAACCTTTATTAAGCACTTGCTGCATGCCAGGCCTGCATGAGGTGCTTAATCCAACCTGACAGATATTCTTTCAGAGGGTCAGCTCATTACATGTCAGAATTGTTTCTAAAGCTTTTACTCTAGGCAGAAATTGAAAGTCTAAAATCTACCTTCCCCAAACATCCTTGTAGTTGGGATTCCAGTTACAATTTCGGCTCCACCCATCAGAAGCACTGAGTAGATATTTTTATGTTAGTTTTTCTTTTTCTTTTTTTCATAGAGGAAGAGAGAGGAAGGAGATAGAAACATCAATGATGAGAGTGAATCATTGATTGGCTGCCTTCTGCATGCCTTCTACTGGGATCGGGCCCAAAACCCAGGCATGTGCTCTGACCAGGAATCAAACTGTGACCTTCTCGTTCATGGTCTGATGCTCAACCACGAGACACACCAGACAGGTGCACCCAGTAGATTTTGAAGTTAGAACTGCGTACCTGGAAGAGACATGATGGACTTGAGACTTGCTGGTACAGCAGGTGTGACAATCTTCCTGATCCGGGGATAACAGCTTAGTGCTGTGACAGTAATGCGATCCCAGCTGCAGTGGTGTGATTTCGGAGCTAGCAGTTGGCACAAAGTCTGTGAGAAGCTGCACCTCCCTTATGGCGGAGGTATCCGCTCTCCTGGTGGGCCATGTGTGTGGAGTTGTTCTGAAAGTATGAGGGGCTAGATGTAAAGAATGTGGGGTGGGCTGACTACGTAGAACTGTATTAAAGAGCATAATGAAGGAAGTAAGGTTTAGGAATTTAAAATTTTAGCTCAAGGCATAGCCTGAGAGAAACAGTTTCTATGTAGATTCTAACAGAAACACTTACCTCATATGTAATTGATAGACTTACTTACATATTAAAACATCAGATGTGAATTCCAATCTGTGGATCCTTGACTTACAGTTGAGTGTGAATTCATGGCCTGAAAACAAAGGGATTGATTGGTAAAGTGTGTGATCCCAGGAACTGAACTGATAACAAATATATGTGATGGCACTTGGAAGAATTACTCTGTATTTCCAAAGCCCCAAATTCCACCGAGCCTTATACGTCTATAGCAGTGGTTCTCAACCTTCTGACCCTTTAAATACAGTTCCTCATGTTGTGACCCAACCATAAAATTATTTTCATTGCTACTTCATAACTGTAATGTTGCTACTGTTATGAATCGTAATGTAAATATCTGATATGCAGGATGGTCTTAGGTAACCCCCCTGAAAGAGTTGTTCGACCGCCGAAGGGGTCGCGACCCACAGGTTGAGAACCACTGGTCTATAGAAACACTGATCTTTGCCTTACCTATAGATTCCGAGTCTGAGGGAGTTGCTTTGAAAGATAATGTTCTTCTTTCATTCACCTCTCCAACTCTCCTCTAAACCCAGAGCACCAGCATGAGTGAAATCTAGGCAAGGAAGTGGGGTGGGGTATGAGGGCAATTACAAAGCCAACCCAAATAGGAGTTCCGCCTGTTTACAGAGGACACTAGCTGACCCTGGCTGGTGTGCTCAACTGACTGGAGTGTAGTCCCATGCACCAAACTATCTCAGGTTCCATTCCTGGTCAGGGCACATACCCAGGTTTCAGGGTTGATCCATGGTGAGAGTGTGTATGGGAGGCAATCGATCAATGTTTCTCTCTTTCTGACTCTCCCTTCTAATCTATTTTTAAAAAATCGTATCTTCTAAGGATTTTTTTAAAAAAATACAACTTTTGACTATTTTGAAATGACATCAGCAAGAAGCAGGGGAAATAGTGTGTGTGTGTGTGTGTGTGTGTGTGTGTGTGTGTGTGGTGAGGTTGCTAACCCAGGGAGGAAAAAGGGCCATCATCTTTCAATGGGGTGGGGAGGAGGGGTATTTCAGAAAGTCTGCATTTGATTTACTAACTTGACCAGCTGGAAAAGTTTCTAATGTTTTGTTCATCTGGTTAACTAAATCCTGGTCTTAATGGTGGGCTATACTGAATGAAGTTGGGGTGTAGACATTTCTATCCTTATCTAATAAAAGAGAAACATGGTAAATGGCATACGACCACTACCCTTCCCATTGGCTAATCAGCGAGATATGCAAATTAACTTCCAGCCAAGATGGCAGCCGGCAGCCAGGCAGTTTGAAACTAACATGAGGCTTGCTTGCTTCAGTGATGGAGGACTCCAATGTTCCCCCTGAGCCTGCA
>NW_006288434.1:398045-405498 GCF_000327345.1 Myotis davidii
CCCCCCCAAGCGGCCCTACCCTGAGCGTGACTGAGGGTGGCATTGCAACCTCCGGATCCGCCCTGCTCTGTGCATGACAGGAGGTGGCACCCCAACTCCCCAATCAACCCTGCTCTGAGCCTGACCAGGGGCTGCACCTAGGGATTGGGCCTGCCCTCAGCCACCCGGGAGCAGGCCTAAGCCAGCAGGTCGTTATCTCCCGAGGGGTCCCAGACTGCGAGAGGGCACAGGCCAGGCTGAGGGCCCCCCCCCCTTCCCCGCGAGTGTACAAATTGATGTGCACTGGGCCTCTAGTGTGTAATATAAAAGGGATCTGTGAAGATAAGGATGTTGGAGTGGCATTATCCGGGATCACTGGGTCAACTGCTCCCTGAGAAGACCCAGGGGACCCTTCTTTCATCAAACACTAATTGCTGCATTGACTCTCCTCTTTGGCTACAAATGAAGATGGGGGATGCTGACATGGAGATGATTTCTAGTACTTGATAGAAATAAAGGATTATCAGGGTGGAAGAGGCGAGGTAGCAACTTAACCGCCAGAGGCAAGGTGGGTGATTATCATCATGGGTGATAGGGCTGAAATGGTTATAAAAAGTGTGGCCCACAGAGATCTTGGAAATGGCTAAACGATCCCGGGCTCCTTAGTACTAGAATACCTGGACATGACAGCAAGGTTCTACTTAATCTATGCAGCTATGGAGGATCATGGCTCCCCACCTAATTTCCAGGCCTGAGCTAAAGCCGGTGGAGTCCTGGGACACTCCAGAGGGATCCTGGATCACAAGTAGATATTTAATTCTTTCTCACAGTCTTCCTCCAAAGGACCTGCGTTTATTTTCCAGCGTGACTGTGTCCTGGGAAAATGGAAATACCCAGACCTTTCTGGAGATTTTTGCATGCTAATTCTAACCCAGAATGTCACTGTGGTCCACTGGCAGGTGATAAATAGCAATTTTGTGCTGAGTAGTGTCATGAAGGGCTCCATGATTTTGAAACCCATTCTGTGTTTAATTCCCTGCTTCCTGAGTGCAGACTTGCTATATATATATACTCAGCAACTGTTATCCACTCCCTGACACTGTCATGAATGCTTTCAAAGTAGAAAAGCCACTGCCTCCCTCCACCCCTCTCAAAACACCCACAAAATAAATCCTCCAAATCCTAGACCTCAACCTCCCTAGCAAACTAATAGGTAGTGAGCCAAAGCAATCTCCTGTTCCTAGGGGAGTCACAGAGACAAGTGTAACCACCAAATACTTGACAATTGCAAGGTGACCGACTGCAATCCCATCCTCCATTTCACTCACCTGTTTAATTTAGGCATAAGCTATATGGATCTTGGAAAAGACAGAAGATTCTCAAAGGCTTAATTATGTGATTACACCAATAGCAGTTGATTTTCCAAAGGTGACCTCTTCACTGCAACAACTCAGTATGCCGCTATTATTGCCAGATGTGTTTCTTGTATCCACAAACACAGAATCCCAGGAGGTGTTTGACTTCACCTTCACTTGATAGAAAAGCAGTATGATTTACTGTCTTGTCTCAGGGCAAGATCACCTCTGGCTCTGGGCTATACCACAGGGGTGGGCAACAGTAGGTTTATAGTTATCGTGCAGATTATGATTACAAGAGCTTTATTAACTCCACAAGAATAAACTCTGTGTTTCGTGTACTCACAACTGTAGACCTACTTTCATATATACTCCAGAGCCCCCTTGATTCTGTCATCATTTCCAGGTTTTATGCTGAATAAACGAATGACACTCTTCTAGTAGGACCTAGTGATCAGAAAACAGTAGGGACACTAGATAGTTTGAGAAGACATACAGTTGACAGAGAGATAGATTCAGATAAAAATTCCATATATTTTAAGTACATATGTATGTATATCTGTACTTACTATCCGTTTTCTATTTAATGTTACTCTTCATAACTAGGCCAGGGATTGTGTCTGCTTTGCTCTCCACCATATTCCCAGCACAGTCTTGGAACCTGGAATAAAGAGGTGTTCAATGGATAGGTGTGCTCTTCACTGTACACTCTCTCCTAAAGAATGGTGAAAGTTTTATAACAGTTTTTTTCTTTGGGTGGAGATGAAATTTTTGCTGCTAGACATTATAATTCAGAAGGTCCTGAATGTTGCTAAAACACGATTTGATGTAAAATCATTTGGAAAAAGAAGCATGGTTTGGAATCAGTAAGAAACATAAAATTCCTCAATTCTCAGTGACGTGTTTGAAAGAACTTCCATTTATGAAAAAGAACAGAATAATCATTTACTTTAAGAGATGCTAGAAAGATATCGGTCACATAGGGAAATTATTATTTTTTGTGTATTTGTTTGCTTTCGCCACTTAATATTGAGCAGACATTTCATGAAACACCAAACGAGGCATATTTGATAAGATAGGATCAAGAAAACAAGAGAAAGGATTAAACAAAAATGAAACATCACTAAGACATTTCATATCATATTTTGTTAAAAGAAGTCATTAAGGGGGGGACAGGAAATATTTTTTGCTTATCCAATAACAATTGGTAAAAAAAAAATTATTTTTACAAAAAATTAAATTATGTTGAATTATGTTGCTCTAAAACTTCTAGGGTAAGATAGAATGAGCAGAGGCTGCTTCCTAAATAACCAAAGCATTATGCCAACAAGGGAAAATTTATACGAGAAACCAGGAATGGGTCATCTACATGCCATATTTTGCCAGTGCAAGCCAGGTGAATTTGCTTCCCACCCACCTCCATCATCTGTCTAGGATCAGCCTGGATGTCACTCCCCTGACACCCCACCCTCATTTGCTCAGAGTTGGGCTGGATGCTCTTTATAAGTTTTCTCAACTTAGCATGTTCTACTCTATCCTCTTTAATACACAATGGTTGTAGTTGCCTATTTTCTCATCTGATGCCCAAATTGAGGGAAAGGGCTACTACATCTCGTGTCAGAGAACTCAGTGCCGAGGCACGAAGTGGCCTCCGACCAATATGGGTTGCATGGGGACAAGGACACAAAAGATGCCACTTGACACTCTATTGACAGAGCATCCTCCCAGATTTGAGGGGAAAGGTCCTGGTTGTTCCTGATGACGCTATTGAGCTCAGGGAAACCAGGGTGGAGATGAGGATTGGCTGGGGTGAGGGAAGGCCCACAGCTAGACTTGCACTTTCTTCTAAGGATCAGCATCATTCTGACCCATTCGGTATGGAAAGAAAGCCGTGCGTTACGTCTGCAGTACCATCTCTGTTAAGAGAGAGGGATCAGTTCAGTGAGAGCGTTTTTAAAGGCATTCTCTGCTGTGGCTATGGGAATAATCAAGTGGTTTTCTTATTGCCGAAAGGTTGTTTGTGTCCCGGGTCTAAGGCACCATTACTTTTAATATTATTGTAAGTAGTATTTATATTTTAATTTTATTATCAATCGTTTCTAGTATATAGAAGTACATTTCTTCTTTATATTGACCTTGTGTCTTGGAAATGAACTTATTGTTCTAGTAATTTTTAATAGATTACTTAGGATTTCCTAGTGGAATATCCTATCTGCAAATATTTAGTTTTACTCCCCCCCGCCCAATGTTTATGTCCCCCCCCCGCCTTATTGCAGTGGCTAGGAATTGAATCCCAATAATAAGTAGAAATGATAAAGCAGACATTCCTGCCTTTTCTCGATCTTAAACTATACTCTTAGTTATACCATTGAGCATAGCTTTGAGTATGATGTGAGCTCCATGCTCCTTATCACATGAAGACGGCAATGTCAACCTTTTTCATCTCATGGCACACATAAACTAATCACTAAAATACTGCAACACCCCAAAATGTATGTTGTATTTTTTGCCAATCTGACCAAAAAATAGGTATTAATTTACTTATTCACACTGGATGTCTATTGTTGTTTTTGGCTGTTGTCAGTTTTTTATCTGACAATCCAAGGGAAAAGAGGTCAGTGCCCCTGACTAAATTGTCAGGTATTGCCTGTTTTATAAATTCTTTGAGGGTATGCCAGTTTAAAACCACTGCATTAAGATAGTTTCTTCTCTTTTGTATTTTTTGATAGTGTTTTCATAAATGGGTGCTAAATTTTTCTCAATTTTTTTCATTTTTTAATTATATTGACATATAGCGACCAAACTTTTGAAAGCTGAGTCAAGCTTTTACTCTTGGGATAAGCTCCACTTGATAAAAATGTATTATTCTTTTACTTATGCTACTAGGTTCAGTTTACTTATATTTTGCTGAAGATTTTGTGGCTCCTCATTAGGCATGTATGCTGTAATTTACCTATATGGTAATGTCTTTCTCCGCATACCATGATTAGGACATCCTCAAAAATATGATTTGGAAATTGATCTCTCTGTATTTGTTTCCAAAAGAAATTATGTAAGATTGATACCATATAAAACCAGCTAGGTCAGTTGCATGCTTCCATGTCTCTGGATCTATTTGACAATTTATTTTGTTCATTAGAGTCCACATACAAGTGAGATCATGTGATATTTGTCTTTCTCTGACTGGCGTATTTTGCTTAGCATAATACTCTCCAGGTCCAGGGGGGGTGGGAAGAGATTAACCATAAGAACCTATATGCATATATGCATAACCCATGGACATAGACACAGACAATAGTGTGGAGAAGGCCTGGGGCGGGGGCAGGAGTGAGGAGAAGGGGTTAAATGGGGGGACAAATGAGGGCGTCTGTAATACTTTCAACAATAAAGTTCAATTAAAATAAAAACAGCTAGGTCTATAGTTTTAAAAATTATATTTATCTATATCATTATGCTTTTTTGTATTTTTTTAAAACAATAAGAAAGATAAACTTTAAAAATATACTTCACATTCGATGTCATGAAAGCCTCAAAAACCCTTGAAAGTCATAGCAGCTCTGACTTTTATTCCCAAAATGAACATCAACTTACTCCAAACAAAGCCCCACCCTGCCAAACTGATGGGCCACATGGCTCCAGGCAGTCCCCATCCCTTCCTCAGGCAGTGTCCTGCAGGCCCAGCATGTTGCAGGAACAACACAATATCTGAAGACCCCACTTTTCATGGATCCACACTGTTTACTGCTAACTGGCCAGTGTCCTTGAAGGTGTACAGAGCTCTCACTCTCTTGCCACCTAGAACAGAGGACATTTTGCCATATTCTTCAGGTCCTGCTATAGATAGAATTTCAGAGCCTCTTCTGCTCCCTACGTTAGAGCAGCAGATCATCATCTCCCTACTACTTCCCTTAGCTCCCTCAAAACACTTACCTCTCTTTTCTTTCCCTTGGTGGGCAATTCCCTAATTAGTTCAGGCTTCCACTAACTAGAGAGGAGGATATCTTGTCTTTGGCGTGTTTTAAAAACTCCATTTTATTCTTTATGATGAGTTGGCAGCCAAGGATTTTTGGCAGTCAGTGCGGAGAAGAGCTGTTTGCTAGGTGCTGGAGTTGAAAGGAACTCACAAGCCAGCTGGGAAGTGAGGCCACCCATATGGATAAATAACCAGCCAGAGCGGCCCAATGCATAAATGTGAAGCACAAATCGGTGGTGTTAGTTTTATTGTCATCTCTTCCCAATGTCTTTAAATCTTTTCTACAACCTTTTACTTCCCTTCCTTTATCTGTGCCTTTTGGCTTCCACATGTATTTAATCAGTATCCACCATCCTGTCCCCCAAATGGAAACAGACAGATTTCTTCCTTTCTACACAGTTTGCTCAGTAGGGTATGCCAGAAGAGCTTTTGTTGTTCTCACAAAGCAAATTAGAAATTTGAAATGTCAGGTAGACAGATGTGTTAAAAGTTCTTCTCAGGTCGAGGAAGAGAGATGATTTAAAATCTATCTTTACAGGAAAAACAAGAGAACTCAGTTCTATTATGTTTTGCAGAAATAAATCTTATAAATTACAGTTCCAAATTATTTCAACAAAAATCTCTGCCCTTTCAAAAGTTTCTCAAGAAATATCATCCTGTTAAACAAGCAAAGTGGTATCACAACACATCTGACTGGCTTTCTCATTGTATCCCCTGAGTTGTCAATTTATGAAACTTTATGAGCAATTTTTTCTTCTCTGTATATGCCTTTTTTAAAAATATTTTTTTTATTTCTTTCAGAGAGAGGGAGAGAGAGATAGAAACATCAATGATGAGAGAGAATCATTGACTGCTGCCTCCTGAACACCCCCTTACTGGAGATGGAGCCCACAACCCAGGCATGTGCCTGAACCGGAATTGAACTGTGACCTCCTGGTTCATAGGTCAACGGTCAATCACTGAGTCATGCCAACTAGGCTGTATACGCCTTTTTTAATGAACGAAACCTAAGGTTGCCCTAAAGGAGCTAGTTTGTCCGTTACGGGATAATCTTGTCTAGTTTTCCTACTCACATCACTGTCTATCTTTACAATCCACCAGAGGTGGGGAGAATGTGGAGGAAAAAAAAGAAGGGACTAGATTTATACTATATAACATCAGAAGACCGGGACAAGACACAGAGAAAGTGATTTCAGCGGCTCCTCTCATTGCCCGCCCCCCGCCCCCATTTTCTCAGGCTCTTCATTCTTAGGGCTTGGTTTTCAGTGTGAGATAGATAGACACTGATTCTAAAAAATTTCCTATATTTTTTTTAAATATATTTTATTGATTTTTTACAGAGAGAAAGGGAGAGAGATAGTTAGAAACATCAATGAGAGAGAAACATCGATCAGCTGCCTCCTGCACACCCCCCACTGGGGATGTGCCCGCAACCCAGGTACATGCCCTTGACCGGAATCGAACCTGGGACCTTTCAGTCCGCAGGCCGACGCTCTATCCACTGAGCCAAACCAGTTTCGGCAAAATTTCCTATATTTATAGGCTCTCAAGAACACATGAACAGTATATATTGCACATTGTCTTATGTGTAATTGTACTGTTTGGAAAGATCTGTTCGCTGACATGCCAGTTTTAGTGTCAAAAGACATGGGTTGTAATCACACCTCTCAGACAAACGATGTTGTAGAAATGACAGCTACTTTGTGTTTTAGTTTCCGCATTGGTAAGATGAGGCAAAGAATAGCCTCAGATCCCTGGGATTGTTGTGAGGGACATAAGGGTTTCACCAAGAAAATCACAGAGCCTGTAGCATATGAAGTACATATTTGGAATTTTTAAATGCCTTCTTTTATATAATCTAAAAAACAAACTATTTTATAAGTTCTATAGAGAGGTTTGGGATTGGCCTAAGGGTTTTCCCTCTCTTTAGCTGGATATCGGATACCACCAGGCCGTACCTGAAGAGTTCTAGGAAGAGCCTTTTAAAACTAGCCGAGTCCTAGAAAGTTTGGTTTCTGCCAAACATGTGATCTGCTTTTACTATTTCTTGACTTTGACTTCTGCTCATAACCTAACTGTGATACATCCCTTGGTGTGTTCTCAATTCCTAATCATCAGCTGTCCTTCCCCACCCTGCATTTTTTCC
>NW_006288434.1:405555-445659 GCF_000327345.1 Myotis davidii
TTCTTGCCTTAAAAATTACCCTGGCAGCGATGTCTGGCAGAGTGCAGGATTGTGCTCCCGAAAGGAGCACCGGAAATAATTTAATAGCTACTTAGAGTAAGTGTCAGTAAGACCATCATATTAAGGCTAGTACTTTATAACAGTATTTGCTTAGTTATTAGGTTTGTTTCCCTCTTTTCCTCAAAAGAAAGGAAGTTTCTGAAACTTCTTTAGTCCTAAATGAAAGATAAACTTTATTTGAATTTTAAAAGGCAATTGACATTAAAGTGGTACCTAAGACAGTGTTTATAGCTCACTACATTTGTTTGTTTATTTATTCTTCCAATTTTAAGTAGAGATTTAATAAAGGAAATGTGCCAGACATTATGTGGGTACAAAATGGAGTCAGATGTAGGCTATTTATTAAGGAGCATTACAAGTTGAATAAAGGGCAAAATGCTAGAAAACAAAAAGCGAAACATTAGAGGAATAAAATCTCATAGGAATTTAAAGGAAAAGCGAGATTATTTCTAGCTAGAAAAATACAGAAAGCCTGCGTGTAAGAGGTAGTTGTCTATTTCTTCTTTCATTGTTAATTGATATTTTGTTGTAAAAAAAGAAAAGAAAGAAAAAGCAGTGGAGGCAATGAAAGAATAAATGCCAAAAGGTAAGCACAAGGAAACACATTTAATGCAATAAAATCATTACTTCTAAAGCTTAGCAACAAAAAGAATTGGCTAGGTTTGTAGTAAGATCAGAAGCTCCAGTCTAGCTTAAGAAGGCAATGCCTTGAGCTATATAACAATGTCATCAGGCTCCCCTGGCATTCTATTGAACCTCAGAGGGAAGGGGGGGGGGGGGGGATGTTTCTATCTCTCTGTCCCTCTCTCTTCTTCTCTGAAATAAATAAAAATATATTTTTTTTAAAAAAAGCTCAGCCTATTCTGGCTGCTTTGCAAAGTTAAGTCAGCTGTGCCTCCCCAAAGAAATGGTGCTAGATTCTAAAATAAATAGACTGTCAAATCTCAGAGGGAAGGCAGGGGTGGGTGGGAAGAAATCAGTCAAGGAACTTATAAGCATATATGCATAATCCATCAACACTGACAATAGGGTGGTGGAGGCCTGGGGTGGGAGGCCGGGGTGGGCTAGAAGAGGTCAATGGGGGAGAAGCATTTAATACTTTCAACAATAAAGATGAAAACAAACAAAAAATAATAAACCTCCAGAAAAAAAACCAGTGTTTCTTTTTAAAACATGGTGTATAGACATTAAAATTTGTTTTTGTTACTGTTACTTTGCCACCAGACGGAAACTGTCCCCTTTCCTCTTCCCTCCCCTCTCCTCCTCTTCTTTCTTCTCCCCTTCATTTTCTTTCACCTTCATTTTCTCTTTATTGAACAACAACAACAAAACCAATGGAGGGTTATGTCAAAAAATACTATCTCTTCGGGTGCAGAGAGATAGGGTTGTCTAGCTTGAGTGCTACCTGAAAAAGGAACGTTGCCACAGTGTGCACTACTACAAAAACGATTAACTATACTTATATCCCACGTGGCCATGTCACTGGGTTCCACATCTACCGCTCAATGTGATATGGCTGTTTCAAAACCAATTAGATTTGGGCTGTTCATTCACGAAGATCTTCGAGTACCATGGGTTAAAACATTTATCATGGACTCTTAAATTGGCCCGTTTTATTTCCCCCTCCAACTAGATTCATTGTCCAATTACCCAAATTTAAATAAAAATAATTGTCTTTTAAGAAATACTTTCACAGCAGGCACTCTTCCTTTTTAATTGATTTGAGAGGAAGAGGGAGAGAGAGAGAGAGAGAGAGTGAGAGAGAGAGAGAGAGAGAGAGAGAGAGAAAGATTTGTTGTTCCACTTATTTATCCATTGATTGGTCAGTTCTTTTATGTGCCCTGACTGGGGATCAAATCTGTAACCTTGGCATCTCAGTTGGATGCTCTAACCAACTGAGATAGCTACCCAGCCATGGCCTCACAGCAGGCACTCTTTGGGGCCATAGTCCTAAAGGTAGAATATCTTACTTCTCTTGGCTTTCTCTTCTGTTAGAATCACTGTTGGCATCAAAATGTCAATTTCTGCATCTGTTTGTATGTTCAGAGCCCAACTGACATCAGCGAAGAGGAGAGTGAAACACAGTGTGAAAGGGCAGTCAGAATCCATCTTGTTTGTAATGATGAAAGGCTGGGACAGCCTGGAGTGCTCGTTTGCTCATTCCATCAGCTCTGTAACTTTCAGCCTCTTCATCTCATGCACACATAAACTAATTACTGAAATACGACAGCACACCCAAAAGAAATATTATTATTTTTTGCCAATATGATGAAAAAAAAAAAGTGGTATAGTTTTGATTCATTCACACTGGACGGCTATTGCTGAGTTGCTATTGTCATTTTCTTAATTTACGTTTTTGGAGCTTTTCTTTCTAAAATGTATAAACAGTTTTTGTACATAAAGTCAGGCAAATATTTGAACCATAAATGAGTTTTAATAAAGTTTGTGTTATTGTTGTTTTAACCCTTTACTGCCTTTATTAATATTGTTTGTTTTGGTTGTTCACGTTGTAGTTCTCAAATTCAACCCTGTGATGGTTAATTTTATGGGTCAATGTGAGTAGATCTAGCTTAAGTGTCAAGGCTTCTCAGATTAAACACTGTCCCGGGTGTGTCTGTGAGATTAGCCTTCAGATCTATGGTCTCAGTAAAGCAGATCCCCGCGCCCCCCCCCCCCCCCCCCTTTAATCGCCGCCCCCCCCCCCACACACACACACAATGTGGCTGAGCATCATCCAGTCCACTGAGGGCCTGAGTAGAACAAAAGACCAAGGAAGGAGGATTTGCCCCTTTTCCTGCCTCACTGCTGGAACTGGGACATTCTGCCTCATCTTTTCCTGACCGCAGGCTGGGTTTTACATCCTAGGCTCCTCTAGTTCTCAGGTTTGTGGACTCTCACTGAATTATACCATGGGCTTTCCTCCGTATCCAGCTTGAAGATGGCAGATCTTGAGACTTCCCAGCATACACACACACACACACACACACACACACACTCACACGAGAGAGAGTTAGTTGATCCTTGAATAACACAGGGGTTAGGGGTACCAAAAATCCATGTATAACTTTTGACTCTCCCAGAACTTAACTACAGTCATCCCTCTGTATCCAAAGGGGAACTGGTACCAGGATCCAATGGATTAAAAAAACTCAAAGCTGCTCAGTTTCTTTATCTAAAATGGCATGGAACACTGCCTGCAATGAGCCCTCCCGTGTGGCTTCACAACCGCAGCTGGAAAATGCTGTTTTTGATTCACGGTTGGTTGAATCCACAGATGAGAATCCTGAGGATACTGAGGCCAACTGGGTATTAACTGAAAAATATCTGTGTGTAAGTGACCTGTGCAGTTCAAATCCATGTCGTTCAAGGGTCAACTATATATATATTATTGGTTCTTCTTCTCTGAAGAAACCTGACTAATATAAATGCTATAGAACAATTTTCCACAAGTTTGTTTCCCGGGCTCTGAGCTCTAAATTTTCTTGGTAAAAGAAAAGGTTTCTACTATCCAATAAATTTAGGAAGCATCAGGCATTACAAGACCAAGTGGCTTCTTTAGTACTCTGTGGAGTCTCTCCTAAGCTAATGTGCATGAGGTGTCTCCTAGAGAGTGAATCTACATGCAGCATTTATTTATTTACCACCAATTTTTTGGTAATGAATACCTTACAGGACTATTGTCCTTAGAACGCATTGTGGGGACAGGCCATTGTAAAGCCTTCAGGAATTGGGGGTGGGGGGTTGGGGGGGTCAGAAATTATGGATGGCAACATGCTTGTTTCCACATTTGGATTCTCCAGAAAGAAGATAAATTCTGCAGCTCCAAATTCATCCACTCTATTTCCTTGTTTACTGCCAGCTCAAAGTTCCATATAAAAAAGTCATTATCAAACTGTCACACACTAATAGCTTAGAGCAATTTAGAAACAGTCTCATAAAACCAAACACAATTTTAAAAGTTCAAAGTAACAAATAATTTAAGAAATAGATGTTCAAGAAGGCCCGACAAGTTTTAGAAACACTGTGCTTTAATTATTTGCAATTTATTTGAAAGCATGAAGGTGATATCTTCAGTAACATTGTGGTCTCGAAAGTACGTTCTGAAGCATTTCACAATGATTTACGCAAAGAGCAGAAATGACAGCACTTACATTTCTATTCCCCCCAACAACGTGTGTAGAGAGAGTGCATTGACACTTTAAACTTCTCATTATTTCTGAAATAAGTCAGGTATAGAATCAGCATTTTCAAACTGAAATGCAGAAAAAATATTTACTAGATAACTTATAGAGTTAGATTTTTTTTTCTTAAAGAGAATCTCTGTGAACAATCTTACCATCTTTGTAAAAATAGACATTGCTGCCAGTTAGTTGTACTTTCTGGGAATTTTACTTTTCATTTATTCATACATTCATTATTCATATATGTATATTCATATATATATACATATATATATATATACGAATGACATTTTTATTAGTGTGCCTTTTTGTGAATTCAAAAGTAATCATTTCTGTCAATAATGCTAGCAGAATTTCCACTTCCTCCTATGAGCTGAGAACATCCAAACCACAGAATGGGCAATTATAATCTTCTGTGGCCTAAGGGCTACATTAAAAAAATTTTAAATAAATATAGCCCAGCTGGTGTGGCTCAGTGGTTGAACGTCAATCTATACATCTGGAGATCACAGTTCAATTCTGATCAGGGCATATGCCCGGGTTGTGGGCTCAGTCCCCAGAGGGAGGCATGCAGGAGGCAGCTGTTCGATGACTCTCTTTCATCATTGATGTTTCTCTCTCTCCCTCCCTCTCCTTTTCTCTTCTGAAATTAACAAAAACATATAAATATATATTTATATATAATTATATTTTTTAACGCTTCAAATCAATTGGTGGCATATGAAAGACAGAAGGAAACCGCAAACTGCTCTTATCCTCAACGTCCCCATCTGCAGCGGGTCCTTCTCTTGGTTCCCAGCAGCCTGGGAGGAAGAGCCCTGCTGTCTGTCCCAGGCAGCCCGCCAAGAAGCCCTCTGGGTGCCACCCATCCTCTCTGCCTTCCTTATCCTGGGGTCTCCCTGTGGATTCTCTTCCTGGTCTGTGGATGCACACGTGCAGCACGCAGGTGGGGCATGGTTCTAGCAATCGTCTGGGATTACTACAGTGTCCGCTGACCATGTAATCTGTTTAACAAGAAGTGAGAGGAGAGGTCACAGCTTCTCTCCCTACTGATGACCCTCTTACCTTCTAAATCTAGGTTTTATTTCATCACTTTTAATTTAAATCCTCTCTGACTATCCACATCCCACATCACATAGTCATTTCAGTTATTGGCTTCCTCAAGGTGTGATGGGTCAGTGAAAAGAACAGTCTTGGAATAAAACAGATCTGGATTTGAACTTGGGTCATAACTCTTGTTAGCTAATTGGTCTTAAAAATGAACTTAGCCCAGCCAGTGTGGCTCCAGTGGTTGAGCGTTGACCTGTGAACCAAGATGTAACAGTCTGATTCCGGGTCAACGCACATGCCCGGGTTGTGGGCTTGATCCTCCTCAGTAGGAGGCGTGTAGGAGGCAGCAGATCGATTATTCTCTCTCACCATTGATGTTTCTCTCTCCCTCTCCCTTCCTTTCTGAAATCAATAAAAATGTATTTTTAAATGAACTTAGACTTAATTTATTAGGTGGTAGAATAATAATAATAATAATACCAATCTCATAAGTTTGATGGGAGAACCAAATGAGATAAATATCTATTACAACCCTAGGACATAATTGATATTCCTTAAGTATCAGGTCTTAGAAAGTCTCTCTTTCTGTGCAAACTCTACACACATTTTTGAAATTATTTCCAACTCCCAGGGAAAGCAGCAGAGACAAAATTATTTTCTGGTCATTGATTGGATCCTTCAGTGCAATAAAATAATTAGTATATTTAGCACTGATTTGCTGTGCAATCCATGTGCATTGTGCCGCGCTGAGGATAGTAGAAAGAAACTTAAGAAACAACCTCTGCTTTCGCGAAGAAGCATTACATCTGTTTGGGTACATGAGAAATGAAACTGCACAGTATTAATTAATTTATAGTTATATATAATTAATTGAAAAAAATGAGTGCTACAAGTGCTCTGTAATTTTTTAAAAACTGGAGATGTTAGTGAAGGAATGTTTGGGAAAGGTCTTTTGGAACCAGCTGAAATATAAACATCTATTAAAGGATATTTATGGGAAAATGATCCCCTAAGACTTTTTTCCATTTCCTATTTTAAGCTTGATGTTTATTCTATGTTTGATTTTATGAATATTTTCTTCAATTCCCTGTGGTAAAATCAAAGGGTTGCTTTTTGGAGGCAAGATGGCTTTTACTTCTATGGGAAAATAATAACCACTTTAATCATAAAATAAGTGATTATTTAAACTATGTTTCAGTTATAAAAATGGCAAGAAGCTATTTTAGTTATACAATAACTTTTTTTAAAATATGTTTTTATTGATTTCACAGAGAGAGGAACCGTGAGGGAGAGAGAAACATCATGTGAGAGAGAAACATCTGGGTTGAACTGAAATATATGGTGCCCATATCTGATCCACACGAGAATTAGTCAGCTTAGCTTCAGGGAGAGGGAGACGCCGTAAATGAACATGCAGGACTGTCCTGTGGCATGAAATGTATGAGTCAGTCCACATTGAATTGGGAGTCAGATTTTGCCCAGGTTCCAGAGACTGAGGTTGCTAATTGATTAGAAATAGCTAGCAAAAGGATTAAACTTGACTTCATGGACTTGCAGAAGTGGAAGGTATTTCTAATATGCTATTAAGACATCAACACTCAAGACTGTGCTTTTAGTTCTGAAGTTTGAGGGTTTTTTTTTCTTTTTTAACATATTTATTGAGTACCTTTTCAATTGATGAAACTTTGAAAAACATTATGTATGTATGTATGTATTTATTTATTTTTATCCTTATCCGAGGATATTTTTTTTCCATTGATGTTTAGAAAGAGTGGAAGGGAGAGGGAGAGACAGAGAGAAACACTGATGTGAGAGAGACGCATCGATTGGTTGCCTCCTGCACTCCCCACGAGGGCCGGAAGCCTGCAACCAAGGTAGTGCCCTTGACCATGCCCTTGACCGGAATGGAACCCGAGATCCTTCAGTTCACAGGCCAAAGCTCTATCCACTGAGCCAAACCGGCTAAGGCAGTTTTCCCCCTTTTTTATTACAGTGTAGTATATATACCGAAAAGCGCACACATTACAAGTATACACTTGAATGAGTTTTCATGAATGGAACACATCTGTGAAACTACCACTGAGATAAGATAAATAAATAAATAAATGACTCCCATCCCTGAGGGCCTCCTCACGTCCCCGCCCAATTTCTAGTCTCTGCAAGAACCCGAGGAGAAAGCCCTCCGCGCTCCCAAGGTGGGCGTCACGGCTGGCTGCGCAGTCCTCCTGCCCGCCCGCCCGCCGCGTCCACAATGTCCATCCGCACTCCTCCATCCAGGACCACTTTCTTCCGGCGACTGTCGGCTCCGAGGTTCATCGTCTTCTCCGAACTCATCCTCCATGAACTGAAGCGTCAGGGCCGACTGGCCAACCCCTCCGCTGCCAACTGTGATCACCTTGTGCAGGGCCTGGGAGCTCTGGCTCTTACTCTCGTTTGCAGCCATCCTGCTGGTTTGCTGAGGTTGCGACACGCGAGAGAGGACCCCGTTGAAGAACTGGGACAGGTCCGGTGCCGCCTGGGCCAGACGTACCGGCAACAGGCTCAGAATCCCGCTCGGCCCTCTCCCTGGCCTCCTCCGCCGGCCTGGCCCCAGCAGTTCCCAGCCCATTTGTCGCTGAGTTCTGGGGATCGCTTCCCCATCCCTGAGCGCGCCCCCAGCTTTGCCTCTGCAACTCAGCCTCTAGACCCAGTTCTTATTTCCGTGGATTTTTAAAAGTGTGGATGACCCCATGAAATCCACGCAATATTATATCCAACTATGATTTAGCTGCATGTAGAGTCTTAAAACAGTGCGATCCTCTGTGGCATATCCTTCCGGGTCTCATTGTTAAAATTTCTATGTGCTTCTCCATTTGTTATTTTAATTATAGGAGACTCAGTCTTTACCTGACTGGAGATTTTATTTAAATGAAATTTATTTTGAGATCTCCCCCACTCAGGCTACCAGGACTTGCTTATTGGATATGATGCGTGATAATGGAAACATTTAATTTATAATCGGGCACTGTTATTAGAGCTAGTATACTTTTTAATTCAATCCTCATACCAGGCATGTCACAAATTATCACAAACATTTGTTTTTCTGTATAGATTTACTGCCCCAATAACATATGACAAAACAGTCTTACCCCTTCCGTAAGCTGTCTCTACCTCTAGATGTGGTCCAGGTGTGTGGTTACATGTAATTAATATTACAGGCTGGAGTTGTCTCTGGAATGAGAACTGAGTTTTCTTAATTTTAACAGACAATCTCATGGGTGGTTTCCAGATGCTCCAAATAGGGATGCCATTGCTCTCCAGGTCCCATCAATACGTGTTATTGAGGAATTTGGGTAAATACAATCATCAAGACCTCCAGGATCAAGAATAGTTTACAATAAGAATGAACAGGATTGGGGACCCAGACTGGAGAAGTAAAACTTTTATCAAGTGAAAAATTCTTAACATCAAATAATTTAGGGATTGAAAGTATATTATTTTTTTACTTGGTTTCACATATAGTTTTTCTGGAACTCTCCAACACTACTTTTTCTTCATAATTAACTCATGCTTCCTATTTGATTAAAGGAAATTTTTATTTCTCCTAATATTTTCAGTGAATCATAAAATCACAAGTTCTTGATCTGGTTTAATTGGTGTGAAAGCTCATGTGTTTATACTATTTTTCCAAATATTTGCTTTTCTTTTTTTTTAAAGAATCTTTTTTGTTTTTGTTTTGTTTTGCATAAACCCAGTACAAAAGTAAGCTTCACATTTACTTGGGCTTCAACAAGAAAATATTCAAGTCTCCTATTTGTGGTGTCTTCATAGTGGTCATGACAAAATATACCTTCAGTTGGAGGGCGGTCTGATTTATTGATCAAATTTATTTGCTTTGTTTTATTTCTTCCTATCCCCGATTTTATCTGCTAGGAGGTGGGGGGCCGCAAAGATAGCACCATAAAGGTTTGGTCCATTAAAACCAACCCCCAAAAGGAATTTTCATAAACAGGTCAAATCTGATAATGTTGTTGAGTGGTGAGGATTTTGACTTCACACTTAAGTAATCTATTGCCTAGTTCCATTATATACATTGCTTGGAAGTGAGAGTAAAGTTTCATTTTATATTCATCTTATATACCCACTCTTAGACAGTTCTAGTTGTGAAATTTATTCCCTGAGTAAATATATTGGGACCATGGACCCTATATATTTGAACAACATTCTGCACACAACTACTAATAGTGACTGCATTAATTAACAAGAAAAGTGATCCCATAACCTGAATGAGAACGCTATCCAAATTTACTCTTTATCTGATGGCATAATATTTCCCAGTAATAGCTATAGAAGTATTGTTATACATATGAAAAGGTATTCAACCTCATCCATAATAAAAGAAATGCAAAACACATTCAAACTGAGCTGCAATTTTGCATATATAAGACCAGCATTATCAAACCATTGAGTAACATTATGTTAATGAGGAAGGGAATGCAAAGTGTTGCAACTCCTATGGAGTATAATATAGCTACCAGAATTACAAATACATTTCTATGACCTAGCATTTCCCTGTCTAGGAATTATTTTACAGCTGTACTTGTACTGTGCAACATGATATGTATAGAAGAATATTCATTAAAGCATTATAGCTGTCATAGCACAAGACTGGGAGCAACTTAAATGCCAGTCGATACAAGAGAAATGAAATACAGAATGGTACATGCATACAATGGAGCACCATGCAGTCATTTACAAATAGCAGGGAAGCTTTCTTTGTATTGAAACGGAATGGTTTTCAAAATACATTTGGTAGTACAGCAAGATGCCAAACTGTGTATAGTATACGGCAATTTATGGGGAAAAAAAGTGAGACTAATAAAATTTGTTCATTAAGAATAAAACATCTCTCGTGGATAGGGGAGAAAATGGTAACACCAGTGACCTCAAAAAAAGGGGACAGGACTAGGATAAAATGTTTTCATTGTCTGTCTTTTTGTATGTTATGAACTTTGAAATTTATGAATAAATAACCTAATCAAAAAACAAATGCAGTTAGGAAAAAAAAAATAAAGAAAATAATGCATTTTCCCAATCAGCAATCTTAATCCATCAAGATTTAAAATATCATCCAATATAATAAATGAGTAATATTCAAATCAACTGAACAGCAGAATGACCGGTTACTATGATGCACACTGACCACCAGGGGGCAGACACTCAACGCAGGAGCTCCCCACTGGTGGTCAGTGCACTTCCACACGGGGAGCGCTGCTCAGCCAGAAGCCAGCTCATGGCTGGCTAGTGCAGCGGCCATAGCGGGAGCCTCTTTCACCTCTGCAGCAGCACTAAGGATGTCCAACTGACAGGTTAGGCCCGCTCCCCCCAGAGCAGGCCTAATCTGGCAGGTGGAAATTCCCCGAGGGGTCCCAGACTGCGAGAGGGTGCAGACCGGGCTGAGGGCCCTCCTTGAGTGCATGAATTTTCGTGCACTGGGCCTCTTGTTCTAATATAAGCAATAATAGGCCCAGGACACTGTAGTTGGCACAAGTCCATTTAGGTTCTGACATCTACAATTAACCTGCAGGACCTATGTGGGTTCATATTGGACCAAATTGGCTACTTAAAGGAGGAGTCAGTTAGATTACCTAGTTCCTTTTCCTCCCCAGTCTCAATTGTGATTTCAATCACTCCTTCTGGGTTCTGGTAGTTTCTTTTTTATAATTGTGGTGCAGCGGGAAAGCACCAGAGGTTTCTGTTTTGTATTCTACTATCATCCTTCACGGTATCCATCTTACATATCCAAGCCAAAGCTCCTCCTTCCTGCAGCGTTACTATAAATACCCAGTAAAGGAGAAATAAATCCGCCGCAGAGAATATCTTTAATCCTGTGTAGCCAACAAAAAAAAATATAACTCAAACTCTGAATCCTTGCTTCTCTAGTCCCTCATTGGTCCGAGGAGTCCTTCTCATTATCTTGGAATTAGTGCTTCCTCTCACTCTGTATCTAAAAGCCCCCGAAATGATTATGAAACAGGAATTTTTTTTGGGGGGGGGTGAAAAAGATAGGCTTAGGAAATTTTAGAAATTAAGGGGACCATGGAAGAAGCACAGGGCTGCAGAGCAGCAGAAGGTATATTTCCATAGAATATAAAGCTGCAGCAGATCCATTTCCATAGAATGAGGGAGCTGGGAACAGCAGAAGGTCTATATTTACAAAATAAAGGGAAGGACACCCCTCATTCAAAGGGAGAAGAAAACCCAAAGGGAATAGGAAAACAATAAGGAAGGAGGGGAGGAAAACTTCACACAGCCCATGTGAGGTTCAAACTTTGAGCTCAGTAGTTACTATAGTAACCAGATTAAGGGAATAGTGACCAATCGAGGGGATGTCAAAGCACAAAGATCTACAGCCTTTATACACCGTGGAACCAGGGACTTGGTGGGAATCTTTCCCCCTCCCCATGAGGGAGTCTGTGCTGCGAGATTCTTTCCCCCTCCCCACGTGGGAATCTGTACTTGTTCTTCAATGAAGTCCACCTTTGCTATACCACCTGCCACCCGTGGATTCATTCTTCGATTCCAACAGACAAAGAGCCTGGGGAACACCATGTGTTCCAGTCCAAAAATTCCGTTTCAATTATATTTATATATTTTCTACTAAATACCTGGACTCTGGCACAGGACTAATGTCTTTCCAAAAAGACTTGATATTATACATGGAGAGAAGAAAATCGGGCTGTTTATCCTTCCCCTTAGACTGATGACATTGGGATTATTTCCCTTAGCATTACCCCTTACAATGGAAAGGAAGTGCTGGGAGGGTCCATTATTAAACCACCTTTCCTGTCACCAGTTATGCACACTCATGAAGGCTAGAAGACTCTACAGATATTTAATTCAGGCTCAAAAACACATTTCCAACCCACCCTGGTGCACAGGAATCGTGTGGCCTGGGTGAGGTGGGGAAAAGATGCTGCAGAGTCTGGAAGTGCCCCTTGGATCTTTTCAAATTATTGTCACGGCACCAGAAGGTCAGGGTCTTTTGGAAAAGGTACTGGATACCTCACAAGGTTGTCCCTCTTGCTACTCCAAAGAAACAAGCCCACCTTTTTGGACTCTTTTTTCCCTCTTCCCGCTCTCATCCATTAATACTCTGTTTCTCTTTCCCAGATTTCCACATTTCTCCTCAGCCTCTGATGTGTTTTCTGTCACTTTGTTCCGTTCTGTTCCACTTTGGGTGAAGAAGGTAGGATGGTGGAGGGATCATTGAATCTTACTGCCCAAATAATCAAACCTCCAGCACTCAGGATTATCTCCTGTGATGCTGAGATGGTCTGCTTCTTCCTCTGACTCGAATTACATTCCCAAAGGCTCCTCTTTGCTCTGTTTTCAGTAGGTGCTAGACCAGAGGAAGGGGGAACCTCACTCTGCTCTACCAGTTTTTGGTGTTTTTTTTTTTTTTTTTTTTTTTTTTTTTTTGAGAAAGAAGCACCTAAGATTGGGTCTTATCTTAAAAGCCTGCTTGTTTAATTAGAGTCAAAATAACTAGATATCTATAGCTTTAGCTACCTCTGACTTTGCCGTGCTCCTTAAGTTTCTGTTTTGTTCAAGAAATGTATCTATCTTCTTTATAAGCTTTTCCTTGACCTAGCACTTTCATTAATATGAATAATTAAAACTACGCAAATATGAACACCAGAAAGCTAATTTGTTTTCATTAAAGTTTGAGTCACGGAATTCAAACTTGTCCCGCCAGGAGAAAATATGGAGCCAAATTCAGAAGATGCTTTGGGAGCCTGGAGAAGGCCAGTCAGCATTTCCAAGGACCAATGCAGACTTAAGACCATCAAAATGACATTAGGGGAAGGGAATAGTAATTGTGAAATAGATATAAACATGTATGTATATTTCAAGGTTTGGTCTGGTGAGACTACAGACTCATTCCTCTGGGCTTCTAAGTTTGAAGATATTGACAAGTCTGGAAAAATAATTTATAAATATTCAAAAGCATGTGCACAGTTGTAAATTTTGGGATCCAAATTAAGATTAAGTTAAAAATGGATGTCTGGCATTTAAAAGGAAGAATGGGATGTCTACATTATATGGGAAAGAAATTACTTATTCTATAATTATAATTCCATCTAAAAGCCATCTCTGCAGTAATTGCATATTAAACAGCACCAGCCAGTTATCGAAGCCCATTGTATAATAGTACCATGTCCTAGATTTTCCATCTACTTCATTCCATATCTTTATGGCAATGTTAACCATTCAGACATCTAATCTCTAATGCTCTCGGGCACTGTCTACTGGTTTAAAGCAATTTATGATTATTTTAGGCTATACAAAATTGTCCATAGTAAGTAAATCTTTCTCAGCTTGGCGTGCCTTGTTAATTTGCCAGTTGCTGAGTAACACTGTGTCTTCTCAAAATAGCTGTCTCTACCTTCAACTGTGTGTAATCTCCTAGGACTTTAGATTGGCCTTTACTTTTAGCAGGTTTTTAGTGTAGGAAATAAACCAGATGTTGAAAACTTTCCAAACCTATGGACTTAATTACTATTCCTAGCACACTGAAGGCACTAAAATATTAATATTTTTGAGTGAAGGTTGAATGAATATTTGATGAGAAATATCTTTCAGTTATGCTAGTGATTTATGACTTCTACTTGACATCCTGCTGGACCCTGTGCCTAGCCTTTGTTTGTATTTGCTACCCTTGTTTAGGCCTTTACAGCACAGAGTCATACCTTTCCTCCAGTGGCAGTAGGACAAGGCAAGAGGGAGACAGAGGGCGAGTTATCACAGCCACACTTTAAAAATGGATTTCACAGATGACTATATATGGATATATGGAAATATATATAAAAACAGATGACCCCCCTAGAGGGTAGTACGCAAGTGAAATAAGCCAGACAAAGACAAAGTATCATACTACTTACATGTGGAATTTTAAAAAATAAGAATAAACAAAACAAAATGAAAACCAACTCATAGAAACAAAGGACAAACTGATGGTTGCCAGAGGGGAAGGGGGATAGGTGATGGGTGAAAAAGGTGAAGGGGAAGATAGTCAATACGAGGGTGGTAACTTTGCACAGTCACAGGCGGTACTACACTCAGTGTGGGGAGCACATATTAAGATACATAAATTTTGAATCACTATATTGTACACCTGAAACTAATATAAGATTGTACGTCAACTGTAATTTAAAACAAATAAATAAAAATAACCTGAACATTTTTTTTAAATGGGCTAACTGAAATTGCCCTGTGTACGGAGCTTACAAATATAGGTATATAAACTCAAACATATATTTTACTAATAGGGTAAATGTAGCTGAGATATAAAGAAAAAGGGAAAGTAACAGCTGAAATAAATCAGAAAGAGAACTCTGGTTAGTGCATTTTCTAGGCATTCTTCTCTGCTGCAGCATCAGGGCAAGTTCACTCCTTAGCTCGGAAAGCTTTGAAAGGTTTCAGTAAAGTAGAAGTCGCAGTCTTTGCTGAAATTCTGTATTCAAAAAGTCAGGCTGATTTACAGTTATATAAAAGAAAAGTCGCTAGTCCAGGCGAGGTTGATGTGTGACCTCATTTGGACAAGACCCAGTGGATTTCATCCCTCTAAGAGCATAACTTGCCTCAGAACAATAGGCCTGGTCTAGCTTCTTCATTTCATCCCCAGGGCCAACATTATGACTTTTGTGGGTGCTAGACACTGCCTTTATTGGTCTCGTTCTCCATAAAAATGTATTTTAGAGTGTTATAAAGAAAAACATGTCAATATTATATACTAAAATGTATGCTTCAACATGGACATTCTTTTTTTATTCCACTGATGAAACAAAAATCAAACATTTTTTGTGAACCCCAAAAAGGAATAGGGCCCCAGGCCCGATGCTTACTGTGCCCCTTGGATGGTCGGCCTTGTCTATTGCCATATGCCAGCTGCAAAGAAAGATGACTCAGACTGCTGGAGCTGGGAGGATCTTTAAATAGGAGGCTCAATGTTTTCTTAGGTACTGGGCCAAATAAACATCACATTGAAATAAGTAATAAACTACTGGAACACTTCTAACTCGTGGAATTCAAGGATGGATGGTCTTTCTTTAGAGACTTAAATTTGAATAAAAAGTCCATAGCTTTGCAAAGGACTCACTATAAATGGGTACACATTAATTAAGTACCAACATCTTTTAAAGTAAAATTTATACTGAAGTATATAATACAATGTGGCAGAAAGTACACATTAAAATCGAAAAGCTCAATGAATTATCACAAAATGAATACCCTCAAGTGGAAACATCCTACCAGAAAATGCTATCAGGCATTTCAACACAGGCGATATAAAAATATGCTTCAGAATTTGGAACTGAAAATGTGAAAAATGTGGCTTAATATATTCTTGAAGTCTAAAAATAAATGACTCTAAAATAAACGTGTAAGTGTTCCATTTTATTTTATATTCTCTAGTCATGTATAACATACCCCTCCTCCTGTCACTGAACTCTACTCCTGGTCCTTGAACCCACACCTGACCTTCACCTTATTCCTCAACAGCATATCAGCATACCTGACCTCCCCTCTCTTTATCACCGATATGCCTGCTCCTGACACTTCCCCTGTCATTCATTCATTCGCAAATAGTGGAGGACCTAGTATGTGCTAGGATCCATGATGGCGAACCTTTTGAGCTCGGCGTGTCAGCATTTTGAAAAACCCTAACTTAACTCTGGTACCGTGTCACATATAGAAATTTTTTAATATTTGCAACAATAGTAAAACAAAGATTTATATTTTTGATATTTATTTTATATATTTAAATGCCATTTAACAAAGAGAACTCAACCAAAAAATGAGTTCGTGTGTCACCTCTGACACGCGTGTAATAGGTTCGCCATCACTGTGCTAGGTGCTAGGGCTATGGCAGTGGAAAAGTCTACCATTCTAGAGCTTCAAGCTTAATACAAGAGACATAGGCATTTCATGAATAATTACTAAATTCAAACTTGATATATTCTAAAAGGGGGAAAAATCATGCCATGAAAGTGAATAACAGGGAGACCTAGTCTAATTCTGGTGGCAGGTTATTCATTCTTTCCCTTTTCATTAGACTAAAGATGATAATGGTCATACTTATGATCAGTGACAACTAGAATGAATATAAGAAGCATAAACAGTTTCATGTTAAATAATGAATGGAACTGTAAACCCTTATACTGTTTTTTTGTTGGTTCTAAAGGGTTTGGGTTTTTATCTTTCAGAATTTCAGTATCAAAATAACAGCATTTTAATGTCTGTGGTATCCAAATCACTGTGTCAAATGCCTTTCTTTATCTGTTTGTTCATATTTTCTCTCTCTTTCTCTTTCTCTCTCTCTCTCTCTCTCTCTCTCTCTCTCTCTCTCTCTCTCTCTCTCTCTCTCTCTCTCTCTCCCCCCTTTCTCTGTCTCTTTCTCTGTCTCTCTCTCTCCCTCCCTCCCTCCAAAGCAAATCCTCCAATAACAATTTTCAGCAATTCCCAGATCTCCACATTTTTCTTTTTATTTCAAGAAAGGCACAAGAAAAATTGGCTACCAAAAAATCCTCATAGGAAGGAGGCAGTCACTTTGCTGCCAAACTGATCCCTTTAGCCAACATTATTTGTAAACCTCCAACAGGAGCTAGTTCACTAAATCACATGAGCATTTGATGTGTATTTCTGGCTCCGCTTTTATGGCAACTGCTTAGCGAGGACTCTAAGGCAGACCAACTTGACTATTGTGGCTCCTTTTGCATGCAACCAGCCTCTTGTTCTCAGAAACAGATGCATTTTCCGTTTTTCAATGTATTTCTTTCTCATTAGACTCAGCTAATGAAGTTATCATTCCTCACATCCTTGGCTTGTTTTACTTAAATCAGAGATCAGACTTGAATGCCTTCATCTCAATACCTACCAAGGTAATCTTTGAGTAGGCCTGACTGATAGAAATTCTTTTGTTTATAAACCAAAATCTTATGATTTTATAAAGGGTATCATTTTTTCAAAAAAAAAATCTTAGTTGTATAGAGTATGTGATCTCTGAAATAGTAATTAATGTAATTTATAGGAAAATGACTGATGGCAGTTGGAAATCACAGGCTCTTTGAAGTAGAAGCTAACAGTTCACAGAAGCTGCCTCTTACTCTCTGTGTGACTTTGGGCAGTTATCTATGTGGGCTATTCCTTGTGTCCTCTCCTCCCCCAACCCCTACTCTCTCTGTGCTGGGAATTGCAGAATGCATCACCTGGGCTCCCTTTCCTCCTGTTAGTGGTGGGTGTGGCCAAAGGGAGGCATCTGCAGGAGACAGGGTGAGGGGAGGAGAGACAGTAGAGAGATAGGGGTATTAGCCCCCCTTCCCTGTAGAGGACCCCCATTCCCTGTAGTTCTGCCTATGGTTGCCTTCCTCTGCTGTTGTAGCTCCCATAGCATGGCCTTTCTTCACTCAAGCCATCATGTGGCTCTAGTACCGGGTGCCTTTCCCCTATCCCTTTGGGCCCAGGTGCGGTAGTCTCCCTGCTGTTGCGTGTTCCTGTTGCTATTGTTGCTTGTCCTTTCCATGTACTTTCCCATCCCTTGTACGTTTCCTTACCCATTTCCACCTTGGAAAATCATGCTTTTTTAATATGTCAACTGTTTCCTGTGGGTCCCCAACTCCTACATTATTAAATCTCTCTGAGCCTCAGTTTACTCATGGGCATAGGAATACTAATAGTTACATCAAAGAGCTCCTATCCGAGATTAAATGATATTACCTCCATAATACAGTCCGGTATCTGACACACAGTAAGTGCGCCATCCATGTAAAACTATAAATATCCGAGTCTGAAACATAACTGGCATAGCAAGGAGTGTGCGAGGAGTATTCTTCCCATTTTTACACACAGGAGCCTTTTTTTCCAATATAAATATAGCCTAACACATAGAAGTAGAAAGAAAATGAAAGAATATCAGTGGCTACAAATGTAACGAGAAGCACTGCTTCCCTTCAGATCCCCACTTTCCCCTACCAAGCCCATCCATCTTCCCTTCCCTGGCGACTGTTCATTTAAGGATGAATAATAGGCACTGCTTCCCAAGCTGAAAGCATCGTGCCTTCATTCATTCTGTGAGCAATACAATTACCTGACTAAAGGCCATTTAAAGCACTGTGTCACTATTAAATGCTTATTAGCATGTACACAGTTTAACATAAATTCTTTAAGCATGTTCTTTCCAAGGTGCAGATTCTTTCCTTAGAATTTGCACATGCTTCTACGTATTGCTTATGAAACTGCTCTGTGCTTACCTGCTTTCATATTGCTCTTCCCTGTGAGACTTTCTTACCCACAGCACCTGGCAGAGCTGCCTCCCACATAGTAGGCACTTAATACATGTTTGTTGAATGCATGGCACATATTAGTTAGCAGGGATTATTGTTTTTATTTAGGAGTCACAGATGGCTCGGCAGATGGCATGTAAGGTCATGCAATGCCCTCCCGGGGAGCCTGAAGTTACTCACAGAAAGCCATTGCGTCACCACTGTGGCCAGCTTGAGCACTCCTGCGAATCTGAGCAGGCACATTAGCTGGGAACAGGATGATTAGTGGGGAAGAATTCGGCATCCTGCTCCGTTTCAAAAAGACAATATACAACATTTAAAAGACATAATGACCTAGAGGACGCCACCATAGGCCAATGGAAGTCATATCTTAAGTTGAACTACAATCAAGGTCAAGGGCACCAGAAATATTTGTAATCTTTTTTTCTTCCTAACAGCTCTTCTGGGATTAGATAATGAACATTTTAAAGTAATGGACTGATAAGAAATGGTGATTATGCACTATTTGAGTTTATGGTTGAAAACTATCAACAAACAACTCCAAGGCCTACTGAGAATTCCTTCATCGACATCATATTCTTTTATACAGGCTACCGTCATTATTCAAAAGATATAGCGTGATCTAAAAAGTATAGGTAGTTAATATTTCCTCATTGATTTGAAGTGCTGCAAAGGGCATAGCATTTTTACCCATCTTTTACCCACCAAACCTTTATTTCTCATGCCAAAAAACTTTAGTATCAAATGCCTTGCAGTGCAGTGAACATGGAACATTCCTATATGCTGGGCATCTGCCACTGCTCTACCTCTGCCTAAAATGCTATCCTCTCCTTTCTAGCTATCTAAATCCTGAATGTGAAGCCTTCCATGATTACACTAAGGTCAGGATAATTTCCCCTCTTGGTGCTTCCCCTATGAAGATTCTTTGCATAGTAGACTTTGTCAGGAACCTGAGTGAAGGGCTTCAGCAGGCAAACACATACAGCTAAAGTTATTTTGAAGTAGTCCAGTCATACAGGGTTTCTCTAGTCTCTCATTTTTTAAATTAAATTTATTGGGGCAACAATGGTTAATAATTATATAGGCTTCAAGTGCATGATTCCATGATATGCCATCTGCATATGGCATTGTGTGCCCACCACCAGTCAAATATTTTTCCATCATCATATATTTGACCCCCTTAACCCTCTATTACCCCTCACCCTCCTTCCCTCTAGTAACCACCATACCTTTGTCTGTTTGGGGTTTTTTTGTTTGCTTGTTTGTTGTTCCTTTGCTGCTTTCAGTTTTATATCCCAAGTATGAGTAAATCATATGGTTCTTAACTTTGGGCAGAGGCCCTGAATAGACACTTCTCCCAAGAAAACATGCAAATGGCCAACAGATATATGAAAACATGCTTAATTTCACTAGGTATTAGAGAAATGCAAATCAAAACTACAATGATATACACCTCACACTCATTAGAAAGGCTGCTATCACATTTCCCCCCAACAGTCCTGGTAACACTGGAGGTGCCTCCAAGATGTTTCCTGGCCCCATTTATACTCTTCCCTGCTCCCATTATGAAGCAAATACTTTCTGGTGGATATTGTGATGTGGTGTAGAGGACATTAAATGTAGGTCTTATTTACTAGCTTCCGGTCATACCGCTGGTGGACAACCCCCACCCTTCAACCCTCTTTGGAGATGGCCTCAGCTAAAGACAGCTGCCTGCCAAGGCTGGCTTTCTGTGGTAACCCAGATCCTTCTCTCCAACTTGAGACAGCTACCCATAGGGTAGACAGAGGCTTTGGCGGAGGCTGCACTGCTGCTATGGACCTCCCCCCCCAACAGTTGCTTTCCTTCCCTTCCTCAGGCATTAAGCCCAAGAGCGCTTCCTAATAAACTTCCTGTATGTTCATCTGTGTCTCACAATCAAGGAACCTCATCTGTGACAATACACACATTAGAGGAGAGAGAAATGGTGGATCTAAAAAACTCCATTTACATAGGACTCATAGTATTAATGAGGAAAAGAAAATTGCCACAGACTTATCTAAGGACTTGGCCGGCTTCACCATCCTGTCAAGCAGATGTGTGAACAAAGACTATAGTTAGGGCATGTTTCTGTATGGATATATGAAGCAGGTAGTGGGGCAAATCTGGAAAGATCATGGCATCCTTCAGATTCATTGCAAACGCCATATAGTGGACCTGGAACATGGGTTCCAGAACAGAAATTACATGGGTAGATCATTGATGTGTATGACACATGCTCACAGAAATGATCAAGTCTCCAGGATAATTCTTTCCAGGCCTAGTCAAGCAGCCCTCACCAAGTCACCTACCAGTGGTGTTTTGAGGTTCATCTATCATCTATTCTGTAACAGTCTCTTTCTTTCTCTCTCTCTCTCTCTCTCTCTCTCTCTCTCTCTCTCTCTCATATCTACTTCCATTATCATCATCTATCATTTACTGCAGAGAAATTTAAACATAAAAAGAAAATAATGAACCTTTATGTACTCATTTCCCAGCCTCAATAAGGTTCAATTTGTGGCCACTTCTATCCTTCCCATGTTATTTTGAAGCAAATATTTGAGCATATAATTGGACTCCAAATATTCCAGTCAATATCTCTAAAAGTTAACAATTCTTTAAAGAAATGTAACTGCAATACCATTATTACAAATAAAATTAGTAATGTTTACTTAGTATTACCAAATATCCAGGCTGTGCTCTATTTCCAGTGACCTCATAAATGTCATAAATATGAATATTTGATGGGGAAAGGGATGGAATGAAAATTTGGATAAGGTCCATGCATTATGATTAGCTGATAAATGTGCTTCTTTAAGTCTTTCTCCATCTGTATGTTCCTCCTTTATCTCTGTCTTGCTCTCTCTCTCCCACCTTGCAACTTATTTTTTGAAGAAAACAGGTCATTTTGTGCTGTAGAGTTTCCCAGCCTGGAGCTGTGAATTTCTGGAGAACAAAAAAAGTAGTAATATATGAAGTGCGAGTGTTCACAGCCTGTGCTTCTGGCCCTGCAAGAAGCCTGGCGTTGCAACGTAAGTGTTTGGGGGTTTTGGGCCACAGGATCCCAGCAATAACAGGGAGAAGAGGGTGTGGGAACAGCCAGGAGGGAGAATTTGCCCCTGAAATCGATAAAGGGAAGAAGAATGAAGGTGAAACACAGGAAAGCAGGTTAGAAAAAGCTTAGTCTAGAAGGAGCTTAGTGTGTGGCTGTGAGCAGCCATAGGCTGGGAGTTAAAATTGGGAGAGAAGGAGGTTTGGTGGAGTAGCTCACATTTTTATGGCTAATGCTGAGGTCACAAAAGCAGAGAAAAGCTTTTCTTTTTTAACTTTTTGATATAAATTATGTATATGCTTATCTCACCCCAACCTTTTGGTGTTTTTGAGAAGCCAAGGAAATATTAAAATTACTTTCATTTGTGATTCTTTTGATCATATTACTGTTTTTTTAATGTGACACTGAGTAGAAAAGTAGACCACATGGGGTCCCAGTGACTTTCCTTTGATCTATTCCTTCAGGTTCCTTTATGCAGATGGAAATCCCAGGAGGGATCCTCTTACACGCTCTCCACACCCATGGTGGCTGGAAGTCAATGTTTGCTCCTGAACTTGTTTTTCCTCATTTGACCTACTCAGTGGGGCCCTGTATCAGTTGATGAGCTTTGGGCTGCTGTAATAAAACCTTCACTCAGAGTCATAAATAAAGCAAATGTATAATGTCATGTAATAAAAAGGTGTGAGACAGGGCAGGTTATTTATATACCTTCAATCAATTTTATCTTTAGCAGCTCAGTTTTGTCCTCCATTAGCACCTCTCAGATAGCTGCAATCGGCCTGCCGGACAAGACTGAGGCCCTACAGGTCCTGAAGCACAAGGTCAGCAGCCACAGCGGGGATATCTACTCATTTTCTTCTGGGCAAAGGATGCGAGGGGTGGTACATTAGTGGGGGAAGACAAATATGGAAACAAATACCATGAAGACAACAAGCAGTTCTTGGCTGTCACCAGTGGATGAATGGTGAAATGAATTCTGGGATGTGGATGGAAGCCTGGTGTGTCCCCTGATAGGCACTGTTGGCTTCATTGTATGACTGGTGATCCTTCAACAACAAAACCACCTACTGCTGCCTGGCCGGTGGGGCTCAGTGGTTGAGTGTTGACCTATGAACCAGGAGTTCACGGTTTGATTCCAGGTCAGGGCACATGCCCAGGTTGCAGGCTCAATCCCTAGTGTGGGGCATGCAGGAGGCAGCCAATCAATGATTCTCTTTCATCATTGATGTTTCTATCACTCTCTCTCTCCCTTCCCTTGTGGCACGCCAGAACAATATGTAACTTACTCCAACACTAGACAGAGGATTCAAAAGTGGGTCCCACCTTCAACACCCTACAAGTAAGGACAATTTAAAATATGTGACTTTTCATGTAACTGGACTTTCACTGCTCATTGTTAACCTGATTTAAAATAAAATAGCTGCAATAGTATCAACAATCAGATCTTCACCAAACAATATCCAGGAAACAATAATTTTTTCTTCTTCTGTGTTTCTCTTTAAGATCAAAAATGCTTTTTTCAAAAAGCATAGCTCATTTCCCAGCTTCCCCTTCTTGTCCCAGTCTCCAGGATTGGGTGCCATGACTTCTCCTGAGCCAGTCACCAGTAAGGGGAAGAGAATTAACATGATTCCATTGGTTTGGACTAACCAAGACCCACACTCTTAAGACAGGGGATTCTGACAACTCCTATGAGCACAAGGTCTTGTGGGAGGGCAAGAAGTGGGGTCTGCCACTGAAAAAGGGTGAGGTGGGAGACCCATATGCTTAAGCATCTAACAGCATCTTCTACAGGCCTTATCAGCCACCACAGACATAGGGATTACAAAATGACCATAGAAATAAAAACATTCAAAGAGACGAGAAAACTTATTAGAGACTTATTGACGTTCTCCTCCAAGACTCTTGCCACAGACATGCCCGCTGTTCCCCATTGAGTATCTTAAAGCTGTAGAGTCCAGAACAGTTTATCTATTGGAATGAAATGATCAAAGGGATTATCAAAAAACCTTTCATTCTTATCACAATGGCTCATTTGGGGATAATCCTATGGAAGGCACATTTTAGTCTGGAGAGTTAGAAGTTTCAGCGTTGGCAATACCTTTTATTCTTTAGAGTCAGAGGGGCCAGAGCTGGGCTCAGGAGAGAGAAAGCAGAGTTAATGTAGATAAAAAGGATCCTTCCCATTGCATAGTCATGCTCAGGGATCCCATGGCAGGGATTCAGAAGAAAGTGCATTAAGAAATGGAGCAGGTGCATTTGATAAGAATATCGATTTTGTTGTATCTCTTAGAACCTTGGCATAATGGTTAGCAGCTGGTTGGATTAGAAAGAAGTAGAGTAAAGGAGGGACCTGCTCTCCCATTCAGTGGTCCAGAGGCTGTCTCAGGAGAAGTGGCCAAGGGAGAAGGAACAAAGACTGACAAATAGGCTTGCTCATGTAGGCCTCTGGATTCCAAAAGCAAAATTTAACATTTTCTCATCCATCCATTCATTCAACAAATATCACAAACTCACTTTCTTACTCTTTCCACTCTAGCTATGTCCAGTCTTGTTCACATAGATAAAGCATGGACTGTTTCTGTTGTAATTAAGCTAGGAAGATACTGGCACGAATTATCCTCTATGTACAGCGCTCATTACCTCTTTGATTCTGGGTGAATCATATTCTGTATTGAGACACAGCTTTATTTTCTATCTCTTCTAGAACATTCTTTCTGGCATCACCTCTTTTCTCATGCTACAGGCTTTCCCTGGATATTTTCAGCCACTCCAGTCTTTAAACTTTGTTTAAATATCAATAACTTTTCTGTGATGTTCAGCCCAAACTCATTTGCAAGCCTTAAAACCAACTGCTAAGTGAATATGTATACCTGAAAATCTCACAAGCTTCTCACATGCTCCATCTCCAACCAAAGTGGATCTTCTCATCTTTGTTCCCTACTGGACCCTTCTCCTGAAATCAAAATATAAAACATTCATTGGCTCCTTTATTCTGCCAAGCTTGGGGCTAGGGCTAGGCACTTTGAGTAATCAAATAATGTATATGCTATAGTTCCCTTGACGTGTTACTACTTCTTTTTTTTAAATCTGATAATGAAAAAAGAACAAGAAATAAAAAAAAATAAGTGAAAACTCTCTTCCTTGCTTTCTAAAATTCTGCATTCTAGGCCAGATATTTTAAAGAGTATATGTTTTATTTTTCTAAAATATATTTTTATTTATTTCAGAAAAGAAGGGAGAGGGAGAGAGAGAGAAACATCAATGATGAGAGAGAATCATTGACTGGCTGCCTCCTGCATGCCCCACACTGGGGGTCAAGCCTGCAACCTGGGCATGTGCCCTGATGATCAGCAATCGAACAGTAAACTTCTGGTTCACAGGTGGACGCTCAACTGCTGAGCCACACTGGCCAGGCCAAAGAGTATATGTTTTAAATAGTATATTTTACAATAAACCAAAACACAACTTCTTGCATTTCAACAGAAATGTCCTAAGTAAAGAACTGGGGTTATGCCAACTAAATAAGGTAAATGACTTAAAAGATAAAATGACACAATGAAGCAATGTTATTTTAATCAAAATGATCGGTCTGATTGGCAGTGACCTTGAGAGCCTTCATGAAGGCTTTAAAGTGACATCAATTAGGGATACAAGAGGCAGAAAGAAACAGTGTCTCTGTATTAAATGAGAAAATGTTTTAACAAGAGGATAATTCAAGTGGACAGAAAATGAATTCAGAAAGAAGACTTGGGTCACCCAATTAGCTATCAGGAAATCAAGTCTACTTCTCATCTGAGAAAATCTTTCATGATGATCTGACAAAAAGGTCCGTATTCTCTGTTGTTTCTAAGTATAAAAAGTTCTTATAACCTAATTTTTTAATGAAGATGATTTGAAGATAATGCCTAAATTATGATTTCTTTGCAATGTTGTTTTAGACATGGGTTAGTGATAGTCATAATGTAAATAGGAATACAATATGTAATGTGACTAGATAATAAGGACCAAAGAAGAGTGAGCATTTATTATGAGATCCTCAAGGACTCAGAGCCTGCCCTTTAAGCAGGTTAGAAATTTGTAAGGAAATAGTCATATTCACAAGCTTTTCTATGCAGGGTAAATGTTGATATGTTCTGCAAAATACAAACACAGGGCTATGGCAATTCAAATAGAGGGAGTTCACATTGGTAACAAGTCTTCATTGGGGGGAAAAACACTTGAGTTGGGTTTGAGTTGAGCTGAGCAGTCAGTGCAGGCCCGGTTCTGGCTTGCCTGCTGGATCTTGATGCTGGTCCATGGCCTACAAGGTGGGGCACAGGAGCAAATTGTGTGAGAGGGGGGCAGTCTGCAATGCGAGTTTTGAGGTAACAAATTCCAACTGGTTTTTCAACCTAAGGCCTAGGTGATAAAGGAGGGTCCTGGTACAAGGAGAAAAGGAAGAACTGAAGAAGTAAATAAGGAATATGGGAGTAAGGTGATTAAAGGAGATCTAGATAAAAATAAAGGACAGACATTTGTGGAGGCTTCTCATTGGATCCGTATGTGGGTTTGCATTACTGAGGTGTGAGTATTTAAAGTTTACAGAGGATGATGGTCAGAGGTCTGTTTCAAACAGAAAGAAGGGCACGCATCTGAATGTAAATTAAGACAAGGGCCTGATTTGGAAAGCAGTAACAGGTCCAACTAGACTGATAATTAGTGTATGTTTAGAGAAAGAGAGGTAATCATATAGGAATGTGGGAGGTGGGGAGGTTGCATTTAGATCTTAAAGGAATAAGAAGAGCCCAAAAAAGAACCTAGCAGTGGTCAAGTATCGCAGGAAGAACAAGACATACAAACTGAGAAAATGACTTTTGAAAAACCAGCTTCACTAATTGAAAAAGCTACATTTCACAGTGGGGTCTATATCATTGGGGATGTATATAAGTATAGTAATTAATAATGCAACTCGAACTCAGTTACAACTGGAGCCATTGTGCTATGACCTTTATCTAATTCTTGATAGTTTCAAAATGCATAAGGAATAGTTTTTGTGATTTAATAAACTTATTTGTTTTGAAAATGTTTACTTAGAAATTTAATATCTTGGACAAAAAGTATAGATACCCTTTCCCCTGAAGTTCTTAGCTTTGTTGGGGTTAAACAGAGTCAGTATATGGGGCTAAAAAAGGAACCACAGAGCTAGAACTAGAAATGGGAAGAAAAAGAAAGATGAGGTCTTTTAGTGGGAATAGTGTCTTAGTTATCTACTGATGTGTAACATAATCTCAAACTTAGCGACTTATAGCAACTACCATTTTATTATCTCTTATGTGATTCTGTGGCTTTCCTGGGCTCAGCTGGATGGGTCTTGAGATTGACGGTGAATGTAGTCATATGAGGAGTCTATTCAATACAATGTCCAGGATTTCTTATTCATGTGGCGGGAAGTTAACACTGGCTCTTAAGTGGGTGCTCACTGGGGCTATCAACTGGGGTATTTACAGATGGCTTCCCTGTGTCTTCAGTGTCTCATCATATGGTAACTGGATACTGAGATGAAGTGTCCCAGGAGTGAGTGTTCCAAGAGGGAGGAGGTAGAATCAGCCATGCTTTTAAAGGACATGCTTAGAACTGGCACAGTGTCCTTTCCATCACATTCTATTGTTGAGCAATTACAAGGCCAGCTGGATTCAGAGGGGAAAGAGAATGACAAAGAATGTACAGCTAACCTCAATCTACCCTGGAGTGGGGACAGAAATAAATGGCAGGGAGCAGGAAACACAGACGTGCAAGAGAACCAGTTAGGTAGTTAGGGAAAGCAAAGGCAGAAACTCGTTTTGCTATGACTTTTTTTTCTGCTCATATATACTGAACATTGGAAACACCCTAGGGTATCCAAAATGACATGGACAGCTCTCTTGGGTAACTATCATATTATGCTTAAAACAAATTTGGTCAGGAAAGTGAGAGGGATTCTACCTTAGAGAATCATTGGAAGCAAAGCATATTGCATGGGAAACAAAATCCAAACCAAAAAAAACAACAGGTTTTCTTTCTACCACTAGAGGGGAAAAATAATTAAAAAACAAAGTTCTCAGGAGAGACTACAGTTCATAATAATTTGCCTGGGGAGATTGGAGCTGGGAACTATTTTAAAATTTGCTGTTAAGGTCACTCTCATTGAGAAGTGATAAAGGGTATTTGATGCAATTCTTATGTATCCTTTCATTTCTAACTGTGGATTAATACTTTCTGCATGAAAGTCAGACACTGCTACGGCAAAAACAATGAAACGCACCATTCAAATGAAGTTAAACCATGAACAGAATATTCCAAGTAGGAGTAGAAATAATTAAACCAATAATTATGTCTCCTTCTGTCTTTTACAATTCATCGTTAAAAATATTTGTGTGATCTCAAGTCAGATAGAACAGGAAAATTATTTTTTTTAAATTGAAAGATCTAAAATACTGACTCATTAACATTTTTAATTTTGGAAAATATCTTCAGTAGAATAGGTACAAATTTAAACTTTAGAATATTAGAATTCTGAGGACTTCAGGTACATAGGCTTTGGTATAAGATCACAAAACACATTGGTTCACATACATTTACTCCAAATTCAGTAAGAAACTGAGCCATTCACTTACTCATTGTGATACAAGTCTTAAGTGTGTGCTACTATACTCCTCATCTCTGGGATTCAGGCCATTATATGGATAATAACACATAATTATAATTAAAATTTGAATTAAATAGGTCAGGCATAATTTTTAAAAAATTGTGCAATACTTTAAAAGAATTAAAATATGCTTTTGCTTTCCTTTTAATTCTGTCTTGTTTTGAAAATCTTAGAATGTTACATTTGAGAAGATGGCGTTCTCTATAGGATACCTAGACAAACATTTTTAAAAGTTTGTCATCTTTGTTGTATTTGGAATTCCTCTTTATTATCTAGAGTTTACAGTATGTCCATACCACTCTCTGACCTAATGACTTCATTTAGTCTCTCTAGAACTTACTGAGCATTATCTTTTTCTTTTTAATTCTCTACCTATCTCATGGTCAACCCCAAGTCTTTCAGTGCAGTTAATAAGAGTTAAGTGTTAGGAGTGACTTCAATTGCTCAGAGTGGTGACTTGAATACCTGCAGGTCAGATCTCCCCTGTAACTTCACTACAAATCCAGCTGCCTGTTTCACATTGCCATTTGAGTACGTCAAACTCACCATTTAAAATGATAATATGACTTCTGTACGGCACCCACAGCTCCTCCTGAAATTCATGTACCCATTCACCAGGTGTTCACTGAGTATCTACTGTAGTCTATGGCGTGCACTAGGCTCTAATCAGATCTTACTATAACTGACTCATTACTTGTCAACCTTCCTCTCTGATAATAAACATCAATGATTATTCAGGTCCTAGTAAAGATTAGGAGAGCACTGATATCTATGTTTTTTTGGAAGAAAACATGAGTGGTTTACCTAGTGGATGATTCTTCTCAAGGTTCCTTGCTTTTATCTTATTTTAAATTTTTTTTCCCTCTTCAATTTTTCTAAACGTTGCCATCTGCAGTTGTCCTCAATTTATCTTTCCAGCACCCAGGGAACTTCTCTAGCTTATGTATTTCTCTAAGGTTAGCAATTATACTGATTATTAAGTTTCTAACACTCTGTGGATGGATATTTAGCAGAAGTTTCTTGTGGGCCCGATTATAGAAAAAAAAAATTGGCTATTTTGTACGTTTTTATGTAAAACATGATTAGCTATTATGTACATTTTATGTAAAAATGATTAGCTATTATTGATACATAATAGCTAATCATTGAGTAGGGACAGCTAATCTTATGAGTAAGGAAGGCTACTCGTAAGGGTCCTGTGAGCATAGCTTTTAAAAATCTATCTTGGAAGGGCGTACTGTGCCGGCTATTCATACAAGTGAAAATACAATCGTACAATGTGAGAAATGATGTGAACCTGCTTTCAAAATGTGCTTCTCAGCTGCTAAAATATAGGAAAATTGTATGAACTTGGATTCAGTAACTGTTTAGCTCTTAACTTCATGACTTACATAAGGGTACCTTGTTAAAGTTCTTAGTTAAAATTCTTATTTAACTTGTTAAAGCTCTTATATGGGTGCATTAATAAGTGAAATTAAAATAATATTCTCTCCTTTGGCTTAGCGGCGCTCTGATGTACTTGTTACCACTGAAGAACCTTGACCTTTACCATCTAACGTCTGAGAAAGGACTGATTGTTGATTAGAACCAAGTCTGCTTTGGGCTGCCTGGCAAGATGTCTGTGGAAGGATCTAGAGTTTACATCATTTACTCTGATTGTGAGTTAATTTTTTTAGACGAAAAAATATGCCGAAGAAAATCATTGCTACAATCTACTTTAACCTCTTTATTTTACCAGATTTTAAAAAAAAAAAAAAAAGGAAATGAGGGCTTAGGCCATGAAGTGACATGCCCAAGTGGACCAGCTTTACTGAGTAGGAAGCATGTGGTAGATTTAAACTGGTCCGGAAGCACCATGCAGGCTGCCTCATGCGACACTGTGTCTTTAGTGCCTGCCATAGTGACTGGCAGAGCATGAGTATTCAACACATCTATGTTGGGTGCCCAAAATAATAAAGAGTGGGTGATTTCAATCTTTTTCATACTTTTTCAAAGTTACTAAGTCCAAGAAGTCTCTTCAACCTCAAATATACAAATCTGTCTTTGCTACTTATTTCTAATTATAACTAAGGCTGTTTTTTGTTTGTTTGTTTGTTTTTTAGCAAAATGGTGGATTAAAGAAAGCATGGCCGGGCCCTGGCTAGTATGGCTCCGTTGGTTGGAGAATAACCCTGTGCACTAAAAGGTCTCAGTTCCATTCTGGTCAGGGAACGTACCCAGGCTGTGGTTTCCGTCCCCCGTGAGGTGTGTACAAGAGGCAACTGTTTGATGTTTCTCGCTTGCATCAATGTTTCTCTCTCTCTCTTTCTTTCTCCCTAACATCAATTAAAAAAAACCCCATATCCTTGGTTGAAGATTAAGAAAAAAATTATTTAAAAAATAAACAAAGAAAGGAAGGAAGGAAGGAAGGAAGGAAGGAAGGAAGAAAGGAAGGAAGAAAGAAAGAAAGAAAGAAAGAAAGAAAGAAAGAAAGAAAGAAAGAAAGAAAGAAAGAAAGAAAAACTTGGCTGGAACTACAGACTATTCAGACCATAAGAGCCAAATCAGGTGATGAAATAAGCCCTCCCCACAGGGAAACCAATTTGTCTGCATCTGGGAACCCAGGGGTCTGCATCAAGTCTGAGGACCTAGGATACTGGTGACGGATGAGGAGGCAGTCAAACAGAAGGCGGGTTGGAAAGTATTTTGCTTGGCAGTGTGTAGAACATGATACTAAGTATATTTGAAACCAGATGACAGGATAAAGCCACGAACAGGTATCAGCTGGCTATTTGGCTCCCTGGTCACTTGTCTGGGATTCAACCTCAAGGCTCTTCGCCCTCGTAAAGCACGAAAGTTCCTGCGATTATCAGAGAAGGAAGGAAATTGAAATTGTAGCTTCCCTAACCCTGTGCTAAGCGTTGCATGAACCAAACGGGGATTGAACTACTGATGAAACAAGGCAGGTATTGCTCCTGAACAAACTGAATGTGATCATCTACACTTCTAAGGAGGTTCAAGTGTTCACATGAACGCTGGCCTCCTTTGGAACGTTAGTTACCCTTCTTTGGTCGCACTTTCAACAGAACACGCTCACAGGAAGGTGCTGTGGTGCTGCCCTGAGCATCACATACTATTCAGTACGTAGGAGCAGATAAAGCTGCCCCAGGCGAGGGCCAGCACCAGTGTCCACTCTCCTTTCATTCCTCTCAAGGGTCCTAGTGAGATGCCTTAAAAATTCGCAAATGTCTTACTTCTGTTATAAATAAACGCACACAAGTTCTCAAGACTAGAATTTTGCCACAAAATTCCTTGAAAGAAAAAATTAGAATGTTCCAAAGGAACTGCTATAGCCATACTGTAAAATTTAATGAGTATGAGATCATGTATTAATTTAAAACTACTGATAGATTGTTGTGAAATATAGACAGTAACAGACATTGGATTGTAGGTCCTTACTAATCCTGACATGAAAATTAGCTCAGACGCGTAAACCAAGGGTTCGATGCAAGGGCCAGTAGCCGAAAAGGCTTCCCATTTTATTTTGTTGGAAATTTGGGGTTTTACAGCAACTCTTTTGGATAGGAATCGTATCTTTGAAATGGCTTCATGCAGAACTAGTACAAAAAGCTACTAATACAATTTATTAATGCTGACTGTGGCTACGGTAGAGGGCAGTCCTGGGGAATTACTGATCTGAAAAGATGCCTGGAGGGAGGGAGGGGAGGATCTGTAACAGAAATCCAAGGTACCTCAGGACCAAATCCTGACATCCTTGTTCCCCCATTTCCTAGCCATTATTACATTATTATCTGGTAGTTTAAATGACTTGGATGATCTGATTCATGTCCTTATTTTTACACTCCGCTTTGCTGCCATACGCCTGGGTTCCCAGTTGTAGGTAGGGGCAAAGTTTCCAGGTTAGGAGCAAATGGAGAAGTAGAAAGATCAAGATTTACTAGCCTCTTGCCTTTGAAATCTCTACCTCCACAGGCACCCCACTATCCGCATCTGTGGGCTTAGCCTCAAACAAGATTCTGAGACTATTTCTCCATGTGTTGGGATTTTAGAGGATAAGAATCCAACCAGCCTGTGGCCAGGGCCTGCTCTGACTCTATCCCCAGGTCTAGAACCCAAGCTTACGCTGGGGCCCTTGGGAAAAGCCCCCACTTACGCTGCCATTCTAGACACAGCAGCCTATACGTGCTCACAGGGACAAGAGTCAGGCCCAAGGGGCAGACTGAGGACCCAGAAACAAGAACTGTGATCTCAGGCGGAGATTCATTTTAAGATTTTTATAGAATAAGCTGATATTCCAGCTGAGAGAGCTGGACATGGGTCTGTTTGGGCAGAATCAGCAGCATATTTTACTCAATACAGAACACCCCGAGAACTGAAAAAGATCTTCCTTAATCCCTCCTGGGTGAGGAAATAGATTCAGGCCAGGAGAGAGGATCAAGCTGTCTGGGTAACGAGGAGAGGAAAGGAGTTGGGTGGGTAGCCAAACATGAACTCGCATACTTAATGCAATCGCGTATTTTCGATTACTTGTTGAACTGGCAAGTGGCAGAAAGACTGAAAGCAATATTGCTTCTCTGCACCAAGGCTACGCAAGTCCGTGAGACACCGGTACACACCTGAACATGAAATGGACCCAATGTGTCATCTTTAAAAAAGGCTGCACAGAAAATGGGCGAAGCCTTCTTTGCCAGCAACTGAGGGTACAGTTATGAGAGATCATTTTGCCTCTCATACATATACATACATGACTTGTGTACATACATACATGACTGCATGCATTTCTTCTTGATGGATTTTTAAATATCTCTGCAGAGATTTTGTTTAGAAAAACTTTGAAAATTGGAACATCTTGTATCTGCGTCTTTTTGGTGTTAGGTCTCAATAGCTCTGCCTATCAAATTCTGCAGCCTGCATTTCTGACAAGCTTACTCCTGGGGTCACTCTTTTCCTTTTTCACATTTTATGGATGATTTTTCAGGAATGCAGAGATCCCCAAATTGCGGTCACAGTCAATGGTAAGCAACAAAACCTTTCTGAGGCCAAATGCACTTCGGAAACGCTGGGCAGAATAAAGTTAAATGATTTTCTTTATTGTGTGATTTCGCAGAGCCTTAAAAAATGCTAATAGTTGTTAAGCTCTGAGAAAAATTAGAGTGTTGGATCTTTATTTAAAAACAGAACCCTCACTCTTTTTTTCCCCCTCACCATCAGAGCTCCGGGATCTATCGTGCACTGGAGCACATTTTGGGATAAGCGGCTGTGGAACTCAAGAGAAAAAGCTTAAATAGGAATTTTTAAAAAAAATCCTTTCAAGTTGATTTCTCCTCTGATGTTTTAAAAAATCAAGAATAAGTAGTCCTCATATATCAGATTCCTTGGGATGTCCAAAAAGCAGACCTTCTTTAGAGCTTTCATTTTGCAACCCGGTCTCTGTGTCTGGCCTTGATTCCTGTGCTTTGAGGGGTAATTTTCCTTTTCTAAAATAGAAATTTTGCTGTATTCAGTGAAGCACAATCTTGGCTCTGAAAGGCTCATTTTTTTAGGTGCCATTTGTATCACAGACATGGCAGTTATATGCTAAAATATCTTGGTGATGTTTCTATAAAACACAACCCTAGGCAAGGTAATATTATGAGATGTTTGACGTGTTTATTTTAGGTACTAACAGCGCAGAGAGTAATATGTATAATAAATAACTACAGGGAGGTTAAAGTATAATACAAGCTGTAAATTATTGTTAATCACTCTTAATGTCAAGGAAGGGCATGATGGTTTACAAGCTAATACAATGCAGAAGTGCGTAAACATTATGGGGGGTTTTATAGAATTTATAATCAAACTTTCACATTAATTATTACTATATTACCCTCTAAGTTTGATTTGGGTGTTTTGAGCATCTTATTTTATTTTTCAATAACAACAGTAATTAAGATTTACTAGGGCTTTACATGTTACAAGATGCACTGATCTCAGTTACATCCCAAAATTCTGTGTGTTAGGTAAAATTATTAATTAATTCCCCTTCAGAGATGCAGAGGACAATAAATAACTCAGTTGTGACCTACCATAAATAAGTCTTAAAGCCAAGATATAGATCCACTTCTTACAACACCAAATCCAGAAGTCTAAGTACTATCATCAGTGCCACTTGAGTACCCTTATCAGTCAATGTATATATTTAATGTATGTAATGACTATACATTTAGTATGTCAAGTCTACATAAAAAAATATGTGAGCAAGAAGAAGGCCGAGGGATGGGAAATGGGTTTAAGGGCCAAAGGTGGGAAAATGGGGAACATCCATCACATTCTCAACAATAAAATACAATTTTAAAAATATGTGAGCAAAGCATCCAATTTTATAATTGTCAGTCACAGTGCAATTAGGTCGGTGGTAAATCTTTTTGATCATTCCTCCTTATTCCTCTTGCCTTACCTACTTTTTTCCATTTCAGTGCACCAGAGAACAGCAGTGAACATGTTGCATGAGGTCATAGAGAAACTCTTCACAAGCTGCTCCTAGAATCTCAATGCTTTCACAGCACACTAATGCTACATACCTAGCTGTCCAGCATTCCAGAAAGCACAGGGATAACATGACACTTACCTCTAGAGCAGCGGTTCTCAACCTGTGGGTCGCAATCCCTTTGGGGGTCGAACAACCCTTTCACAGGGATTGCCTAAGACCATCGGAAAATACATATATAATTACATATTGTTTTTGTGATTAATCACTACACTTTAATTATGTTCAACTTGTAACAATGAAAATACATCCTGCATATCAGATATTTACCTTACGATTCCTAACAGTAGCAAAATTACAGTTATGACGTAGCAACGAAAATAATTTTATGCTTGAGGGTCACCATAACATGAGGAACTGTATTAAAGGGTCGTGGCATTAGGAAGGTTGAGAACCACTGCTCTAGAGCAAATGCCAGAAATTCCCAGGTATGTAAAGAGGCCATTCACCTGGATAAGTAAACAATTTTGTGACATATCTGGTCTCCAGTTGATTCTCTCCTCCTTTAAAAGGATCACAACCGAACCTGCAAGCTCATGTCAGGGCACCTAAAAACCCAGTAGCGACCATTCAGATATAATACATTGGTACCCACACTGGGATTATGACAGCTGACCTGTCAGATGACTAGATATTAATGGCGTATTTTGGTATATTTCCAAGCCAACTACCACCGCTGTGTTTCCTTCTTTGCCACACATCCCTTTTCAAAGGTCGTCAGGTTTCCCCAGAGAGGGATCAAGGAGATATTATTTCTTTCCATCCTGACCAAAGATTTTACCACTTGCATGTCCTCCTTCACCCACTTCTTTTGGTGTCTATAAAAATATATTAAAGCTATAGAACAATACCGTGCTCAATTGAAAAGCCCACATTGTCTACATACTGTATATCTTTTTGGGTGATTGTCTACACACTGTACATCTTTTTGGGTGATCAGACTCCAGACTTTCGTTTTCTTTGAGGACTTTGCAACTCTCTGCAAGTTGTAGATGACCTGGACACACCCATTCTGCCTTGTCCAGTAAAGTATTGATTGACTTCTCATTCCTTTGTGGAGGGAAAAAAGTTTTTCATCCCTTTCAATTTAATTAACTTACTTCATAAACATTGGTACTTCTTGACTTTTCCTTTGAACTATTTTTAGCTTTCCTCTTTTTCCTCATATAAGTTGAAGAAAATTCTTACATGTGTTTATCTATAAATGTTGTTAACCTAAAAATAAAAATCCAAAATGAGAGGCAACAAACATTTATTTGGTATAAAAAAATTGCCATTTAGAAAGCACAGTTTCAGACAGAAGCCCAAATAGTGCCCCAATTATAGGGTGAAGGCAAGAGATTTTTTTATGAGAGGGGAAAAAAGGAAATAATTACATGAAGAGAAGAAATATCTATTGGTGCAACAAGCTGAGTTACTCTTTACCTTGGCTGGAGAGTTCATAATCATCAGTCCTAAGGCCAGGATGCCTGCTTCTCTGTTAGGATTGCACCCCCACTGTTTTTCATCAAGATTTATACTACTGAGAAGATGCTTTACCCCTAAAAAACCACACAAACAAACCTCTCTTTCTGTCAATGACAACATACTCTATAGTAGTTATTAGATCAAACATGTGCAATTTGTTTTGAGATATTTGAAATAGCCTCATATCTACCAGATCCACTTGCATCTACTGTTCACATTATTTTTTTTTGGAGGCTATATCTAATTTCATACCTACTATAAATTTATTCTCAATACCACACAGACTCCCAGGGGAAAATACCATTCCTTAGATTCTTCCTGGGATTTATTGATTAATTCTCATTAGTTGTATTCTGACTCTTTTTGGGCCAAAGCACCACAGTTTATTTCCATGCTCATCTCTTAACATAATTTCACTAATTTAAAAAAAAATATCTCCATCAAATGAATTATTTTATGGATGGAAAAGCTGAGCCATAAGGAGTTAAGGTTAGAATAAAACCACAAAGCTTGAAGAAACAGATAGAAACTAAGCTTTTATATCCTTGCTCTGCCTTTGATGTTTGACAGGATTTGGGAAGCATGGTAAGGAATATTAGTACAAGATTTACATTTAGGGACCCGAGCTTGAATTCCAGCTCTGTCAGTTACTAGCTGTGACCTCTCTGGGCTTGGGTTTCATTATCTAGGAGAAGATAGAATTCATTTAGAGAGTTTGTAGGAGGGCTAAGTGAGATAACATATGCACTTGGCATTGGTAGGTGCCAACTAACTGTTAAACACTATTTGCAGATTTCCAATAGCAATTTCACTGAGGGAAAAATGACATTGCCTGCCTTCTTTATATATCTGACACTGGGGAAAGTGGCTATTGATGGGAGAGGCATTTTGATTTTAAGACAAGGCCAATGTGCACCCAAGCAAATGAATTCTCCAGTCCAGAGCCCACCGTGTGAACATGGAAGATATATCTGTGGCTAAGAACTTGTCTGGGCAGAAAAAATTATCTGAACAATGTGTCCCAGGAAATGAGGCCAATTCACTGAGAAATTTAATCATACCCTCAAATAATAAAGAGGGAAAGGAGAAATGAAGAAAATCACAAAGACTCTAGGAGAAAAGGTTCTTTTTTGTATAAGGAACAAAATTGATATAAATTGGACCACAGAAATAAAATTGAGAGTAGTGCAGAGTAGCCCCAAAAAGAGGATTCAAAAATCAAAGTCCTTACACAATCATAGCAGAACAGGCTGATGTATCAGAGCAGAACAGACACTAAAGGGCTCCACTGTTTACATTGGAAACCTGTGGTGAGTCCCTGGTCTGCACATACTCCCACCGTTAGGTTCTCATTACAAGGGAATGGCTTGAGTCACTGAGAGTATTTTGTTTGTTTGTTTTTCTTTTTAAAAATTTTATTTATCTTTATTGTTGAAAGTATTACAGATGTCCCTCTTCCCCCCCCGCCCCCCCCCCCCACTGACCCTCTCTACCCCCTTCCCAGGCCTTCACCACACTATTGTCTGTGCCCATGGATTATGCATACATGCATCTAAATTCTTTGGTTAATCTCTCTCCCCTACTCCCCACCCCCATATCCCCTCAGATTCGTCAGTCTATTCCATGCTTTCATGTCTCTGGATGTGGTTTTTTTAATTGACTATATTGAGGTGAAAGTGTGTGGGGACACTGTAGAAAACTGATCTAGAAATATGGTTGGATTCCAGAGCTGGAGGCGGAGAATCTGAAATAATTAGTTCAGATCATTCATATTTTAATCATTCATCAAATCTTCCTTCTTCTGAGACTTGATTTGATTGGAAAGCATCTAATTTTATTTATACTGGTGAGCGAACACTACTCATCTCAGGCTTGAATGGTTGACAATGGTACTGTGAAAGTACCATAGTTGAACTAGGACAAAAATTGGTCAGCAGGGGATGCATAATTGTGAAAGAGCCCTTCTTCAGATAGAACAGAAAACAATGAGAGACTGAATTCTAATGAGTGGTTGACATCACTGTAACAAGCTAATACACTGTTGTGGAGAATAAACCTCATTTACACGACATGATACTTGATATTTTAAGATGTAACTATAGAGAATTAGGAAAGTCTGATCTGCTATTAAGCTTTAATAAAATCTTTTATGGCTTCATCTTCCTTTCATATTTTTTAAAGGCAAATATAAATTATGAAGAAGTTGGAAAAACAACAACAAAAAAATCTATTCCCTGAAATAAGTCTTATTTTAAGCATTTACATAGTTCTGCAGCATGACCAATAACTTACATAATCCCTTGTGAGTCACCAAGGGAAGCTGGCGTGATTGACCTAAATGCTGTTCATGTTCAACAGAAGAGTCTAAGGAGTAATAGAAAAGTGTCTGGGACCTCACATTAATGTTCCGTACTTTGGGAGGATTCTCTCCTGGTCTCCTTTGCAAGATCCTTTTGACACCATCTTGATCACATAAATTACTATTAAGACAAGCCCAGCCAGCTTGAGTTAGTAGTTGAGCATCAACCTATGAACCAGGAGGTCGTGGTTTCCTGGTCAGGGTACATGCCTGGGTTTTGGGCTCAGTCCCTAGTTGGGGGTGTGTGTGGGAAGCAGCTGATCCATGATTCTCTCTCATCATTGATGTTTCTCTTTCTCCCTTCCTCTCTGAGATCAATAAAAAGGTATGTGTTAAAAAATAAACGCATTTTAAGCACACACAAGGACAAAGTACCTTGAATCCCATTTTTCTCTGTTTTCCTCATTTTGATGTTAGGGAGTACATTTTTAAAAATATATTTTTATTGATTATTTTTAGAGAAAGGAAGGGAGAGGGATAGAGATAAAGAAACACTGATGAAAAACGTTATCGATTGGCTGCCTCCTGCATATCCCCTATAGAGGATCGAGCCCACAACCCAGGCCATGAGCCATGACAAGGAAATGAACCAGTGATCCCTTGGTTCATGGGTGGACACTCAACTAATGAGCCATACCAGCCAGGTGGAAGTACATTTATTAAAAGCATATAGAAATGATGTGACGAAGATACAAAGAAAGGAATAGAAGGTAATGAGTCACCCTATTTAAGTTGTCTGTTTGTAATAATTGTTTTTCTTTGCATTGATATTTTTGGCCCAAGGGAATGACATTGGAATGAAAATTTTTTTTTTCAAGAATCCATAAAGTTCCTCATTCTGACAATTTGCAGGACCCTTGGGAATTATCAGTCAGGAAATGATGGTTACAAAAATGATAGGTTTTAAAATTGTGATGGATTTCCAAAGAAGTGACAAAAATTATAAATGTTTCTCAAATATAATTTAGACAATTCTTTTTTTTAAATTTTTTATTACAAAGGGTATTACATATGTGTCCATTTTTCGCCCCCGGCCTAGACAGTCCCCTAGCCTCCCCTATCCCCCAGTGTCTTATGTCCATTGGTTATGCTTATATGCATGCATACAAGTCCTTTGGTTGACCTCTTACCCCCTCACCTCCCGCCTTCCCTCATAGGTTGGACAGTCTGTTCGATGCTTCTGTGTCTCGGGTCCTATTTTTGTTCTTCAGTTTATGTTTGTTCATTATATTCCACAAATGAGTGATATCATGTGATATTTATCTTTCTCTGACTGACTTACTTCACTTATCATAATGCTCTCCAGGTCCATCCATGCTGTTGCAAATGGCAAAAGTTCCTTCTTTTTTTATAGTGGTACTAGAGGCCCAGTGCACAAACATTTGTGCACTCGAGGGGAAGG
>NW_006288434.1:445776-455710 GCF_000327345.1 Myotis davidii
GTGTCTATTTAGGTCCTTTGCCCATTTTTTGATTGGATTGTTTATCTTCCTTTTGTTAAGTTGTGTGAGTTCCCTATAAATTTTGGAGATTAGGCCCTTATCAGATATGACATTGGCAAATATGTTTTCCCACACAGTGGGTTTTCTCGTTGTTTTATTGATGGTTTCTTTTTCTGTGCAGTAATTTAGACAATTCTTAAGTATGCACAAGAAGTGAAAATCTTGTCCTTAATATCCTCTTCTCTCTTGTTAACAGTGTGATATGTGCCCTTAAAGAATAATCCAAACATATATAGTAGCTTGTTGTTACAAAAACTAAGATAGAATCAGATTATCTATTATTCTGTCCCTGAACAATATAGGCCTTGAAATTGATCCTTGCTATAGCAAAGAGAAACATTTCATTCTTTTTAATAACTATAAAATATTATTTAATATCAATATACCATACTTTACTTAATCCTTCCTCTCTTGAAGAGCATTTATATTTACATTTTTATTTTCCCTATTTTTTTCAGAAACATTTTTGTACATATATTCATAAATAGTACTGTAAATGTTTGTGGGTGATAGAATCCTAGATGTAAAATTACTGGATAGAAGAACTGAATATTTTAAATTTTGATAATGGTCCCCCCATAATATTTGATTTGTATTTTCATCCCAGTATATGAGTCTGCCTGGTTCCTCTTAAGCTTGCCAACCTTTTGTAAAACATAATTATTTTTATCAGTGATAATTTAATAGATGATAAATGATATATAATTATTCTTTTAAATTGCCACAGAGGAAACATCAATGCATCCTAGCCAGTTTGGTTCAGTGGATAGAGTGTTGACCTGCAGACTGAAGGGCCCCACCAGATTGGATTCCAATCAAGGGCACATGCCCGGTTTGGGGGCTCAATCACCAGTAGGGGGCGTGCAGGAGGCAGCTGACCAATGATTCTCATCATTGATGTTTCTATCTCTCCCTTCCTCTCTGTCATCAATAAAATATATTTTTTTAAAAAGAAACATCAATGCTATTCTCTTTGCTTTATTAACGTAACCCTTTCTCTTTGTCAGTTCTCTAGATAAAATCATTTTATACCCACATGTTTTAAATCCTCCCTATATTCCTATTAAATATATTATTATAGAATTGAAGCAGTTTGAATTGGAAAGTGGTGTTGGTCAAATCTATTCTTTCCAATCATCTGATGCTTGGTTAATACCACAAGAAGTATTTGATGAACTTGTGTTTGAACACTTCCAAGGCCTAAGAACTCATGATCTTCTAAGGCAACCTGTTCCATCTTTCTTTGGTCTTTCTTTTTTTAAATTTATTTTCTATTTTAAGAATTGTGCTTTTGATGTCATGTGTAAGAACTCTTCACTAATCCCTAACGATGTTTCAATGTATGAAATATTTTTCTAAGGAGACAAATGCTCTCATGCTATAGTTTCCTCCCATTATATAGCTCATGAGATTTCAATGTGAAATCAAAGGTATAGGTGGTTCCCCACTAGCAATTTCTTCTAGGGGTGCTTTCTCTAATGTTGCTTTGCATCTCAGTGAATTAGTTCAGATTAATTTTTAAATGGAAGCCTTACTTACATTCTCTGGACCATTTCAAATATTTCAGATTGGAGGCTTATTTGTGTGTGTGCAACAGTGATTACGCTCTGTCTCTACTATGCCTCTATGATTTCTACTGTTTGTGGCTAAGAGACTATAGCATAAGTACACACATTTTCTGAGATCAAGAAAATAAATATGGTATTCATATAAATTCATCGAAAAGATACTGATTCGAGTTAATTAAATATATTTATTGGGAATAGATAAACGTTAATTAGATGGGATATGTTATGGAAGATCTAAGGGGGTAACTCACAAAAAATAAATTCTCAGGTTGAACCTTGACAAAGAATAGAGAATTTTTTCTTTCTTTCTTCCTTTCTTTTTCTTTCTTCCTTTCTTTCTTTCTTTCTTTCTTTCTTTCTTTCTTTCTTTCTTTCTTTCTTTCTTTCTTTTTCCTTCCTTTCTTTCTTTCTTTCTTTCTTTATTTTTGGCATTTCAACATTGGTGCATTTGTTTTCTTACTCCATGTGTTTAAGACAAGAGATATTTTCATGTGAGTTGTTACTACTTCTTGTTTTTCTTTTTTTTTTCCAAAATTGAAATGGGACTAAGTTTTACATATTTTAGCTCTATTTCTAGAGTCAAGGAAGGCCTCCTTCCTCTCACTTGGGAATGAAATGGAAAGAGGAAGTTGGAGGTCCTTGTTTTTTTTTTTTTTTTTCTCTTTCTTCTGAAAGCAACTTTTGTCAACCAACTGCAGGGCACCCAACTTGACAACTGTGGGTCTGACAGTGTTTCCTTCTTTTTTATACTTGTGCCGTATTATAATACAAGTAAAATATTATAATTTTAATGTTGGCTGGAATGGTTTCAGATTTTGTGTGTGTGTTTTTTTTCCCTTCAAATTTAATCTATATATATAAAAGGCTAAGCCATCAGCAGACCGCTGGTCGATATGACACACACTGACCACTAGGGGGCAGATGCTCAACACAGGAGCTGCTGAGCAACAGCAACTTTGCAGAGTAGCCTCTTGCACTCCGGGACCCTTTGGGGGATGTCGGACTGCCAGTTTCGGCCCGATCCCCGCAGGCCAGGCCAAGGGACCCCACCTGCCAGAAGGACCCTGCTCACTCCGCAGATGCCCTTCAAGCCCCAGTGCCGCCCTAGGTGCAGCCAGCGGGGAGGAACGAGGGAGGTTGGCTCCAGGGCGTGTCTTGCCCGTCTTGCCAGTCCCACCCAGTCCCACCCAATGGGGAGGAACGGAGGGAGGTTGGCTCCAGGGCATGTCTGGCCCGTCTTGCCAGTCCCACCCAGTCCCACCCAGTCAGCCACCTTCTAATTAATTTACTTTCAATGTGAATGAATCCGTGCTCCAGGCCTCTAGTAGCTACATAAAAGGAATCAGGTGGTTTTGAAAACAGCATCCTGGGGACATTTTAAAATTAGTTCAATACTTTCAAGTTGCTTTCTGACTGTGTTAGAATCAAATGGTAGAAAGGCTGCTTAAATGAAAGAACAGGTGACAAAGTTATTGAGGTATAGTAAAGAAGTTTTCAAAAAGCTATTTTAGGTTTACTGCTAAAGCAAGTTAGGGCTGGATTTCATTTCTAATGAAAAGTCTTTTTATATGCATAATAGCAAGGTGCAGAAACTCAAACAGATATGAAGCCTATTCAAGTCCATCACTCTTAGAAATGTTCACAAAAAACGTCATTTAAAATAAATCTTACACATTGTATGTCATGATTAGCACTATGGATCTGTGAGAAAGTTTGAAGCAAAAAATCAATATAAAATATGATTACAGACAGTTTTAGAGGTGGAGAGATATAGGTAAATATTCAAGCTCTGTCACTTACTGACTGTGTAACTTTGGAGAAGTCATTTAACTACTCTCAGCCTCAGGCCCATCATCTATAGATGGACGTAATTATAGCGGTTGGTACATTAAATTTTCTAAGACTTGCGAGATTAAATGACATGGTTATGAAGAAAAATGGGATAAGTGATTTAAAAATAGTAATTCCTATCAAATTATATCACTTCTCAAAACACTCCAAAGGCTTCCAATTATAACGAGATTAAAATTCAGACACTTCATCGTGGCTTGCAAGGTCTTATGAGATTTGAACCAGATAGTTTTCCAATTTCTCTCCTACAATGTTTACTCAGCTATGCTACTCCAGCTATGTTTGCCTACCCCCTTCCCTGAGTTTCTTTAATATGAAAAAATGTATTTCCATCCCTGAGCCTCTAAATTTACTCTCTGAAATGTTCTTTCCTCATATTACAAGACTCACTGTATTCAGGAAACTACTTACATTTCATCTTCTCGGAGACATTTCCCAACCTATTTAAATAGTACCTTACTTCCAGGCGGATGGATAGAGGCATGTGTCAGAAGTCTCAGTAGTCCTGAATGACAATAGCTGCCAACCTAGGATTGTGTAGCCAGTGAAAATACTCCGAAGGAAAGGTGAAATGAGTATGTCTTCAGACAAATCAAATTAAGGCAATTTGTCACCACAAGGCCCATATTTCAAACTAAAACTTTTAAAAAGGAATATTCTAAAGAATCAGAAGGAAATAATCTTGGACAGAAATATGGAAATTCATAAAGAACATTTATGTGTATAGATATAAATGAATAGTGACTACGTAAAACAATGATGAAATGTTTTGTAGAGTTTATGTACAACAACATTGTACAACAATAAAGAAAGCATATATAAAATGAAAAAATGCATATGATAATACAGAAGGTAGGAGGGCATAAATTGTATTTAAAAGTTTTAAGGCTCTTCAACATATCTGATATAATTAAAGGGAGGAAACAACAACTCTACAATCAGATTTGGAGATTTTTAAACTACTCCCTCAGCAACTGATAGAACAACTGATTAAAGACCAGTAAAGACAACACTGATCTAAACAATGCTGTCAACCACCTTCACCATATTTATACAACACCACACCCAACAATTCCAAAAAATTTTTGTAAGTGCAAGACAGAACATATCCTGGATCACAAAACAGATCAGTAAATTTTAAAAGATTGAATAATTCTGAGGTTGTTTTTTTGAGGAAAGAAAATTATACATCAATAGCAATAAGATATCTAGGAAATCACAACATATTTGGAAATTCAATTGCAAACTTTTAAATAATCATTTGTGAAAGAAGAAATCACAAGAGTAACTAGATTATAATTCAAACAAAATGATAATAAAAATACAGTATGTCAACATTTGTGGGGTGCAGCCAAAGCAGTGCTTAGAAGAAAATTTATAGATTAAATGCTTAATTAGAAATGAGAAAAGGTTTAACATTTATGACTTACATTATGTATTAAGAAACTAGCAAAGGGCAGAATAAATGTAAATAGCTAGAAAAAAATAATAAAGGTAAGAGTAAATAATTAGTGAAATAGAAAGCCAACAATAGATTTTGAAAAGATCAATAAAACTGATTAATTCCCAGGTAGACAACTCAGGATAAGTGAATCAACACAAGACTAAACTTGGTTTAATATTAGAAAATCAATCAATTTAATTTACACTATTAACAGATCATATGCCATATGATCATCTCAATAAATATAGGTTAAGCATTTGACAAAATCCAATATCCATTTATGATAAAAACCTCTCAGGAACTAAGAATAGAAAGAAACTTCTTCAAACTGATGAAGAACATTTACAAAAACCCTACAACTAACATAATAATAGTTAAATATTGAATCTTTTCTCTCTAATATTTGGAACAAGGCAAGGATACTCTCATCACTTCTATTTAAAGATGTACTATTGTTGAACAAGTGATTGATTTATGCACAATACTGGCCATATAGTTATCATACAGTACATGTTAGCTATTCTTATTTTATATTACTTATTGAATTTTGCTGGCTGTATTTGTGCAAAGGTATAATGTCACTTGCTTCATTGGTCATGTCCTGCCTGACTAAATGAGAACATCATCAAGGAGGGACCTATGCTACAGAAAGTGTACATCTAACCAAGACAATGTCTTAACCATCCCAGTGCAGACTAGCAAAAGGATGTGCTTAGATTCTCAGAGTCCAGCTGCCACAGCAGGAAAAGCAACTGCTTGTAAGTAATGAGTGGTAAGTTTCGTTGTTTGCATCAACAGAGAGGCAATTACTTGTGAAGTATGAGGTTGATTTTGCTTGCATTCCTGATGGGCTGGATAAAAGTATTTCAGAAAAAAAGAAGAAATGTTGCAGCCCTCTAGGGACAAGAAGCATAAGACTTTCACTTTGTCGTGGTGCCTTCCAGCAAAACTCTTTATTTACCTGCCTACATCAAGTCTGGTACCAGCTGACAATTCAAAGACAACGCCTGTCTGCAATCCTACTTTAGAAGTGTGGTGTTTATTTTTTTTAATAGGTTTATGTAGGAGGAAACTGTGAACAGTCAAAGAATATTTCCAGATGCAAATTGTGTTGTGGAGTATATGGTAATAGCAATGTGCTTTGTTGTTCTTCTTTATTCTTCTCCCTGCATCCCATATAACAGAAAAAAATTGTGGTATTAAGGTAGCTGTTGAATCTATTCTTTTCTCATAACTGTTTTGCGATTGAAACCAGGATTTGGAGAGTCATCTACAAGTGGGTTAACCGTTATCTGGCACTTGCTTGCAAACCTGGGTTTCTCTTTTGTTTCACTAAAAATTTTTTAAGTGAATGCCCTCAGGTTTTCAAAAATCTCTGTTCAGTTTGATGTGTTTTTTTTTCCTGGATATAAATGTATCAAAGAAGGAGGGGGACAGGCCTGAAAGGACCTCCCGCTTTGCTGCTTTGCTGTTTACTCTCCCCCACTCTCTCCTCCCACCTTGGCCTCAGCTTTCCTTTACCCTGGAGTATAAAGGGCATCAAGAATGGCAAAGAAAGAAAGAAGCTGGGAGCAGAAAGGGAACAAGGCCTTCCAGAAATGGAGTTTCCTCTTCATCCACCTCTAAAAGTAACCAGATAAAAAATAATATAATAAAATAGATTATAATGGTACTTAGTTAATTAATTACTTAATAAAAAATAAATGCAATCCAGAAAGTAAATCAATATTTCAATCCTGGGATAGACATCAAATATTTCCTTTGATGTCTGACATTAATTGAAAAAAAGTTTGCAAATTTCCGTAAATACCACGAAAGTTTTGGGTTGATTTAGAAATGGGTGGTTGGTCTTTTTTAAAAACAGCAAAACAAAACAAAATGGTTAACCAGGGTCATAGGGTAAAGGAGGAAAAGGCAGTTTCTGTTGGGTTAAAAAAAACCCACAATGAATGAGTGAGAACTGGATAATGATAGTAATAAAATTTACATATCACTTATCATAGGCAGCCTCAGTGCTAAATGTTCAGCTGAGGAAACCAAGGCTGGGAGAGTTGAAGTAACTCATTCAAGGTCACACAGATAATAAAAGGCGGAACAAACCCAGGTTTTTCAGACAATAGTGTCCGTATCCTTAAAACTCAACGACAGCTTTATACCGCCTCTCTTGAAGCAGAAAGAAGTGGGGACACCTTCCAGTTAGGGGACTAGCATGACCATTGACAAGGAGGAAATGATACATACACTCCGTGCAGACAGCTGCCCAAATGAGCCCGATAAAAATGTGATTGCTTATTGGGGCTTTGTGGAGCCTGAGCCACCATTTTCTCATGAAAGCCTCTGTAAGCGCTCTCACATGCCTGAAAATGTTATCGGAAAGTGTTCTGTACAGTGGGAGAGGTTATATCCACCCGTGTGCACTTTAAGAAGGAAAAAGAAAAAATGTTTGAGTTGAGAGCTGCCCGTAAAACTCCCTACCCTAGAAGTGTCCTCATATGTTATTGCCTTTGCCAGAAAGGAACTACGTTCTCCTGTGGCAGAGCTTCTCTGAGAACCTCACGCTGGTGCTCTCTTACTAACCAATTATTGGCTATTCATTCATCATATGCATTCAAGTTGTACAACTGAATGACAGTATTAATTTGGGAGAGAAGAAAGTTTGGCAAGTAACAAATTGTTTTAGACTCACTTGAGTTTTTACAGAATAAATTTTAGGCTATGGGACATCAAAATAAAAATACCCTAAAGACTACCAACATTATAGGAACAGACACGAGTGACAGATCAGTAATGAAGATTTCTATTTGCGAATCAGAGAATAACAGCACTTTATTGCTCAAAGGGATATTAGACAGCACCTTGTATACAAAGCAATTCAATGTAAGAGTTAGAACAAGCTCCCAGATTTTTGACCATTGACTAGTCTAATACTTCTATCACGCCATTTAACGATTATCAGGATAATAATGATTGCTCAAACTATGAAAGAAGTGAGTCAAAGTAGAGTGGAAAAAAGAAAAATAAATTCAGAGATATGGAAAATAATGCTGACCCCAGGGTTTGGGGGACATGTAAAATTAAGTTATGTATGGAGAAGAAAGAGCAATATATAAGGTAGGTGGGTAATTAGGAGGTTGAAAAGAGGCAGGGAAAAAATGTTCCCCAGAAATTAATCATAAAATGCTATGCAGCCTTTTCCAGTATGCATTTTTTTCTATCAGATTGTATAGGAACACAATAGAAGTGACCTGTCAATTGAGACTATTCAGACATACGTCTCAAAAGAATAAAGAATGTTTTTGTAAATTTTGTTCATATATGTGCCCCAAACACATTGTAGGCCCTACATAACTATTCATTGATTGAATAAATAAAAGTCTACCTGTCTGTACTTGAATATGTTATTAAGTATTTTGATAAATAAAACTCTTAAGTGAATCATGAGTTTAGAAACAGTAACTAGAGACTTTATCATTGAATTAAACTAATTCCTAATTAGGTCAGTAATTTTTTAAAAAATGTAACTGGCCCTCTAATTTCAAAAGTCAACTTAGATTATCTGCAATTATATTAATAATTTGAGTTAAGAACTATCCTACAATTAACTGGAATAGTGAGAAGATAATTTATTGGTGGATAATAATATAAATTGTTTTAAAGTAGTAACATGATATAAATATATATGGTATATTCTGTGCTTGTCAAATTATAGAGAATGTTACTTGAATGTTTTTATATATAAAAAAAGAAATCTTCCTCCAGAGATCATTATGACATCTGGATGGAAGAAAAGTACTCTTAGCATTAAGATCCAATTTTCATGATTTTCATGTCATCAATTCTTCACACATTTTGGAGAAGAATGCTATGCAAAAATGTATTGTTATGACTAGCATATTTACTATTAATAACATTGTCATTCTGCAAATGTGGAATTGTCATTATAGTTGAATGCAACATAGGAATGGATAGTTAAATAATACTGGACAGTTAAATAAAGAAATTTATGAGGGGCAAAATTATTTCATTTATATATAATTCAAAATTTTGAACATTATCCTTTTTTTCTGTATTGCCTCTCTTTTCTTAATTAAAGTTCTTCCTTCTTTTTAAAATTAAAATGTTGAGTGCTTAGTTTGCACAAGGTTATGCTGTAAATAATTTTCATGTATTAACTCATGTAATCCTCATAACAATCTGGAGAAATAGTTACTATTATTGTCCTAACACATGAGGGCAGTGAGGCACAGAGGAGTTAAATAACTTGCTCAAGTTTATACAACTAGTAAATCAGAGAGTGAGATTTAAACCCACACAATCTATCTAGGAAGATCACATTCTGAGCCACTGTGCCCATTTGTAGAATAACTACTTATTCCCACTAACCCTGACCCTACTTGGACATTGTTAAGATTTTTGGATCTGTGAGTTTATATTTTTTGTCATATTTGAGCCATTGTTTTTTGTTTTTCACGACCACATCTCTTCCCCTATTCTGGAATTCCAATTACACATATATTATGGAGTTTGTTATTATTCAGAAGATAACCAGGGCTTTACCCCTCATTTTAAAAAGTCTTTCTTTTTCTTTTTGTATGTGAGTTTGCATAGATACTATTTTACTGTCTTTAAGTTAACTTACCTATTTTTTTCCAGTATTTAATCTGCTCTTAAGTCCATCCAGTGAATTTTTCATCTCAGATTTGTATTTTTAGTTCTAAATTTTCCATTTGTTAGTCACAGTTCCATAATATTTACCACTTGGGAGAAAAGAAATAAAGCTAAGTTATGGATTTCATTTTATTATTGATTTGGTGTGTGGTTTTAGGGATATTTATCCTATCTAATAATAAACAAACATGGTAATTAACCATACCTCTGACACGCTTCCCATTGGCTAATCAGGGCGGTATGCAAATTAACTGCCAACCAAGATGGCGGCCGGCAGCAAGGCAGCTGAAACGAACAGGAGGCTTGCTTGCTCCAGTGATGGAGGAAGGCAAGGTTCCCCGTC
>NW_006288434.1:455850-484595 GCF_000327345.1 Myotis davidii
AGCTCCAACCACCCATCATCCCCTCCCCCAGGCTGGCCAGGCACCCCAGTGGGGACCCGCACCCTGATCCAGGACCCCCTTCAGGGCAAACCAGCCGGCTCCCACCCTTGCACCAGGCCTCTATCCTATATAATAAAAGGGTAATATGCAAATTGACCCTAACAGCAGAGCAACTGGGAATCACTGGTCACTAGGACACACGCTGACCACCAGGGGGCAGATGCTCAATGCAGGAGATGCCCTCTGGTGGTCAGTGTGCTCCCACATGGGGGAGCTCTGCTCAGCCACAAGCCAGGCTGATGGCTGCCAGCACAGGGGTGATGGTGGGAGGCTCTCCTGCCTCCTCAGCAGTGCTAAGGATGTCCGACTGCAGTTTAGGTCTGCTCCCCGCTGGCAAGTGGGCTTCCTCCTCAGGCTGCCAGGCTGCCAGAGGGATGTCTGATTGCCAGCTTAGGCCCAATCCCCCCAGGAGCGGGCCTAAGCTAGCAGGTGGTCATCCCTGAGGGGTCCCAGACTGCGAGAGGGCACAGGCCAGGCTGAGGGACCTCCGCTCCCCACCGAGTGCACAAATTTTTGTGCACCGGCCTCTAGTATATTATAAAATGGAAAGTAAATTCACAAAATAATAAATAAAGCAAGATGAAGGAAATTCATTATAAAACTAATAATAGTATATTGTAAACAAAGAAATGTGATTACATATTGGGCAACTCTGTGCCCCTGAGAGACATACCAAACATTTTTATTTAACTTAAGAAATAGGCAACAGGTAATAGTGCTGGAAAGGTAGGAGATACCAACCCATCATTTTCTGTGCTCCTCCCTGTCCTTAAACTCACTGCTGGCTTCATTTGTAAGCAGTAAGAAGCAGATTCAACCTCCATTTGAATTCTTAGGTCTATCCTTTCCAAAGCAGGAGTACCTCAGTGAGATTGGTATCCCAACACTTTACTTAGAAGGGCTTACACATATGAGCTACCCATGCATATGATCCAGGTTAGTCACAACCTAGATCTGCTTTCCTTGATGCATCTGAAATCTTCAGCTCTCTGGGGTGACCCTGCACACATATGTTGCCTCTATGTGTCCCTTTTCATTTTTGTTTTCTCTGAAACCAACTATCACCACTCCTTATATCTTTCCCTCCTCCTGCCTACACACACACACACACACACACACACACACACGAGAGTCATTTCATTGATTTCTATTACTAAATTCTGCCTGTCCACTCTGCTTAATTTCTCAAATCCCTTCTAAGACTTTAATACTGGATCCACTCCCAGGCCAGAACTCTCCTACATTCTCTTTTTTATGCGAGTCTACAGCTCTAAACTGGGAACTTTGTTCCGTATTCTCAGTGTTATTGCTAAGGTCCCACTACTGTTTGGTTTCCATGTACATCCTCCATCTGTCCCAGATGTCATGCTTTTTGACAATGCTCTCCACGGGAGAAGTCATTCCTGTACGTTCACCTCAAGTGTCTCCTCTGAGGAGCCATCTCTGCCTCATATGTTCCACTTCTTCACCCTCTCAGCACTGATAACTCTAGCAAGGAAATTCCATTGTATCTTTTTATTTGAAGTCACAATATTTTAATATGTAAGCATTCACAAGTTTTTTCTTAGCATTTTTTCAATTCAAGTAGGGTTCTTTCTTTGCTGACCCCTTTCCTGGACTTTTTGTGAGAATAATGGTGACAAAAGACAGAGGAAGGCAGGGTTCAAAAGGCTCCAGGAAAGCACCAGTTCCTGCATTTGCTTTTGTTATAAAGAATCCCAATAATTGATTAAAAACAACAAATAAATTTAAAGCCAGAGAGAAAAATGGAAAAGCCACCAGAGTAGACAGGGGAGGGATTTTTAAGGGCTTAACAAATCCTTAAGGCTCTAAAACATGTGCAGAGAAAGGAAGAATTTTAGTGGAAAGGAGGAGAGAATACATTTTGTGCAATGTTGCTTTAGGATATAGATTGAATTGCTGGTAGTGTTTTCCAAAAGTCACCATATAGACAAATTACTTTTGAATTATTGTTAACTGATTAACTAAAAAAATTACCCCCATGAGATTCCTGGCTTTTGTGTGTGTATGTTGTATTTGAAAAACATTGGTGGCTCTGTGATGATCAATTTAGGTCTCATATAGGCGTGTACTGTGTACCTCCAGCATCTAGATTGTGACTAAGGCACTTCACAATTTTTGAGGAGCATACAAATAAGTTGTACTGAAGTTTAAGTTCTAGGCAGGAGTATGAATTTTGTCTTGGGTGCAATGTAGAGGCACTAAATGCTTTTTTTTTATTTTTTAACCAGGAAAATATCTGGATTGGATTTCTTTTAGAATTGGTAACTATGGAAACAGTGTAGAGGATCATTTGGATATAAGAGAGCGGAAGGAGTGAGACCGCTCAGGAAGCAATAACAATGGACAATAAAAGAGTGGGTGCAGGCTTGAATCAGAGTCTCAGAAAATAAGTGGGTGAAGAGTGTCATGGTGCGGGCACTTATTAAGGCCGGTTTCACCTTATAGGCATCTTCAGGAAGCTTATACTTGATCTTTACATCGGCCATTGCATGTAAGAGAATTCCGACCTTATTTAAAGTTGTCAAGTCCATGGTTGCAAGGTCGGGAATGTCATGAGTTAGTGGGATATACAATAATACTTGTATTATAAATCTTTTTAAAAAGTGAAAAAAAGGTCACTAACTGGAACCAGAAACACAGAAGAAAGGAGTTAGGATTGAAATGTAAGATGATGTGTTCTGTTTGTGGTGCTTTGCTTTTTATGTTTTATACAAAAATCCATGTAGCATGTACAGAGCGTGTCTAATTCGGAGCTTAAAAGAGGTTTCAGGGCTGGAGACATTTTTTTTTTTTTTGAGAATTATTTGCCTGGACTTAATCATGAGAACTATGGAAATGGTATTTAATTGTTGGGAAGATAAAAACATGCGAGAAAAGCAGAGTCAGAAGAAATCATAGAAGGAAGAGGAGAATTGGGCCACTGGAGATTGTAAGAATGCCAAGTGAGGAAATACTTTTACGAATAATATGGCCAATAACAAGGGACCCTATAGGGGTCAGTGTAAGGTGAAGGAAGCGCTTGGCTTGACAAGGCAATGAACCAATGATGGGTAGAGGCATTAGTGGTCAAGCAGAATGAGGCCTAAGAAAAGTCCATCTATTTTAGCACACTAATCGTGAACATTAACAAAGAAGATTGGCTAAAAATGGGGACAGTGGCTAGATACTGGAGCCAACATGAGAATGGGTGAGAAATGGAGGCAGCTAATAGTGATGTTCTTTCCAGAAGTTTGTAGTGAGAGAAGAAGCTAACTCGCTTGGGGAGGAAAAAGAGTTGAAGAGGTAAATTTGAAGTTCTTTGAAGTTTGGGGGTGGGAGGAAATAGAGAGAAAGGTTGAATATGTAAAGAAATGGGACAGACTGATGTAGCAGGGTCCTGAGGAAGCCAGGGAGGACTGGAATGTTCCAGGAAAGGAACTCCTGAGTGGATAAATCCTTATCAAGAAACATTTCCCTGCCCTAGCTGGTTTGGCTTAGAGGATAGAGTATCAGTCCACGGACTGAAGGGTCCCAGGTTTGATTCCAGTCAAGGGTAGATACCTCGGATGCAGGCTTGATCCCTGGCCCTGGTTGGGGTGCGTGTAGGAGGCAACCAATGTGTCTCTCTCACATTGATGTTTCTCTACCTCGGTCGTCTCTCCCCTCTTTTCCACTCTCTCTCTCAAAAAAAAAAGAAAAAAAAGGATCAATGGAAAAATATCCTCAGGTGAGGGTTAACAACAATAACAACAACAAAAGAAACATTTGCCTGGGAGAGAGGAGAGGTGACAGAATTAGAAAATTTGCCTGGGAGAGAGGAGAGGTGACAGAATTCATCTAATCCTAATGATCTGAGATGGCCTCGATCATTCCTAGAAATTTGGAATTCTGGTTATCTGCCAGGAGAAGGATTCCAGCAGTACTTTAGGGTTTCATGGTGCATAGAAATAACTTCAGATAATCTCCTTTTGTGTGTTTCTAGAAAAGTTTGGAGGTTGTTGGCATATCTTTCAGATCTTCTGAAGCTCTTTGGAAAGTATACATTTTATAAAGAGAAAAATATTCCACTTCACTTATTTTACTCCCCAAATGGGATTTAGAGTCCTTTACTTGCCTGGGACACTTGGAAGCTGTTCACCTTGACTCTGTATATTATGCAGCAGCCATTGCAATCAGATTATTTTCTCCAAGTGATAATGAGCTTTTCATCAGTGTAGCTCCTGCCTGTGACATTTTGCAGTGAGTTTTCCGTGGCAGCCCTGGGTGAGTGAGTGTGCAGGCAGGGGCAGGAGCAGCCCCAGGCAGGAAACTGCTTCCTGCCCAAATGTCAATGCATCTGATAATCAAGCCTCATCATGCATCATTTTCAAAGGACAATTCTCTGTAGATCAGATCAAAGTCAGATATTACTCCAGACAAATAGCCTAGATTACAACGGTCATTGTACGGCTAGGAGTGTAATATGTCTAAGTGAACTATATTTATTTTTTACTGGTAATAACTCTAAGCTGAGGAAATCTTTTAAAGTAGGCTACACCATCACCCATGCCTTTCATTCCATGGAAATGGATTCCCAGATGGTCCTGGCACTTGGACTAGAGCTGTGAGCATCACCAATGTACTGGTCAAAAGCTGAATGAGTTCTGGTCTAATATACATGCTGTACCTTGTGTAATTAAATGAGGTAAGTTTTGCTTCAGGTGTGCTTGACCAAACAAACAATAACACCAAGAAAAACAATGGTTTAAAAAGGAAGGAAATCTATTTCTTTCCCAATGGTTGGTTTGGCAGCTCTATTCTGTGAAGTCATCAGGGACCCAGGCTCTCTGTCCAGCAGAATTGGGCTTTTTGCTCATAATCCAATATGGCAGAGTTTACATTTCAAACAGTATGATAGAAGAGGGCAGAAAGCAGAAGTGGGCAAGAGACATTGGAGAGAGCCCCCAACTTTGCCACACAGAACTTTTGGCAGAATTTAGTCACATGGCCACATCTAGCTATACATGAGGCTAAGAGGCTTTCTCTGGATCCTCAAGTGCTCAACTCAGATTTAGAGGTTGCATTACTAAGCTCAAGTGGGAATCTTGGCCACAGTAGTACCTGCTTTTCAGTGCCCTCGAAGGGAATATTCAGAAGCATCATTAGCAAGGAAGCCACTGACTGGATGATAGAAGAGTTAGGAAGTTCCTTTGACCAGGAAACAAATGAAAATTAGCTCTATGTTCAAAGCAGAATTAAGAGTCTAAGTACAAATTGGTTAACACCCTCTTTGGTGCCACCTTCCCTTTTTCTCTTGTATGTATGTCTCCAGATTCTAAGTATGACCATCAATACTTGGAAAGGACTCAGTTGCCTGTATCGGGTTGGATAGTAAGTCAGCTGCTGAGGGAGGAATTGAATGCTGGCTTTGGAATGACAACTTTGTGTATGTAATTGTTAAATGAAAAACATACGTTCTACATATACTCATTTAGTACAAAAACAGCCTGGAGAGATTAATACAGTAGCTTAGTAGTGAACTTAGGGTTAGGAACAAAAAATAGTAGTTCCCAGAGATTAATATTTTGGGAGGTGTGCCACTCTTTAAAATCTTTTTATTGATTTTTTATTGATTTCAGAGAGGAAGGAGAGGGACAAAAGAGGTAGAAACATCAATGATGAGAATCACTGATCAGCTGCCTCCTGCACGCCCCCCTACTAGGGATCGAGCCCACAACCTGGGCATGTGCCCTGACTGGGAATCAAACCATGACCACCTGGATCATAGGTAGATACTCAACCACTGAGCCACACCAGCCAGGCTTAAAAATCTTTTTAAAAACTTTTGATTTGAGCCCTGGTGGGATAGGTCAGTTGGTTAGAGCATTGTTCCAATACACCATCGATGCAGGTTAGATTTTCAGTCATGGCACATACAAGAATCAACTAAAGCTGTGGTCGGCAAACTACGGCTTGCAAGCCACATGTGGCTCTTTGGCCCCTTGAGTGTGGCTCTTCCACAAAATACCACATGGGGGCACGCACATATAGTGCGATTGAAACTTCGTGGCCCATGCGCCGAAGTCAGTATTTTGTGGAAGGGCAGCATGTGGCTTGCGAGTCGTGGTTTGCCGAGCCACAGTTTGCCGACCACTGAACTAAAGAATGCATAAATGGAACAACAAAATCAATGTTTCTGCTTCTCTCTCCCTCCCTCTCAAAAAATCAATAAAAAGTGTTTAACTTAGAGTTAAATAAGTATCAAACCAATATTTAATGATTCATTGTAACTGTTATGGAAAATAGTTCTTAGGGAAAAGATTGTGGTATTTACTGTATTTCATTAACATGTTATTTAAGTACCCTTTAGTAATTAATCCCCTATCATCCTAAAGGTAATGAGTCAGTCAATAATCACCAATTTTTGTAAAAATACATCACAATTAAAGGAGATATAAGGACTCTTGAAACTCTATGTTTTAGCACTTTTTCTTTCATCATTATAGGTCTAAGTCCTTACAAAAGGCTTTGCTGCTGACAAGAAACTGATGGGTTGCTGGGTTTATCTTTGCAAAGGTGGGGGGGGGGTGGAAATCTATGGTACTCGTCTTGCCATACTCATCTTGCCATTGATTATTTTTCTGATCTCGGTTGTCGGCCTGCCTCACCATGCTAACAGGCACTTAGCTTCTCCAGTGCTGAACAGCAATAAGGAGAGGATCAATAGCAGAGTCTTCTTTTCTTTTCTTCTTTTATATTTTTATTGATTTCAGAGAGGAAGGGAAAGGGAGAGAGAGATAGAAATATCAGTGATGAGAGAGAATCATTGATTGGCTGCCTCCTACATACCCCACACGGGGGATCCAGCCTGCAACCCAGGCACATGCCCTGAATGGGAATCGAACTGTGACCTCCTAGTTTATAGGTCAAGCCATGCCAACTGAGCATCTTCCTATCTGTTTATCTCTTTGTTTCTGTCTCCTCTCGCTTTCTCCCGCCCCTCTCCTTTCACCCTCTTTCCCCTCCTTCCTTCTTCTTTCTTGTTTCCCATCGCTTCATTTCCTTTCTTCTTTTTCTTTCCTTTCTTGATACTCACAAACCATAAGTCTGAACTAAGCTTTAGATCTGAGTCTTTAAGTTCTGGGTCTGCTAAAATATTATGTTGATTAGGCAATCAATGAAAGTAGAGTCAGATATTAGAAAAGAGGCAGAAAGAAAGGAAACACTGACACATAGAGAGAAGTTAATAAGAATAGCTTTTTTTCTTTTATTTCAAAGAGAAATTCAGCTCTATACAATATATAGTATTTTGATCCCATAATCTTCCCACTCTTCAATTGGAACCCCCTCTCTTTTTGCCCACTGCACGTCAAACATCCTGAATGCAGTGTATCTGAAATGCGCAAAAGCTCTGCAGAATCTTGAACTGCCCAAATACCAGCACCTACGAAGTGGTTCTCATGGAACTGACTGGGTTTTTAAAACTTCTAGGGTTATATAATTAGGAGTGCCTGATAATGTGCCCACAAATTTCCAAAGCTCAAATGAATAATTTAGGTTAATACTGGTTAACTGGAATGCAGTTCTTCAATTATTATAAGGTAAGAGGAAAAGGTGGGTAGGGGTTCTCTCCTAGGATGGAGGATAGTAGGTGAAGACTCCATAAAGCTCTGAATGTGACCAACTCAGGGGGAAGAGTTGCCCACAAAATCAGCCAAAAGGCCAACACAGCAGATATAATAGCAAACTTCCAGATTATATGCAAAAGTCTCTCCAAATACCTCAGTTTTCATACCCAGAATGCTGCTCTCCTAGGCAACAACACCGTTGCCAATCAGAATATTACAGGATAGTTTAGTGATTTGCTTTGCAAATATTTTGTGACACATTAGGGATAATTGCTGCTGGAGTGAGATGTCTTAAATATGAAAACTTTTTCAGGGCGAGGCATAAAGATCTGTTATGTCTTTGTGGCCACCTAGAGGTTGGCTTGTCTTAGTAGAACAGCCAATTCTATTGCTACTTTTGCTGGGTCAACGGGAACTAAAGTTAATCTGCTACATCTTAAAATGTGTTTTACTCTACTTTGCTCCAGTGACTCCAAAAAAATTTACATTCACCTGAACAGCACATCGTGCACTATTCAGAAGATGCTTGGCTCTGAAGAAATATTCAATTAGCAACTTCTAAATGAATCATTGGAATTAGCCTGTCTGCAGAGGTCAGGACCAGTGAAAGAATGTGCATAGCAATCATCTTTTACATTGCAGGGTCTGACTCAGTAGTTTTGGGATGATGCCTGAAATTTCGCACAGGTTCCAAGATCATGTCAATGATGCTGGCCCTCAGAAAAGACTTTAGTAGGAAGGACCTCGTGTCCTAGTTCTCAAACTTTGGAAACACTTAGAAATTTCTAAGAAATATAGATGGCCCAGCCAGGTGGCTCAGTTGGTTGGAGCATCGTCCTATGCACTAGAAGGTTGTGGGTTCAATCCTGGTCAGGGCACATACGTAGATTGTGGGTTTGATCCCCAATCTGGTGCATCAATGTGGGAGGCAACTGATCAACGCTTCTCTCACACATAGATCTCTCTCTCTCTCTCTCTCTCTCTCTCTCTCTCTCACCCTCTTCCTTCCTCTCTCTCTAAAATCAATAAAAATATCCTCCAGTGAGGATTAAAAAAATACAGATGATTATGTTCTATTTCCAGATATTTCAATTTCCTTAGTAGGGGGTATGGCCTAGTCATTGTGGTTTGTTAAAGCTCCTTACAGTGTGAGAACCACTGATGAAAAAGTTAGAATAAGATGGGTATGAGAGAAGCACAGTACAGTTGGAAGAAAATGTTATCATAAAATTCTGTTATTTAATGTACGTAGAATTTTACTGGTAAAAATAGTCCAGAACATATTGTTATTTCACCTTTGAACATATCTGTTATGAGCAAGAATAGTTACCCTCTGTCAAGGCAACAGCATCACCTGATCACAGGATCTGCACCTGTTCTTGGCTGGCAAAGCAGTTAATGTTTTCAGATCCCTGAGTTTAAAACACACACACACACACATATGCACCCCACAAAAAAACAACAAAACCCAGAAAACAAATTCTCCAGTGTGCATTTTCATTATCTTTAAAAACAGTCATATGTTGCGCATCTAATTCTAACTACAGGGCTTCCTGAGAGCTATTTAGTTTTATGGGGAAACTGAATTGAGCTTGCTCCTGAGGTGAAAGCAAACATGTCCTTTGTAAGGGGAACATGTGCAGCTGAACAAGGAAGCTGTAGCTCTTCTCTGACACACCCAGGGCAAGTCAATGCATCATTAACATGAGCAGAACTAGCTCAGCCTGTGTCGTTCAGTATTTGAGCATCGACCTATGAACCAGGAGGTCACGGTTCCATTTCCAGCCAGGGCACATGCAGGCTCAATCCCCGATGTGGGGTGTCCAGGAGGCAGCCAATCAATGGTTTTCTTTCATCATTGATGTTTCTATGTCTCTATTCCTCTCTGAAATCAATCAATAAATGTACATATATATCTTATTCTTGGTTAAACTATTACATATGTCTCCTTTTTCCCCCATTGACCTCTCCCCAGCCACTCCCACTCCCCCCCCCCCAGCACATGCCCTCACCCTCTTAGTGTCTGTGTCCATTGGTAATGCTTATATGCATGCATACAAGTCCTTTGGTTGATCTCTCCCCCACACCCCCGCCTTCCCTCTGAGGTTTGAGTCTGTTCCATGCTTCTCTGTCTCTCGATCTATTTTTGTTCATAAGTTTATGTTGTTCATTATATTCCACAAATGAGTGAGATCATGTGATATTTCTCTTTCTCCGAGAGCTTAGCATAATGCTCTCCATCAGCATATGAGAGGATTAAAAAATTGTGGTACATCTACACAATGGAAGACTACGCTGCTGTGATAAAAATATATTTTTTAAGATGAGCAGAACCCTTGACTACTGATAACAGGGGAAAATCCTGATGAATCTATGTGTAAAAGTTTAGCCACATATCTGCCTTGAAAGGATCTCTCTAAGTATAAATGCAGTGGAAAGAATGAAGGAAAATATTCCTTATTTATTTGTTGTAGGCATGGTGCTAACTAAGGCCTGGATATACAGTGGCGAATAAAACAGACATGGTTTGGGCTTTTCTGGAACACAAAGAACATTGAGAAGGAAAAGACAAACCTTGAAAAATATTTGAGAGAAGTATTCTGAGGATGTGGTGATCCAAACACAACTCTCTTTCCATCCCCCTGTTCCTATCCCCTAAATTCAAGCCATTTGCCTCTACTGATACAAACGACTAGAAGATTCTACAGGCAGATGTGTACAAATAATGTTCTAGGTTTTGTTGGTATCTTGGGAGAGAAAACTGGTACTGAGGTTCCTTCCCCGAAGGCTTAGTGAGCAGGTGGAGAACAGTGTGAGTCTCAATGTCATGTCTGAGACTAGTGGGTGCTGGTGAGAGGCTGGCCCTCAGAGAAGTGAAGACGCTCCTGCAGAAAGTTCTCGTCATCCCTAGAATCTCCCTGCAGGAGCCTCAGCAGCACACTGGCAGCCTGCCTGCTTCTACACCATCAGCGCTGGGAGCAGGACACATTGTCTTCCACTACCTCTGAGGATGCTGCCAGGTAGGGAACTTGAATGTTGGCAGAGCCCTTATGAACAGACAAAGAAAAACACACCCATCCAAGCAAGCCAAAAGCCAGAAATTAGAAGATCAATCATAACAAATGGAATCCATCCCAACTGAAACAGAGCTTCTGGGGGAGACGAACATGAACTGAAGAGAAAAATGAGAGCATTTTTGGAACTCAGACATGATTTTTCACAACTATACAATTCAGAATATAAATGAAGAAGAGGAAGATTTCTACTGAAACCTGAATTATTGTCCTGAAGATCGAGTTTAAGCACTGTCCCAAAGCACCGAGGGAAGTATAAATAGATTGAGGGTATAAAATAGAAGACATAAGAGAGTTAGTGGATAGATTCAAGAAAATTAAAAAGTGAAAAATAGGGATCGCAGGAGGAGAATGGAAGAAATTTAGGAGAGGAAATCATCAAACAAATGATAGAAGGTTTTTTTTTTCTTTTTTCTTGAGCTGAAGCTCTGAATTGCCAAGTGAAATGACTGACGGGATGAATGAGGAATTCAGTCACCTAGGCAAAGTCTAGCACAACTCCTAGGCGGGCAAGCTTTCATGCAGGAGAAATAGGTGGTCTATGGAAGAATACAAAGCCAGATGGATGCCGGACATCTCATTCACAACTGAACTGAAAGGCAGTGAAGTAACATCTACAAATTACTGAGAGGAAAGAACCCAGCTAAGCTATCCATGAAGGCAAAAGATTGGGGGAACACAAAATGTTCTTGCATGCTAAGACTCAATATCATAAAATATAAATTTTCCAATAATTAACTTATCAATGCTACAATTCCAATTGGAATCCCAACAACTTTATTTTTAAGTGGAGATGATTGGATAAAATAGCCTCTATATTGGAGTATATTACATGTCAAAATATAGCCAGATTATATGATTTCAAAGAATAATGTGGGAATAGCTCTTGTCTTATTAGATATCATAATACTAAAATAATAAGTTCTTTGTAATACTATCAACATAATACTGAAATAGGAATAAACAAATATAGAAAATATGGAAAATTCAGAAATAGATCTAATAATCGTAAGAATTTAGTACATTCCAGAAATAATGGTATAATTCAATGGGGGAAAATATGGACTATTAAAATTATGCTAAGTCAACTGGCTATTCATCTTGGAAGAAATAAAAGTGGTCCTGGCTAGTTTGCTCAGTGGTTAGAGTATCGGCCTGTGGACCAAAGGGTCACAGGCTTGATTCCTGGTCAAAGGCATGTACCTCAGTTGTAGGTCCCCCAGCCTCGGTAGGAGTGCATGTGGGAGGCAACCAGCTGGGCAAGAAGCAGCTATTGGACAGTTTAAGCAAAGCAGAAAACACCAGCACATTAGCGTTGTAAGAAGACCACTGTCCATTAGTGGGAGTTTGGATTATAGTGGGCAAAAGTGGTGAGAAGCCTGAAAGATTTAGCCATTCACAGGTGAATTTGCCTAGGATGGTGGAAAGAAAGGATTTAAAGATAATGAATGATTCACTGTGAAATAATTTAAAAACATTTATGTTATAGTGGCAAAGCTTATGTGATCTTAGCTACATAAAAGGGGACAAAAAAGTCTGTGTGACTCAGAAAATGTATGTGAAACTTTAGATGGACATACACCAAAATGAGAATAGTTATATTCTGCTTGGAGTGATCATGTGCCATTTCCTCCCTCATTATAATTTTTTGTACTTTCTAAGTTTCCTGCAGTGACTACAAATTACTATATTAATTGGAGATTTTTAAATAAATAGGAGGATAATGTTTTAGCATAGAATATTTTCTGGTGTTTATTCAAATTGCTAAATTAGCCATCTTACTGTTGCCCCCTTTATTTTAAAAATCTTAATCTGTATTCAGATTATGTGTTTTTTAAATTTCCATTTTCCTTAAACTTTTAAATATGCAAAAGAAGTTAAAGGACCAACAGTATATACAGATTTTAATTAACCTTAGAGTTCAAAAGCCATTCTTTTTTCTAGTTCACTTGGCTGGAATTCTGGATGAGCTAGCAAATCCAACATATTATTAATATTAAGTTTAGATTGCAATAAAAACTTCAGTGTAAAAAGTTCAGAGACAGTGAGAGAAACACTGGTGATAGTGGGAGTTTAATAAATCATAATTCTGAAATCTGTCTACATGAATAATAAACTTTTTCTTAATGTAAAAGTGAAAAAATTAAGATTAAACTGATGTGTGTAGATAAGACAGAATGTTCTATCTTAAATACCAGAAAAGGTCAATTTCATTAGATAGGCTTTCCCAAAGTTTAGACAGGGCTGAGTTTTTCTTATGGGAATGATAAGCTGGGATGTGAATTATTTTATATATGAAAAAAGAGGAAATTTGATATGTATGAAATATGTGTTCATAACACATATATAATCTCTATTTATGAAAGCCTAAGCGACCGAATGACCAAACGACCAGTTGACCGGTCACTATGACATGTACTGACCACCAGGGGGCAGACGCTCAACACAGAAGCTGCCCCCTGGTAATCAGTGTGCTCCCACAGTGGGAGCGCCACTCAACTGACCGATCCACCCCAGCACCCACCAGCCCTGCGGCAGCCACTCACTCCCTCAGTAGTCCTGCAGGCCCTATCTCCAGAGAACAGGCCAGGCACTGATGGACTGGTGCCGCTAGCACAATCCTGACAGTGCCACCGGCCTCCTGGAAATCGACCTCAGGCACGTGGCTGCTTCCCCTCCCTAGAAGCTCTGCAAAAAAGAAATGATATAAAAGTGGCTGCCAGCTGGCTCTCGAGGACCAGCACGAACATCAGTGGGACAGATCCAGATCTCGGGCCAGCAAGGGCATCCAACTACCTGCCACAGGGCCAATCACATTCCGCTCCCTCCCCCTCTACCCCTTGGGATGGGCGCCAGAGGCAGGGCTCACGGGATGAGCGCTGCTGTGGCAGCGCAAGACTCTCCCAATCAGGACTGACTGGGCGCGAGCCTGTGGCAGGTGCAGCAGGACTGGGATGAGCAGGAGCTGCAGGCAGGAACAGCAGGCAGCATTGGCCTGATCCCCACAGGCCACCCCGAGGGACCCCACCCATGCACGAATTTGTGCACCAGGCCTCTAGTACATATATATTGAAGTATTACATATACTTAGCAATTTGCCATAACCTTTATCTTTTCAAACTTTTAAAGATAACTCTGAATATGTGAATATATTGTGGGTGAAAAGGCAGTGCTGTAATAAATTATAAATTCCTAACTGTGCAGGTCATGATGGGTAGTCCTGCCCCAGGCCTATAACCTCCTTGTTCTTGTGCGTCTAGATTAACACCCTTCGAAATGCCAGCAGACCCTCCAAGGTGTAACCACCCTCAAGAGAGCTCATAATCTTGTAATCCAATCCCCTCCTAGTTCTCTCCCATACATCTATTCTTTCTTCATGCAACAGGCCACTAGTAAGAGAATAAGAAACCTTTGTATGAGTGACCAGAGATGACTTTGAGCCTCACGGGTATCTCTACTGGTTTCCTGTTGCTCCTGTAACAAATTACCACAAAGACAACACACATTTATTATTTTATAATTCTCGAGGTTAAAAGTCCAAAAATGGGTCTTATGGGCTCAAATAAAGAGTTGGCAGCATGGTATTCCTTCTGGAGGATCCAGGGGGGAATCTGGTCCTTGTCTCTTCCAGTGTCTAGCTCTCTGACCTGTGGCCCCCTTTCACCTTCAAAGCCAACACTCACACCACTGACATCTGCTTTTACCTTCACGTCTCCCCCTCTTGCTCCTGCCTCCCTCTTACCTATGACTACCTCTGTGATTACATGGGATCCGCCTGGATATTTCGGGGTAATCTCCCCATCTCAAGACCCTTCATTTAACCACATCTGTCAAGTACATTTTTCCGTGAAAGGTAACATATTCACAGGTGCAGAGATTAGGACATGGCCAGTCTCAATCCATGCGTCACCTACTCTTAGCTTCCTTCCCTGGTCTCTCCTGCCTGGGTGACATGGTACCTTTATCTTCACATGAATTCCTACACCATAAAGCTGTGCTTTGTTTATGAATCTGCCCTCTCCAACGCTAACATTCTGGAGGGCAGGCTCATGCCTGATTAATTTTCAGATTCAAGCAGCAGGACATGGTGCCTGGCACATAGTAGGCATTTCATAATTATAAAAAATCAGTATGTCTAGTTTATTCGAGAACATTGTGCATGCCATCACCCAATTGCTGGCAAAAATAATAAACTTCAGCTGGAAAGTTCCACTGCATGTGTTTTTTTAAAAATATATTTTATTGATTTTTTACAGAGAGGAAGGGGGAAAGATAGAGAGTTAGAAACATCGATGAGAGAGAAACATTGGTCAGCTGCCCCCTGCACCCCCCCCACTGGGGATATGCCCGCAACGAAGGTACATGCCCTTGACCGGAATCGAACCTGGGACCTTTCAGTCCGCAGGCCGACGCTCTATCCACTGAGCCAAACTGGTTAGGGCTGCATGTGGGTTTTTAATACACATTATGTAATACTAAAAATTCATCAGAACTTTTTTTCCTGAAGTTTAAAATGGTGGTTAAGAATTCCAGACTGTCTAGGTTGGAATTCTAGATTTAATATTCACCAGCTGTGATGCTGAACATATATATAGATATATATATATGAAAAACACATCTTGATGCTTTAGTTTCCTCAAATATGAAATGGGTTAATGATGGCACTAACCTCATAGAGCTGTGATGAGAATTAAAGGAATTAGTAACATAAAACTCTTACACTGCTGCAATGAGCAGTAGCTACTACTATTGGCAAATATTTATTGAGTGGCAATTGTAGTTAAAGCAAGGGTTCAGTTGAAATTTCACCTATATCTAATTACTGTGCAATCATTCATGATTTCATGGAGGGAAAAAAAAAAGCTTTGCGATAAGGTCAACACATTAGTATCTGTTTCACTAGTGCACTTTAAACACTTTGACAACTATGTCATGCACCTGGAAGTACACGAGGGACTAAAAGTTCAGTTTTAGATTTTAACATTTTCCTTAAAAATGAGGTTCTAAAAATATATATTAAATTAACAACAAGTCTGTGGCAAAACTTTGACCTTTCCAGAAGTGAATAGCATGCCTGTAACAATGGCCAAATGCCATCTAGCCCTAGATAATTTGATTGAAACTCATCTCCTTGATAAAAATACAGGTTGTTCAGGGACAAAGTTTGATTTGGGGGAAGATGGGAGGGGCATTACCTAGTCCACAGATAATAAGGCTTTCAATCTTTGACTATCTTTCAAAGGTTAAAACACTATTTCATGTTGTGTTCCATCCCCATATAAATGCTTCTCGGCCTTCTCTTTTTAAACGGTACTGTTATTCTTTTCTTATTTGCAGATCAATTACATTTTACTATGGATGTTTTCCAAGATTTGTGACTTGGCCGTATGGCTTATTACAGGTTTTCAGTTTTCTGTCAGGTTTTATATCTTTTGATCTTCAGAATTTCAACAGATGGTGACTCTTTCTGGAGGTTAGATGAGCAATTAAAATGCTGTCTGGTTGCCTTGTGTTGGTGCCTATGTGATCACATTTCATGCTAAATGTGAACAAACCGCAGTCTTCTTTTGCCTTACTTTCCTCTTTGGGAATTTAGGAATAGAAATAGTCATTCTTCCTGCCTGCTGTGAGGAGTGAGTCATAGGAAAGATGTGGCATCTAGCATAGTTGATATCCTCCAAACCCAGGCAAAACCATGGATTCTCAAACCTGCTCCTAAAAGTAGTCTTACTGTTCTCAACAGAGGTTCACAGCATTTAGTCACATAATGTTATAATGGCAGGTTACAAATTAATCTGAGAACAAGGAATTAACTATCCAGAAGTACTCCTCCGTCCTTGAAGACAAATGGGCCATAGTGTAGACATTTTCTTCTATTTTGTTAGAATATATGTATATAGCGTTCATTCCAGCCTCACTACCAGCGATACTGTTAAACATTAAATTATTAAATAAGATGTTGAATTGTACTGGAAACATAAAACATTTTTAGTAAATTTAACAAACTTTTATTGCATATCACAAATATGATGGATAGAGTTCTATACTTAGCATGGAGGGGCAATCTGGGGAATCAAAACGATAAGTAAACAGTCTTTGCATAGAAGAAACTTAAAACAAATTTAGAACAGATGATACTATATTGCCATTGCCTAGAGGGCACTCAATAAATGTTTATGAGATAGTTGTTCAATGTCATGGGAAGGGTAAATACTGGTATTGGAGCCCAGAGTAGGCACAGAGTAGGGAGTTTGGACAGAAAGAGCATTCATAATTATTGACTTTCAGCAAAGTAGATTGGGCTCTTGAGAAACAGGATTCTTGGTATTGAGACAGGCACATTCTAGGTTACAGATGTGGAAATAATGTAGTATAATGTGGGAGCCATGAGCAGCTTTGTGTGGCTGGAAATTATGATATAAAGATCATGGAGAAGAGTGGGATATGGAGCAAGGAAGGAAGGTTGAAGCCAGATTATATACTACAGAGCTTGAACTTGAGGCAATGGGAAATACTAAACTTTGAAAATACAGGCATTTTGCTGGTAAAGTTGCTCTCTAAATAAGAGAAAAAAATCTGGGCCGGACGGTGTGGCTCGGTGGTTGAGTGTATGTAGACCTAAGGACCAAGAAGTCACAGTTTGATTCCTTAGTTAGGGCACATGCCCGGGGTTGTGGGCTCGATCCCTTGGAGAGGGCATGCGGGAGGCAGCCGATCAATGATTCTCTCTCATGAGGTTTCTCTCTCTCCCTCCCTCCTCCTTTCTGAAATCAATAAAAAACGAATCTTTTTAAAAGCCTGATTTGTAGCATTTGTCAATTTCCAGATGTAAATACTCGTGCTTTGCCTGATTTCAAACGACCAAATTGAAATCACTAAACTCTGCTGGGAAGAGGTGCATGTCATCAGCACTTGTTAGCCAGTCGGAGTTGGCTCTAGGCCTCACAGATGGGGGTTGGCATGCTGGGGATGTCTATGTTAGAAAGCTTATCTCTGCATCTTGGGGACAGGAGTCAAAGATTCAGAGGAGAGATGAAATTATAGCTCAGGTGAAAGATGAAGAAGACAGAAACATGGAGTGAAAATAGAAAGCTGAGACAGATTAAGAAGAAAATATTTAGCAGAGCTAGGTTTCTGAGACTGGGGTCAAAGAGATGGGATTTTGTTTAATTGTGGGTTCTCTCCAATCAGTCACTACTTTAACTCATGGATGTATAAAATAAATTAAAATCAGTGAGACTCATAAAATGTCTGTTCATCCATTAATGGATTTCAATAAAAATGGACTCTGTGGGTTGATAATCAATATGCAGTTGAGATGAAGTACCCTAGGATTCAGGATTTGAATCATAATTTTTAATGCTTGACTTTGGCCTTCCTTTGTCTTGCTGAAAGATGACTGTTTAAAACAAATCTTTGTGAATTGGACAAGAATTCTATTTCTTACTCATCTAAGTGATAACTATGACTATAATAGACTCCAAAGATTTCTCCTGGACATGTTTAAAAGAGTTTGAATTTAATACATAAAGCAGTGTAAGTAGTTTCCTAGGGCTGACATAATAAGTTATTACCACACACTTGGTGGCTTAAAACAACAGAAATTTGTTTTCTCAAAATTCTGAAGGCGAGAGTCTGAAATCAAGGTGTCTACACGCCAGTGGGAGAATCTGTTTCTTGCCTGCAGGTGTTCTTGGTGTTCATTGGTTTGTGGTTGCCTCACTTCAGCCTCTGCCTCTTTCTTCACTTTATGGAGAGAGAGAGAGAGAGAGAGAGAGAGAGAGAGAGAGAGAGAGAGAGAGAGAGAGAGATCTGTCTCTCTCACACAAACACATGTTCCTCCCACTTCTCTAAACCAGTGGTTCTCAACCTTCCTAATGCCTCGACCCTTTAATACAGTTCCTCATATTGTGGTGACCCCCAACCATAAAATTATTTTTGTTGCTACTTCATAACTGTAATTTTGCTACTGTTATGAAACGTAATGCAAATATCTGATATGGAGGATGTATTTTCATTGTTACAAATTGAACATAATTAAAGCATAGTGACTAATCACAAAACAATATGTAATTATATATGTGCTTTCTGATAGTCTTAGGCAACCCCTGTGAAAAGGTTGTTCGAATCTCAAAGGGGTCGCGACCCACAGGTTGAGAACCGCTGCTCTAGAGCAAGGGATTCTGACTTTACTTCAGTCATGCCTAAAGTCATCAGGTATGTGTTTCTTTTTACTACTAATGGCTAGAGATTTCCTTTGTCTATGCTCCTCAATTTCAACTTCCATTGAGTGAAACAATCCAATGACATCATAGGCAGCTACAAGAAAGGTACTGAGCGTTCACATAGCCAACAGGCCTACACGTGCCTTTGAGTCATTTACCGCCCTCTTTGGGATATTTCAGCTTCCTTTAATCTTTTCTTTTCTAGGGACACATCAACATTTTAGGTCTAAAAGCCAGTCTTGGACTAAGAGTGTTATTGTCAATCTAAAGGTAATTATTTTAACACTTGCAAAGACTGAAATGTCAAAACAAGCAAAAGGTAGTAGAAAGAATAAATGAATCTAAAAGCTGGTAGCTTGAAGTGTATAATCAAATAGTTGAAACAATGCAATCAGATAAGAAAATATGAGAGAAAGCAAAATTTTTCATCATCCAGATTGAGAAAACATGTAATCACAGATATAGAAGAAATTTTAGAATTGTGAGGGATTATTTTTGCAACTTTCTATAACTTTAGAAGAATATATGGCAGAAAATGTAAGGATCTAGAAAAATTATTTCCAACTAAAACATTACAAAAAAGGGGACCCAAGAAGGAACAGAGCATCTAAATGGATCAATCACCAGTAAAAAACTTACAAAGGTAATTGAAAAGTCACCATTTGAGAAAGGTATAAGCCAGATTTTGATGCTGTTTGACCTGACCTTTAAAGACACTATACTTCTTTTGGCATTAAAACTACTTTAGAATAATAAAATTGTTGTAAAGCATAAACCTAATACAAATTTGTTAAAGTTAGTATGGAAAAAAATAGGGATCAAATCCACTTATAGATATGTAAAACTTCTAATATTCACAAATTAAATTCAGCAAAAAGTTGAGATTAATTTAATATGACCATATAGGGTTCATTCCTAGAATATAAATTTAAGTCAATATTAAAAAATATATAATAATGATTAACATAATGAAGTACAGCTACAAATTATGGAGAGAGATTTCATACTTATATAAGTTGATAGTACAAAGGTCTTACTAAAATTTAGAAGATATTGCAAATGAAAATGCTGAGTATATTAAGAATATAATATCGCCCATGATTATTTTTGGTTGATTAGTGTATTTATAATTTGGTTGATTAATGTATTTATAATGCTTTACTCAATACCTTTGTGTGACTTTCAATACATATATATATATATATATGTATTTGTATACTGAATTATAAAGAATATAAGCAAATGTTTAAACATAATAAAGGCTGTTTGCTAAAACCAAAAGCAAATATTATACCACAGAATGAATGATAAAGCCATTTCCATTAAAATCAGGAATAAGACAGGAATACCCAAAATTATCCTTATGTTTTAATAGGTGATTCTAGAAAATGCAATAAGATTTTTTAAAAGTTTGAATCACTGGAAAAGGAGAAATAAAATTTTTATTTGCAGATGATTTAATTATATACCTAGGAAATCTAAACTAATCAAGAAAATTAATTGAAAAATTATTGGGAAACTTAAGTATTAACACATTGAAAATTCACTATAAACTTAACAGCATAGTGTCAGTACTGGAATAAACACAAATATTGGTGGAAGAATACGGTCCTAAAGTATATTCTTAACTATATATGGAAGTTCAGTGTATAGCAAAGTTGGCATTTCAATTTTGCAGGAAATGTGATGGTTTATTTAATAAAAGTAGTAGCATAACTGGCATTTAATCTAGAAGAAAACAGAGATCCTATCTCATATCATATGTAAAAATATATTCCAGATGGATTAGAGAATTTAAGCTTACAGTAGCAATAGGCTGTGAAAAGAAAATTTAGTAGATTGTATATGTCAAATTTCAGGTACCGTTTTCTTTATTAAGTGGGAAACTAAGAAAAAGGAAACATATGACACAGGTAACTAAAATATGTAACAGTAAAACACACTATAAGAACGAATAAAAGATAAATGTCATCTTCGGAAAAATATGTGTGATGCATATATTACACTCAAAGGGTTAAAATTCCAATTATACAATGTATTTTTATGATTCTTTTGAAGCAAAACCAATAAAAAATAACAAAAATGGGCAAACAATCTAAAAATACAATTCCTTGAAGAGGAAATACAGGTGACCAAAACATATGAACAGATGCTAAAAAAGCCTAAATAAAACATTTAGTCTTTCAAATAAATAAATAAAAATAAAAGATAATCTCAGGAATAGTCAGAAAAAGCAAATGAGAGGTGACAGGCAGGAAAGAGGTCCCGCTGCTGCCTTCTGCTCTGTCTGGCAGGTCTTTCCTTCCAGAGGGGCGACCAGCCTGTGCCCTGAGAACGCCCAGGGGTTGCTTGCTGGCTCTGCTCTCGCTTAGTCTTATTCTACCCGTTATGCCGTACACAATCTAGAGTATTTTACACATTTATATTTTCCAGCACCTGGCTGCCAACGCTCTGTCTAGGGTAGGAGTCCAATAAATAGAGAGGTGGTTGAGAATATCATGGGGTCAATAGAAAAATGCAAGCTCAAACCTTGTCTACAGAGGTCAGGATGGGCAAGACCAGTTTCCAACGACATTCTTTTCTTAATTCACAGGTTTGGACAACTGGATGCGTGGCTGTAGCTTAACAGCAGCTGTTGGGAGTCTGGAGTGATGTCATCACTTCCATTTCTGTCTTGGTCATTTGTGTCTTCCCTCTCTTCTGATTATCTGATCAGTTTACTTAGAGGTTTATCAAGCTTATTGATCTGCTCAAAGAACTAGCTTTAGCTTTTACTGATTTTCTCTACTGATTATTTTTTTCCTGTTTCCTAGATTTTCAGTCTGACTTTTATAATTTTATTTTTTTCAGCTTACTTTGGGTTTAATTTGTTCTTTTTTTTTTATTTCTTAGGGTGGAAGCTGAGGCCATTAATTTGAGAACTTCATTCTTTTTGTAAAAAAAAATATTTAGTTATATATATGTTCCCCTTTCCACTTTATTAGCACCGCATAAATGTTGATGTTTGGTGTTTTCATCTTCAGTTTAAATACTTTGCAATTTCCTTTTTTATTTTTTTCATTCATGAGTTATTTTGTAGGGTGTTATTTATAAATATTTAGAAAAATTTTTAGGAATGTTTCTGTTATGAATTTAATTTCATTGTGATCAAAGAACACACTTTAAATTCTTCTGAATTTTTTGGGACTTATTTGATGACCCAGAATATGGCCTATCTTGGCAACTGTTCTATGTGTACTTGTAAATAATGTGCATTATGCTGTTGTTGGGTAAAAGGTTCTACAAATGTCAATTAAATGAATTTCTTCAAATCTAAGTTACTCTTACTGCACTGCTATTCCTGATTTTCTTATTTTATAAATTTAGTTTCCATCAATGCTTATAATGTTCCAAACACTGACATCTGCTCTTTAAGTTACTAATTACAGTGAGATATAGCTCCCCATGGTGACTATATTCAAACTTTTGTATTTTAAAAAATCGCTTATTTCTGAATGTTTAGAAAAATATATTTAGTGAGAAATAAATACTTCTAGGATTACTAATTACTTTTAAACATTTCTCAGCATGATGAATGTAATTAAAGTGTTACAAATACAACTTTTTAGTTTACATATATAACAAAGCTTTAAAATCATTTTAAAATTTATTAATGAGAGAAAGAGAAAGCGCGCGCGCACGCGAGAGAGAGAGAGAGAGAGAGAGAGCTGTTGTTCCACTTCTTTATACATTCATTGGATGCTTCTTGCATGTGCCCTGACCAGAGATTGAACCTGCAACCTTGGTGTATCGGAATGATGCTCTAACCAACTGAGCTACCTGGTCAGGGTCTAAAATCATTTTTATAATTACAGGGGTCTAAACATCTATTTCATTTTTCTAATCTTTTTGTCAATTCATATATTATCCAGAACTTTTATGTATAAAACAAATGATAGGCACCAAATACAGCTTACCTTTGTAAGGTAAGCTGTATTATCATTACCTCTACTCTATGTATACAAAAGTGATACGAATTCCTCATTCCCCAATCATTCTACATGCAGCAATTAAATACCTATTACATGCTTTTATGGGTTGAATTGTGTCCCTCCTAGTCTTCACCCTCAGTACTTCAGAAAGTGACCTTATTTGGGGAGAAGGTCTTTTTCAAGCTAAAATGGGGTAATTATGGGTGGACTCAAGTCCAATATTACTGGTTTACTTATAAACAGGGGTAATTTGGAAAGAAAATCATACATACAGAAGGAATACCATGTGAACATGAAGATGACCTTCCACAAGCCAAGTAGAAAGGTATGGAACAGACAGATCTTCCCTCGTAGCCCTTAGAATGAACCACCCTGCAAACACACTTTGTTTTTTGAACTTCCAGCCTCCACAACCGTAGGACAATAAATGTCTGTTGTTTAAGCCACCTCATTGCAGTACTTTGTTACAGTCACCCTAAAACACTGAAACATGAACAGATCTTAGGGCAGAACATTCAGAGATAAAAAGTATTGTCTTGGTATCAACAAATCCATAGTCTATTAGACAGATAGTCCTGCAAACTTATAATCAGTACACAGTCAAATTCATGTCACAGAGCAACATGCAATCAAGATCTGACCAGGACATGGTCATTCAGAGGTAAAAAGTGTTGTCCTGGTATCAACAAATCCATAGTCTAGTAGACAGATAGTCCTGCAAACTTATAATCAGTACACAGACAGTCAAATTCATGTCACAGAGCAACATGCAATCAAGATCTGACCAGGACATGGAACATCCTGTTTTTGAGGAAGAGATATCTGAGATAATCTTGAAGACAGAGTACGGCTTAGAAAACCAACAGAGTTGGGGTTGGAAAGGAAAAGGAGTGACATCTGCAGACACCAAATAGTAGCTAGCCTGTTAAAATCATATGATGAGCCAGGAGGTGGGAATAAGTGTTTGACATGGTGGGAACCTCAGTTGTTCAGGGCATTAGTGATGAGACTAAGGAGACAGATAGGGGTAATATTATAAGAAGACAAAGGTCACATAAGGGCTCACAATCTAGTTATAGACACAAAATTTAAATGTGTGAAGAGCACCAAATCTGTGTGAAAATATAAACAAACTAGAGGCCCGGTGCACAAAAAGTTGTGCACTTGGGAGATCCTTCATCCCAGCCTGCACTCTCTCACAGTCCGGGATCCCTCGGGGGATGTCCACCTGCCAGCTTAGGTCTGTTCCCTGGGGGATCAGGCCTAAGCTGGCAGTCAGACAACCCTCTGGCAGCCCAGGGCATCCTTAGCATTGCCACGGAGGCAGGAGAAGCTTCTGCCACTGCTGCTGCACTCACAGCCATCAGCCCAGCTTGTGGCTGAGCAGCATTCCCCCTTTGGAAGCGCACTGACCACCAGGGGGCAGCTTCTGCATTGAGCGTCTGCCCCTTGGTGGTCAGTGCACATCATAGTGACCAGTCGTTTGGTGTTAGGGTCAATTTGCATATTAGCCTTTTATTATATAAGATATTAACTCCATAAAACCATAGTAATAATGACTTGTGGCTTTAAATAAATGTAGAGTTACAAAATACCGCAAAAAAGTGAGAAAGGTAATTGAGTAAAAATGTCCCTGTTGGAAAAGGGTAAAAGTATTCATTTGTAAGAGATTCTAAAAAGTCAGGGATATATGTATTACTATCTAGGGTTACAACAGAAAGGTAATAAAAGAATGTATAACCAGCAATCTAATCTAGCTATAATGAATCAATAAAATGCAAAACTTGATACATCAAAAAGAAGGCAAAAACAAAAAGAAACAAAAAGCAATCAGACAAACAGAAAGCAAATAGCAAGATGGTAGAATTAAATTCAAATGTGCCAATCATTACTTTACAGCAACTGATTAAATATCAAATTAATTTTTAAGATTACTTTTTATGGGTCAGGGGTGATTTCTCCTCTTAGATTTTACTGTATATGTGATTAAAACTTGCATTTTTAATTTATTTCCTATTACTCCCTATACCCATAATTGCTAAATGAATGTTAATTAACTAACGGTGAGAAATCTAAAAATGCTGATGGCCTTTGGGGAACCTTAGTTTCAAGAAAGCCAGTATTTTATACAATTAAAGTTTATGCCCTCCATGTAAGGTTTGTTGATAGAAAAAGAGAGCCTCATATTGCTTCATGGAAACGTCAGAGATTTGGGTAGAGATGGTAGAGTTATAAAAAGGCTCTTTTTACCTTTTGTATTCTGAATCTCCATCAGGTACTGAGAAGGCAGACTCAAAACTGGCCCATGCTTCCCAAAATAGAGGCTGTCATTCAAGGGAACCGAGCCCTGTGAAAGCCACACTTAGAGGATCACAGATTAATTCTGCTCCTGAAGCAAATCTGGCCTTAACTGTTTTGGGGTTTTCTTTTCTTGCTATTCCTGTGCTTCCTGCATATTTTTTTTTCTTAATTCTGCATGCAAATATTTCTTAAATAACACTGGTTTCTAATGTTCCCTGTTTTTAATTTTGTGTGCAGCACTTTAAACAGATGGGGTTTCTTCTGGTTATTTTAAGACAGAGCATAGCAGAGACCAGGGGAATTAAAGTCATTCCAATATTAAATGTGTACTGCAAGTTGCTTTGATTCTCTCAGATACTTTCGAGCGAGCTGTGCATTCTTTCCTAGCTAGCTCTCCTGCGTCCTACTCCCGGATCAATATTCATAGTTCTCTTGCCGTCCTACTCACAGATCAATAGGCAGTGCTCTCAGGCATACTAACCCCTTGGCATAATTAGCTTCTTGTTCAAACATGCCATCTGTGCTCCACCGGGGACGTCTTTCTCTCATGAAACTGGCAATAGTGGCAAAGTTCATTTAAACTCCCAGTCCTTGTAATCATCAAGCAGTCTAGGTTCTTTTTTTGTAAACACAGCCTCCTCTGCTCCAAAAACTCCTACTGCCTGTTACATTAAATCAAGGTTCACATTTATTTTCTGAGCAGGAGAAACAATGCCTCATGGTATTTCTCTTGGGCCTCTGATCATTCGATAATGTTTTGCCATGTTCCCCAAAACAGAATCCTTCTTCACCATCACACTTTTTCACCTACATCCACCAACATGGAGGCTGAAGGGAAATGAATAGAAATCTCCATGAGAGCTGTCAGACCTTTTCTTTTCTTAAATGTATTTTTATTGATTTTAGAGAGGAAGGGCGAAGGGAGAGCGAGATAGAAACATCAGTGATGAGAGAGGATCATTGATCAGCTGCTTCCTGCACACCCGCCACTGGGGACTGAGCATGCAATCTGGGAATCAAACCATGACCTCCTGGTTCATAGGTCAATGCTCAACCATTGAACCACACCAGCCCGGCTGTCAGACCATTCTTTAATCAGACCTGCAGGTTGCTGCTCAACAGCATGAGACCTTGGTTCTCTGCCCAGAGATTAAGGTTGAACTGCTCAGGGGGGATATGCAGGTAAGAGCAGTACAGCCACCTATGAAAACATGCTAACTCATGAGTCGTTTATTTCCTCCTTTAATATCTGCAAATAACAAAATGAACAGAAATGTAAGCTCTAAAAACAGGCCAGCACTCTCATTAGGTCTAAGCGTATTTCAGGATAGGTCAGAATGCTGCTTAGAAAAAATGTTGCAATCGCTTTTGAGATTATAAAATATAGCCACCAATGGATTTTCTTTTTGATAGGTTTCTATATTTAACAAGGAATAAACTACTAAAATGCTGCTGGGAATAAAAGTTTTTTGGGTTTTTTTCCGGGATGGTTTTAAATTTCCCAATATTTCAAGTGCAAATTTGAAAAATAATATCCATGAAGGAATGTGAGACTAGTGTCCTTGGACAGTCTCAGAGAGATAGAAAAGAAAGTCCATTAGGAGAGGAGATTCTCTTTTGGGCTTTGGTAGTGACACAGCAACATCTTCCTGCTTTGTTAATTTTGTACCATTTGTAAAATAATGAAGTCTTCCCCAACTCCATTGTAGGCAAGCAAGATTTCCTATGCAATCAAATGCTTGTCACTTCAATGATGTCAGGATTAAGCTCAGTTTCAAAATTGCACTTTAAGGGTCTACCAAACATTCTTCCATATTTTTCCCAGAATGTTTTCAATTTCCAATAATATTTTTTAAAATGGGCTAGGTGACTTGGTTTATTGCTGTCACTTTGGGTTGACATTTGGTCAGAAAATTATTTATTGATTCATTCTAAAATATTGAATAAACATTTTGTTAGGCATTGATGTTGAAAAAAGCATGTATAGAAATAGACACAATTTCATAGATCAGATATATTTCTAAAATCAATTTCTATAAATAAAAATTATTTAAAATATAAAAACATATATATCTTGTCTCTCTCTCCATATATGTTACAGATACATTATATAGATATGTGTGTGTGTGTGTATATATATATATATATATATATATTCTCCCAATTTTTTTTTGGGGGGGGAGGCAACCAAATTTTTGGTGGCCTTGTTTCGGCAAGGCTTATTTCTTAGTGTCTAAAGAAAAGAGTGGAAATTCTTGGAGTAACGTTGTCTTAATGTTTTTAGTCACAGGAAACAGAAGTGCTAGTTTAATTTTTTAACGCCGGCACTAGAGTGCATAAGACCTCGTTAGGGGAAGAGGCGGGGTAGAGCAGGGAGGTATCTGTAATACTATCAGCGATTTAATACGTATCAGAGGATTGATAACCTATACCTAACTCCAAATACACTTATAATCTATCAAGTTAGACTAAAACCTGGACTTTGAATTTGCTCGGAATATTTGGAAGAATGCAGTAAGAATTGTAGATACTCAAAAGAATCATTCATTCATTGATGTTAATGCACTGATTCCATGGAAATGATTCAGTATAGAGAGACCAAGTAAGTCATCCTAGGCAAATTCCTCTGCTGTTTTACATACTTATATATATAAATATATATTTACATACATTTTATATATGTTCAAATTTATTTATATAATGCACAGAAAATTTGAATACAAAATTATTATTCTACCTCACTTAGATCCAAGCTGTCTTCATGTACCAAATCTGAAATGATCATTCCCAGTAGAGTCACAATGTGTAGATATTAGTTTCCATCCCCGGAATCTTAAATTCTAAAATTAATGTGTTGCCCTATTTATAGCTATAGAGTTGTGTTCAAGTTAGTGAGGAATGGTAACCAACTTTTCTATCATACATTTGGATAACAGAAGACAAAATAAAGATGTGTTCTTGATGAAGAATTGATATTTGGCAAACGAGGAAGTTTTTCCAAGAGAGTTACTAAACATTGAGGGACAGTGACATCACTGAGACTGGGAGATGCCTTTATCATCATTCCCTACATTGTACAGTAGACATTTATATACATGTATTCTCCACGAAAATATGCACTGCAAGGCAGTGTGTGTGTGTGTGTGTGGGGGGGTGTCGTCTATACTTTGTTTAGTTTGTGCTCTCATTTCATAACACAGTTCACTGTTTGGGGATAAATGCGGGAGTCCCTCGTGTAGTTTGGAAGCTTTCTCTTCCCTTGTGATTCTTTCAAGCCATGAACAAAGGTCACGGTTGTAACCAAGGCTGGGCTTGGTTTCCTTCCGCAGTGCTTCCAGTATAACACAATCTCATCATCTTTCTTGAACTGTAGGTTCACTTCTATCTTATCAAAAGTGAGACTATTTCTTGTTTACCTTGTTTCCTTTTAAATTCCAGTGCAGTACTTGCAAATAGTGGGCATTTAATACATGTTTAAGAAGGAGGAAGGAAGGAAGGGAGGGA
>NW_006288434.1:484675-498653 GCF_000327345.1 Myotis davidii
GGTAGGGAGGTAATTTTTGGCTAGCTCTAAGGTCCTATGAGGTTCTCATTTCATGTGTGTCCACAGACAACATACATTCATTTTCAAAATCTCGATGTTTATCTAAGAAAACTTGCAATTCTTAGGGAACAATTCGTCCAAAGCAAAACCTTTGGTTGCTCCATGCATCAAATCTGTTGAAGCTATGAAATAAAATAAATTCCCCAACCTGTTAAAGCAGAAAATTTTTGAAGGTACACAGAGAAGGTAGTAAGGATAATTCACTTTTAGTTCTCTCATCCAATATAAAATATAAAATAAAACCCAAAATTTTAAAGAAGGAAAATTTTTGTTTTACATGGTGAAAAATAGATATGCCTCTATTTTGTCATGTATGAATACCCTGACATATTTAAAGAGTCAGAAAAGGGACTACAGTTTTCCTCAGTAGCAAGATAATGTTTTACATCACTTTTTTGTTATTTTACCTGAATAGAACCTCTGGAAGTTGCCTTAAAAATGGCAGCCCCCTACCACAGAACTAATTATTCTTTATATAATTACTATTCATTCAGTGTTTGGCAAGTTACTTAAGTGCGCAGATTCTCAATTACCTCACTACAAATGTTTGTGGAGAATTTATGAGGATTGGGGATAATAAATGCAAATATCTAGTGACATGTCTGGTACATATTTGATGCTTAATATGTAATAGGTGTCTCACCATAATCATACTCATAAAAAATGTTTTTAAAAGCAAAAAATCTATGGGGGTATTCACTGAATATTTTTTATGTATTAAAAGTGGAAAAAAGAAGTCACACCAGCCAACACTCATATAGTACCTCTTCTGTTACAGGAACATTTTAGATGCTTTACACACTAATTTAATCCTCACACGCCCTCTTCTCATTTTACAGATAAGGAAACCAAGGTGCAAAGTGCTGGAGTAACTTCCCACAGTGCAGCAGGCGTCTGACTGTAGATTTTGTGCTCTACCATTAGTTAGCCACATAAGGAAAGGGAATAATCTATGACTTACCAATAGGGAAATGGTTATGCAAATGTTTATTTTAAATGGACATGCTATTATACAATCATTAAAATGAACTTATGGTCCCACCGATGTGGCTCAGTGGTTGAGCACTGAGCTACAAACCAGGAAGTCATGGTTCCATTCTCGTTCAGAGTACATGCCCGGGTTGTGGGCTCAATTCACAATGTGTGCATGCAGGAGGCAGCCAGTCAATGATTCCCTCTCATCACTGAGATTTCTCTCTCTCCTCCCTTCCTTTCTGAAATCAATAATATATATTTTAAATGAACTTAATGGAGAATGTGAACTTTTAAAAAGTTATACTAAATCATAAATATAGTTTAGTCAACCACATGGTTACAACTGTGAAAAAAAAATGGATCTCATAGGGACTTTATATAAATGAGCGTGCAGGGCCAGCCACATGCACACAGGGACTGAGAGAGAACTGAGGTCATGAGAAGAGGGAGAAAGGGGAGGGGAGCTGGCCACCTACCATAGCCTATAGCAAGAGGACAGTGTTGACCGTCAGTTCCAGGGGCTGTGGCAACAGTGTCCCCGACGGCTGCTGCACAGGCTTCCTGCTTGGAGGGCATTGGACTGAAGGATGGAGAAGAGTACCTGACTTCACACGTGAGAAGTGGGGATGGAGGAAGAGCCGGAGACGGAGGGAGAATTTTCCTATGATACCAACCAGATAAAAGTGAAGGGAGAGTGAAATCGGATCCTGACCCCTAGCACAGAGGTTGAAGGAACAAATTCTAGCCCCCCGGCTCTGACGGTGAGCAGGGCTCCTTTGGTGTCAAAGGCTGGGCGGCACTGTGCAATAGGTATCCAAGCCGTTCCAGCACAAGTGGACGGTTGTTGATAGGGATGGTCAGACCAGACAGGAAGCTGGGTCTCCCTTTGATGGGAGTAATTTCTAGAAATTGTGAGTTATTGAAATCATAGAACACCAAGCGGTACAGATTTCTTAAGCACAGAGCAGAAGACCCTCTAAATCCTCATGCCTAGGGCCATGGCAGCCTGAGAGCCCACCAGCCTTTGTTCCTGTGGATTCAACAGAGGGTCAAAGAAGACGGGAGTCAGAGGCACCAGCAGTGGAGATGGTAGGACACTTGCATAGGACTTGACAACAATTTAGAAAAAGACGAAAATGATGCATGAGGACTTATAAACTCATAGCTAATTTTTATCTTATAAATCTCCTTTAATGTCAAAATATTTCTTTTACAACATTAAAGTCTGGTAACTTGTGGAGGCTGTACTTTGACAAGTCTGCTCTTTTTAGGTGTCTGTTTAAATTCTCGTAAACGGATGATTTAGGTGAGCATTTCCTTCCCTCCTCGTTCTCTCACAGGCACCCTGCCAAGGACCCACCACTGAACCCCTTTATTCACATCAACCATTCATCGGAGCTGGCAATGGTGCACACCTTCGTTCAGTGTGTTTTTGCAGATGTTCATGGTAATGGAGGACACTGAACCTTGTTTTCTCTCAGCAATGTTGACGAGCTCACATTCCAAGACGGAAGCCACATGCATGACCCTTTATTGAAATACAATTTTTAAAAATGCCATGTGCTTCAGAGCTAACAGATACTGAGAAGTAGTGAAAGATTTTCCTTTGTTTCATACCTCATGGAACTATAAGTTAGCCTCTATCTGACATTCTGTTTGGAGGACTGCACTGGCAGAGAAATCATGTGGCACCAGCCAGACTGATGTAATCCTGGTGGTAAAGTACCACCCAACAACCATAAAAGTCCATTGAAAGAGGGACGTTTGTGTACAGATATTTGTTTATCTTTCATCTTCCTCCCTTCCTAGCACATTTTTGAGACATTACCTGACTGTCACTAGGTAAGTGTTTAGGTGTGCTAGTTCAGCACTTCAAGTACACAATAATTTTAAAAAGTCAATTTTTAAATTACAATAATTAACAAATAAGATGAGACTATAACAAAAATATTATGTCAGTTTCTATTTTGATTTATTTGATATAAAAAAAACAAACTGCCTAATTTCTGATTTCTGGATTTTCTATGGAATCAAATTTTGTATTGTATCTGTACTTATTATTTGTACGTTCATTTTCTAAAAAACCTTAGCCACCATTCATAGATTCAAATCCTAACAGTGAACAAATTTCAGAATGAAATTCTTGTCACTGGATCATCTTGGGAATCAAAAGATTCAAGTGCTACTGCAAAGGGTACATGCCATGCCTTCCTCTCTAGACTAATATTCATCAACTTGTACCAACTGCCAAAATTTCATTTCTATTAAACCACCTGTATTATGTAAGAACTATCCATTCATTTATTTTCTAAGTAGCAAAATCTAAGTATTTATTAGATTGTATAGCAAATAGAAGCTGGTCTAGGGGATTTGCAGTAGGAAATGAAGAAATGCTACTGGTGAGCTTTTCAAACAGTGCCAAGTTACAGTCATAAAGCATACAGACAGTGTCCTCTACTGATGCAGGGCCAGCTGGATGCTAATGAACTTCCTTTATAGGGCCTTCATCTGTTGCATTTCCTGTGACTCAGCCAAACCTCCCACTCTCTGTTGAAAAGAGTCATGGATCATTTGGGAATAGCTTGCAGTATGCACCCTTTATGCTTTGATGACATCAGGCATGGTTATATTTAGTCACTAAAAGGCAAACATTTGCCCAGAGAACCAGCTACAGCACTCCCTTCTGACAAAATAAGGTACCACTCTCCACCAATAACAGTGGCAGCTAACTTTTACTGAACAGTCACTATGGTCGGGCACTTTTGTGAGCACGTTTCATCTATTAACTCAGTTAATCCTCTAAATAGCCCTAGCAAGAAAATATTACGATTACTCCCATTTTCCAGATGAGTAAGTTGAGGCACAGAAGACTGAATAATGTGCTCAAGCTCTCACAGAGAAATTGGGACTGTAAACCAGGCGATTTGGCACCAGATTCCCTACCTAAGATTCTCAATTTCTCACTGACCTCCCTTGCCCTGACATCACCTCCTGGTCTTTTCGTATAATCTGTGCTCCAATCAGCCTGGACTACCTTTTAGTCCTCCGGCCACGTTCCTATCCTTCCAGTTGTAAATTAGATCCCCTTCCTGTACACTGCCATTGCCCCTGAGCACTCCAGACTTGCGTTTCTCTGAGGATGTGTGCCTGCTTTAATCCAGGGCATGAGGCAGACCTGTAGAGAAGTTTTATAGTTGAGGGGCAGTGTTTGGAAGACATCCAAAAGGGAGAGCTATTTTTCCTTCCTTTAGTGTTAATCTGCTCAACCTGCAGTGGTGGATTGAGAGGAAAGACACTAGAGAGAAAAATTGCTGTAAAAATAGGTGAGGTCAGAGGTCGCCTGCTGTGCCAAGCATTAACCCTCATTGCTGAGCAGGCACTGGGTCCTATGGAAGGGCTTAGGACAGGGAGGAGAATTCTTGTGAAATTTTGGGCAGGATATGTTTATCAATGTGTATGACATTATTTAAATATTTTTTTATAAAATTTTACAGTCCTACCAGTGTGTCTTAGCTGAAGATTCTTGTGTTAGTGGTCTAAATGGGATTCTAAAACCCCCCAATTGTCTTTTAATTCCTCTCCTTGCCCTCTTTTATCATAACTGAAATATTGTTTCATTTAGTAACAATCCAGTCTTGCTCACGTCTCAAAGAAGTGGAGTAATTCTTCCCTGTCTGGCTTTACTGAGCAGCAGACACTGAACTCTTTGATTATTTCATCTTGGAACCAATACTTCCAGGAGCAAAGTTCGCAATACATTTCAAAATCTGTGCACCCTGGTCTTATTTTAGTCTCTTTCAGAATAATAATTTTATTTTACTTTCTGTATTGGAAATAGACTGCTTCAGACTTCTGTTGATAGATGACATATATAATGTCATCTGTCAGGGCTGGAAAGTTAAGAATGGAAATCCAGACTTTAGAGAATGGATAATGCATGGATACTACTTCCTGCTCTCTTTAGCTTATGCTCTACGTTGCCTACACTTTAAACTACTTAACTACTTCCCACCTTCAGGCACTTGGGTACCCTTGCATCGCCTACGTTACTTTCTTTAATAGGTGATTTCTAGTGGCATTAAGCTATGTTTTAGTATCGTTGATCTTAAAACAAATAATCAATCATAAATCCCACATCATCTTATACAGCTTCTGAACACCACAGTAAAACATCTCAAACCAATTGTGGATATACGTTGTGTTAATTTTTCCACCTCTAATTCATATTTTAACTTATTCCAAACTGTTTGTTTACTCCAGTTCTCTTGCCAATGACCTCTATTCGATGGCTGTTCAGTGCCTAATTCAATGGCTGTTCTTCGCTCCTCATATTATTCAAGCTTCCAGCAGCATTCAAAGTAGTTTCTTTTGAAGCACCCTCTTCACTGGGCTTACCTGACACTCCAGGTCTTGTGCTGACTTCACTGGCTGCTCCTGCACGGTCTCCTTGGCTGACATTTCCTCTCTTTTGACCTTTAAAGGTTTCCATGACTCAGGCAATCTTCTTTACTTGTTATTATTTTCTCTCACCTAAACTTCCTTCTTGCCTGATTATAAAAGGTACATTAGACAGAACTAAGTGGACCTGATATCATTATAAGTGAAAAAGGGGTGAAAATCAGCAATTTCTCGATTCAACCTAATATTTTTATACTAATTTTCTTCTCTGAGCCCCATAGCCAAGTGTCTATATGACATCTCCATTGGATGTCCAATAGGGATCTCAAACACAAAACATATCCAAAATGGAATTTTTGAAACAATCCATCTTGCTCAATACCAATTTTTCTTTATGTTATTAAATGCCAGTACCTAAGAGTCATCTTTGATTTATGCATTTTCCTCATCTCTAAAATGCAATCCATCACTAAGTTCCTTCCTTCCTTTAATTGATTTACATGTTGGGTTTTTAGGTCCATTCTAAGCTACTGTATTCAAGTGATCTTACACCTTGAGTCAGCACTGTAATAACTCTTGTCTTTTTGCTTCTACTCTTGTCCCCCTACTACCCAGTCTCCACATAGCGCCAGAGTGACCAATTTAAAATATATATCAGGCTCTTTTACTAAACAGACTCCCTTACTAAACAATCAAACAAGCAAACAAAAACCATCAGCAACAAAAATACCTCTGGAAAGACTCCCCAAAGCATTTAGATGATTACAAATCGTTACCCAGGTTTAACCAGGGGTCGTTAGAGAACCTTAGCCTGCAGCCACACTGGGTCCACTGCTTGCTTGTAGATAGTTTTATGGAAACACAGTCATGCTCATTCACTTACGTATTTTCTACGCTTGTTTTTGTACTAAATGGCAAATTGAGTCACTGTGACAGAAATACTTTGGCCTGCAAGCCTATAACATTTACTCTCTGAGCCTTTACAGAACATATTTGCTCATCCTGGTTTATAGGGTCCTGCACAGTCTTGTTCCTACCTCACTCATCTCTAGCCATTCTGCCACTAGTACTTACATCTCTTCCCCAACAGGCCTTATTCCTATTACAGGACTAGGACTAATGCTTTACCGCCATGAAAAATTTCTTTGTATTTATTCTTCCTTCTATAGGAAATGCTCTGTTCTTGGATCTTTGATTGGTGGATACTTTCTTATTATCTAGCTCTTACCTCCTTAGAGTTATGGCTTAAAATCCTATATAAATTTGCCCCTAATTGCTCTCCCATCTCATCAAATGACACTTATTTCCTTTATAGAACTTACCATAGTCAGTAATTATCATACAGACACTAACCAAAGACAGCCAGTATAGTATATATATATATATAGTAGGCTTTAGAGCAGTAGAGAATAATAAAGAAACTTAGAGAGATATTTAATTATGATAAAAGTTCAATTCAATACAAAGACAAAACACCCCTGCATTTGCATGTATCTAATAACATAGCCTTAAAACATATAAAGCAAAGACTGGCAGATTACAAGGAGAAAAATAAATATCCAGAATCACATGACTGGGGGATTTTAACACCATTCTTTCAGGAGCTCACACAAACAAGCAGATGAAATAAACCCTATATATTCTTACTAAATTGCTTACATTTCCTGTTAAACATTCTATATTCATCTACTTATTGAATAGCCTTCAAAACTACACATTGAAGGTAAATATTACTAAGTTTATATGCAAGCAGAAAAAATTGAAACTCAAAAAATTAAGTAATTTATAGTTGGTATAGACAGGAATCAGGCCGTGTGGCTAAAACATTCACATCTTGGTCTTTCTGACCTGTCCCTTTCCCCCTAGATTCCACTTCCTCCCTGATGAGTGAGTCAGCAATTCACTATTTCTTTTTTCTGTAATTGCTATATGTCATTTTCTTCCTCATTATATTATGCACAGATGTGGATGTGCAGAGATGCATTTCAGCATTAAAAACCTAGACCTAGAGGAAGCTGGGGTGGTGGTCCTTATCTTATCCCTGTTTCATTTGCCAGCCTGGCTCCTGTAAAACTGGATGGATCCTGGAGAATGACTACAGTGGATTCCGCTAGACATAGTGTCCTTGCTAGGACAGATTTACAAAGCCTTGTGTTCCCTTATTATGCAGCCATTGATTTAGTGAATGCATTCTTTCCTATTCTGGTCAGGTAAGAGGATCAAAAATAGTTTGCATTTACATGACAGGCACAAACACATTCATTTATGCTTTTGCTTCAGCACTGTGCTAACTTTCCTGCCCATTTTCATAATACAGTCTGAAGAGATTCAGACTGTCTGAGTCCCTCAGATCCATTATACATCAATCTATCGTATCAATGCCATCATGCAGATAAGACAAGAAGTGGCTAGGATGCTATAAGTCTCAGTAAGTATATGCGCTTCTAATACTGGAAGATAAACTATGAATTATTTACCTCAGAAAACTTACACATTCTTTCTTTGTCCCTTTGAAATGTTAATTTTCACCCGGCCTCCAGGCTGTTTCATAACCTAAGAATGTCCTTCTGAAAGAACAGGGAGCTATTCCTTAAGACACATCGATGACCAGTAGGCACATGAAAAGGCGCTCACCATCACCCATCATCAAGGAAATGCAAATCCAAACCACCATGACACATCACCTCAAACCTGCTAGGATGGCTGTTATGGAAAAGATTTTAAAAAGTAACAAGTGTTGGAGAGGATGCGGAGAAAGGCAAACCTCTTACACTGTTGGTGGGAATGCAAACTGGTACAGCCACTGTGGAAAGTAGTATGGAGGCTCCCCCCAAGAACAATATGATCCAGCAATTCCTCTTCTGGGTATATGCATGAAGACTATAAAAACAGTAATTCGAAAAGATATATGTACCCCTCTGTTCATTGCAGCATTATTTACAAGTCATGATATGAAATTATCTAAATGTCCATCAATGGATGAATGAGTAAAGATGTAACACACACACACACACACACACACACACACACACACACACACACACAAGCACACACACACACACACACACACACACACACACACACACACAATGGAATACTACCTAGTCATAAAAAAGATGAAATATTGCCACCGTGACAAATATTGCCACTACCACACCAACTATGAGATTCAGTTCTTTCTGTCTCAGCTTTGGACTTGGGAATCTCCTGAAAAAATAAAATAAAATAAAATAAGGAAAGAGAACCATTTCAATATCACCCAGAGAAACCTCCTTCTTCCCCATTGTATTTTGAATGTGTTCTATACTTTGCCTACATTCTGTAAACATATTTCTGCCAGAAATTGAATTCTTGATTGGTAATGTTTTTTTCCTCCCTGAGCATGGTTTACAGAAATCATTTAGAGATGTCAGATGTCAGGTGATTGTCACTCTTTTGAAAGCAATGTTTTCTTTCTGGTTACTAGTACGGCTTTTTGGTCATAGCTGTTCTGTGATTTCACCAGGACACATTAATGACAAGAATAGATCCTGTGTATGTTATGCTAAATGAATTAAGTCAAATGGGAAAAGACAAAAACCATACAATTTCACTCATCTGTGGAATATGAAACAAAAAAGAAACAAATGAACAAACAAAAATAAACTCATAGGTACAAACAACAGAATGGTGGTTGTCAGAGGGAAAGGGATGGTGGGGGAGGGTGAAGTGGGTAAAGGTGGTCAAATATATGGTGACTGATGGAACCTAGACTTTTGGTAGTGAGCACACTATAGTGTACACCATTATCAAATTACAGTGTTGTACACCTGATACTTATATAATGTTATTAACCAATGTCACCTCAATTTTTTTTTAAAAAAAAGTATTGCTAAATCAAGAAAAAAATAAACATAGTACCCCTGGCTCCCAGTCTCTGTGGGAAGATAGAAGCCTAACTTCACTTGGTAAGCACCAGGTTGAATCATAGATAGCCTAATCAGATTGTTCAACTGCCCACACAATGTCTTCCAGTACTTTCTACTCACTCATCCCAGTGTCTAAAACTTTCACCTTCAATCTTTCCCTTCTTACAAAAGTCTTTTTCCGTTTTATTGGGATGTGATTAACATATATCATTGCATAAGTTTTATAATTTGACATATGTATTATTGTGAAGTGATTATCACAATAAGTTTAGTTAAGATCTCCACCTCCCATAGTTACTTTATTTTTTCTTGTGATGAAAACTTTCAAGATCTATTTGCAGTGACTTTTTAAAAAATGTCTCTTATTTATTTATTTATTTATTTATCTATCTATCTATTTATTTATTTATTTATTGTTAATCCTATTGACTCTAAGGGTTGGAGGCTATGGAAGCTGGAATATAGTGAGCAAGGAGGAGAGTGGGATGTGATGTGGCTAGAACTAGAGATGCCTGATTAGTTTAGCAACTTAGGAGACAGCCAAGAAGTTGAAAATTTGCTCTAGGCATAATTTATACTTTTAAGGGTAGCAGGAGTAGGATCATTTTTTCAAAGCTCAATCTTGTCTTAGGTGGCACCTGGATTTCAGGGGAGAGACTGCATTACTTGTTACCACTGCATTAAGATACTGCTGGGAGTGGGGATGCAGGAAAGTCATGACTTCCCAGATTTGGGAATTTGTAGTGAAATCTCTGGACACAAGAGTTCATTTGCATATCCTATATGATAAAAACCTAATATGCTAAGTGTCCGGCCAACTGGTTGGCTGTTCAACCAATTGAAGTGTGATATGCTAAAGATATGCTAAGGCTACTCAACTGCTTGCTATGACGTGCACGGACCACCGGGGGGAAGACAGTTGACTGGTCGACCAGTTGCTATGATGTGCATTGACTACCAGGGGGCAGACACACCGACCAGTAGGTTAGCTTGCTGCTGGGGTCCAGCCGATCAGGACTGAGCGAGATGGGCCGGACACATCCTGGAGCCCTTCCTGATCCCTCCCCGGCTGGCCAACCTTCCACATCCCTCCTCGGCCTCAATCATGCACCAGTGGGGTCCCTCAGCCTGGTCTGCACCCTCTCACAATCTTGGACCCCTCGGGGGATGTCAGAGAGCCAGTTTTGGCCCCATCCCACAGGCCAGGCAGAGGGACCCCACTGGTGCATGAATTCATGCACTGGGCCTCTAGTTACAAATAACTGGTTTTAAAATGTTAGCATAGTTAGCTAGTTAGTTATAAAGAAAGGGAGCAAAGGGAATCGGATATTATGCCTAATGTACTAGGAAGCTGAATCAGACATTAAGCCTGATTTACTAGGAAGCTATAACATTCACAGCCTCACAGGGGACCACTGCATCCTCCACCCTGGGGACCTGATCCCCAAGGCCGGCAGGAAGGATCAATGACGGGTCATTAGCCAGGATAACAGGGGAAGAATAAAAGCAGCAGGGGAAATGCCTTTGCTACACACAAACATGGGAGAAACCAAGATGTAGCAGTGGCAGGTAAGTCAGCCCATGTGCAACAGAAACCAGATACAGCAGAACTTGGAGACACGCAGCAATAATAGGAGCCGAGATGGTAACCATAAAGCAAAGGTGCCTCACCCGGGATAAAGACAAGGTTGGGGCGGGGGTGGGTGTGGAGGTCCAGCACAAGCCCACCAAGGATTAGGAAAGAGATTGGTTAGTTTGAAAGAGCCCTTTGCCTTTACCAAGCCTGAGGTAATATAACCAACGCTTTACAAAGGCCTCTGGGTAACAGTTTGATTCCCACGTTCTCTCTCCGTAGCAGCCATGCAGGCCTAGGGGTCCAGGCGTGGCTGCAAGCACGTGCCTGGGTACAGCAAAGCAGCCCCGTCCTGAGGGAAGCCAGCCACAGAGACTGAACTTGGACTAAGCTTTGGCCTGGAAGGAGCTGGTGGCACAGAATTTCTGGCCCCGGCCCTTCTGGGTGAGATGTAGACAAGGCTGGGCTTCTTCCACCGGGGGCGGAGCCGAACCACCTGGCCACGGATGAGACACAGACTCCCGGCACCGGGAGACAGTCCTTTGTGTTTGCTCCAACTTCAATTAAATCTTCACACCACACCTCATCCTCCCATATGTGCTCCTCTCACATCACCACAAGAACCCATTTCCACCAGCAACAAAAAAGTTTGTTTGTATTCTGGTCAGGCTTCTAGTCACATGGCTTGTGGCTGAAACTGAAGCCAAAAATAAAAAGATAAAAATAAAAATCTACCCAACAATAAACAAGGTTGTTTTTTTTATTTTGTTTTGTTCCCCTGCTTTTTAGTAGGGCCTAAAGATATCACTGGGAGGGTCAGGGGCGATATGGCAGTTTAGCCTCTGTACCCCAAGTGGTGAGAGCTAAGAATGAGAGAATCTTGGATCATGATAGGGCTGTTTCTCAGTGGCACCAAAAAAAAATCAGTAAGCACCCCAGTATAAGTCCCCATTAACACTCCACTTTCAGACTGCAGTGTGCTTTTATCAGTTATGCACCCATCTTTTCTGTATCAGGAGTTTTAAAAGTTTGCACTTAAAAATTCTCACTGTTTGAGTACTACCTTGAAGTTAAATCAATTGTAATTGAATTATTCATGGACTAATTTATATGCAGTAGAAAATCCAAAATAACTGTTCTAATACTTGGAAAATTATCATTTAGGAGATGAGCATATTTGAGTGATATAAATAATTAACAAACTATAAGACTATTCTTGCTGTATTGGCATTATGGGAAAAGGGATTTAACCATTTGGGAAAAAAACTGTATTCAACAAGAATCCTTGATGATGATTAAAATTCAGTGACAACTTTATTTGTTGTTGTTGTTTTTTTTGCTTTCTTTCTTCTTCTTCTTCTTCTTTTGCTTTCTTTTAGAGAAGATAAATGCATTTGAAATGCTTCATTAACTAGAAAGTCTGCTTTATGCCACCCAGAGCTGAATATATGCTTGTGAAATATGCAAATATTTTCAAGGTATAAGATTTTAACTGTTGTTGAATTCAACTGAAGCACTGTGAAAATGAAACTAACATAGCCCACAATTCCATTTTTCATTTTAACAACCTTGGCTAAATATGTTTGCAGAACAGAAATTTTTGAAGTAAATCAGTTTTAGCGACTATGATCTCATTTCCCCAAGTTATTTCTGCCAGGCTTCGTGGGGTACAACTACCATCACCGGATTCCACACAGGACCAGAGTGGAAAGTGGAAGCCCATCCAGCAGCTACAATGCTATTCTCATTCCTTTTGAGTTCATAAATAGCCTCTCTTAAGATGTGAAAACTATGAAAAGATGGGAGTTAAGACTCTGTAGTATTTACATGTCGGTTTTAAAAATCTTTTTTTTTTTAAATATATTTTATTGATTTTTTACAGAGAGGAAAAGAGAGAGATAGAGATAGAGAGTTAGAAACATCGATGAGAGAGAAACATCGATCAGCTGCCTCCTGCACATCCCCCACTGGGGAAGTGCGAGCAACCCAGGCACATGCCCTTGACCGGAATCGAACCTGGGACCCCTTAGTCCCAAGATGGGAGTTAAGACTCTTTAGTATTTACATGTCGGTCTTAAAAATCTTTTAACATAAAAAAATGTAACTAAGAGAATGATACACATTTTGATTTTACCTGCAGTTATTTTCAAGGTAGGAAAGAGCTTATTTTTACAGATGCAACAATAATATGAACAGAGCCACATTAAAAGGGACCCAGAGCTGTCATCCCAGAGGAACTGTCTTGCAGGTCTCATGCATCAAATCTTCGGAATATTAAAATAGGGAAAAATAACCATTGGACTGGGCCTAAAGCAATGCTGTTTCCAAAGTAGCTGTTTGCGATAACAAGAAAGCAGATTTTATGACTACTGGGGTGATGGCTACTGGGCTGAAAACTAAAAACATTGTTTAGAATCAGCATCACTATATTAGCTTATCTGCACCAATAGAAATGCCTTCCTTCTACTGATGTAATTGTTCCCCTTCCCTTTCTCATAAATGCCTATTGTCTTTGTCTCCTAATTGGAACATTATTTGGGTTTCTGCCTGAATTAATGCTTCCCAAATAGCTATTGGTTTGGAGCTCAAATAAATGTTTGTTGCCTGTCATTTGAAAGGCCCTTTATTTTTAGGCTAACGTAGCCCACATATTACCTGGGCGTGTTGTGTGGTGGTGCCTGGACATCAGTGACCCAGTGATACATAGAGGTGGAAATCAATTAGAAGAAATATTTCAATATGAATATGAACAAAAACAACCAAATTCATGATCAACAACAACAGAGCGAAACACACACATGCAACTGGTGCCAGCGAGAGCTTTATATGTATCGCACATGCACAAGTCACCGTTTACTTTTAAATTGCCAGTGTGCATCATGTGTTGGCCGAATGGTCAGTCAGGTGGTTGGGCAGATGTACAGTCGGTCACATAGCCTTTTATATATATAGATGTTCAAAGTCTCTAATCATCCGAGAGATGCAAATCAAAACAACAATGAGGATCCATCTCACACCTGTCAGAATGGCTATCATCAACAAATCAACAAACGACAAAGTGCTG
>NW_006288434.1:498663-516301 GCF_000327345.1 Myotis davidii
AAGTAAAAAGGAAGGAACTTTTACCATTTCGACAGCATGGATGGAACTGCAGAGCATTGTGCTAAGCAAAATCAGCCAGTCGGAGAAAAATAAATATGATCTCACTCATATGTGGGATATAATGAACAATATAAACTGATGAACAAAAATAGATCCAGAGACAAGGTAACACTGAACAGACCAGACCGCCCAACCTCAGAGAGAAGGCAGGGGAGGGGGGGCGATTAAGAGAGCAACCAAAGGACTTGTATGCATGCATATTAGCATAACCAATGGACACAAACACTGGGGCGGTGGGGGCTTGTCCTGGGGGGTGAGAGAGGCGGAGGGGGGGTGTCAATCGGGGAAAAATAAGACATATGTAATACTTTAAACAAAACAAAAGAAGTGTGGAAATTTATTGAAAGCATATACAAACTCCCTCATAGGGAGGGATTCCCAAGTGGGTAACCAGTGAAGCCTCTTTGTTTAAGGGTTTTTAAATGCTGGCAGATCTTTGCCTATATATGCTACCTTGTAATTAGACCCCTTCCCCATTTTATATCCCCCCATGCTCTCCTAATTGGCTAATTTTCCCCCAATTTTTTTACATGGTATCATTTCCAAAGTTTCAAAGCCCACCCGGTGCCCCCCTCTTCTTCTTCCCCCTGTCTTGTAACATTCCTCCATCCTCTGTGCATGTGAGATAAACATTCTGGCATCTTGGAACTGTCTCTGCCCATTACATATGTCTTCCTCTCCCATGGACCCCCCCTCCCTTCCCTAAAACTGCCTTTTCTGTCTCTAAACTCCTTTCATCTAGGGGAAGGAATGCTGATTTGGATGTCAAGAGTTCTCAAGTTTTATTCCAGGTTTATGCACTACTCATGTAAAAACAGATCCAGGGCAAATTCAGCCTTTGTGTGAAGCTTATACATCTCTAGGGAACAAATTATTAAAAGTTAAATACAATATTAGGTATAGAACACTGGAAGGGACTATGAGAGTGAGGGATCCTCAACATTAAACTCCATTAGCTTCATGTTAAATTCTATTAAGATAGATACCAGAATTTCAATTCTCATATGACATAGCTGAGATCAACAGATAAGCACCAGCTTCTAGTCAATACTTTGATAGAGCTAAGCCTCAAACATGGACTCCTGGAGCTGGAAGGAATCTCTGTTCTTTCTGTCTCACAGTGGAACCTCCCTATGTGACCTCCTCAGACAAGATATTTCATCTCTTTGGTCTTTTAGTTCTACCTTGAAAAATGAGAAGAAAAATAAAATGAATTAAAATTTCTTCATAGTTTAATAAAAGCATTTCCCATTTACCCAAGTTAAAAACAAGAAATATAAACAAAATGAAATATACAGATCATGTATTATAGAAATCTTACTAACCAATGTCACCCCAATAAATTTAATTAAAATAAAAATATCAGAAATAACTCATTGCACTATTATATTAACTTTTTTTTAATTCTCACCAGAGGATATTTTTTTCCATTGATTTTTTAGAGGAAGGGAGAGAGACAGGGAGAGGGAAACATTGATGTGAGAGAGACACATCAATTGGTTGCCTCCCGCATATACCCCAACCAGGGCCAGGAATAAGCCTGCAACTGAGGTATGTACGATTGACCGGAATGGAACCTGAGACCCTTCAGTCTGCTGGTCAACATTCTAACCACTGAGCAAATCCAGCTAGGGCTACATATACATTTAATCACAAATAGTTCTTCTTAAATATTTCTATTGCACTTTAACTTTTCTTACTACACTATTCTACTCATTATAGACTATTCCTGCCCATGCTTTATATGCTATTTCACAGAGGATCTTTGCAGAGACTTCCATTCTTTACTGCCACCACGATAAATTAAATGTCCAGCCGAAGGGGGTGATTATTACTCCTTGGCGTATTCATGGTTGCTAGTGTGATTAGGAAACAATCGTTTGATTATTTTACTTATCTTTGCAGCTTATGGGAAATGCTGATCATTTGGCCATAATATCTTTCTTCATTCATTCATGTGAAAATGTAGACCATAGCATAATTAACTAATCTTCCATGGATGACAATGAATAAGTATAATCATTATATATCTGTCAGCCACAGGTAAAACAGATATAGGTTAAGAAAATTACAGAGATCATCATGATGGTATTAATGACTGCCTCAGTCATTTTTGTTTAAATATTTTTATGGATCTTGTGTAACCATGTGAAAAAAGGTTTCTGTAGTTGTGGTCTTCAGAGCATGTTCATGAGAAGAATGTTAAATAAAGCAAATGTTTCAAAAAAATAATAATAAATAACAAGAAATTATCCTTGTTGCTTTTTAGAATCTCACCCCCTACAATCTAACAGGATACAGCACGGTGATTGGTCGGACTGCTGCCATGTCAGCCTCCCAGGGTTTGATTCCTACTATCAGTAGCTGTCCATACTTGGGCAAATTACCTGGTTTCTTTCCTGCCTCAGTTTCCTCATTTACAAATGGTGACAGCAATAGTACTGGCAGCATTACTTATGATGATTAACTTCAAGCATAGCACAATAAGAAGTAGTCATTATTTTTTAATCACCAAATCAAGAACAGCTCTGAACATCCATGTCTCTGAACATCTTCTGCCTCCATTTAATCTTTTTTTATCTTACCATTTCCAATCAGGATGCTTCCCAGAACTCATTTCAATGTAGGATAGAACCAGGGTATACGTACCCCTCCCCTTTTCATTTCTTCTCTGTCTTTGCTTTTTCCATGTGCTAAATAAATCAGGAGAGATGTTTCTCCGTATCTAAGGTCCACCATCTATCTGTTCCTTTGTCATAGCAATATATTGTCATTTATCTTTTCTTCTAGAAGAACATGTTGTCTTTGGAACTGCTCCTTCCTTTCTGCTGGGTGTTCTCAGGATTCTGTCCTTCTGCTGAGTGAGGGAGTTTTGAGGCACCTTTCTGCTTCCCACACCTTTCAGCACCTCTCATGAGTCACAGACTGGCGGAGTGAACTGTTGACTTGAGTGGGGAATTCTGTGGAGCAAGTATTAACCTCTCAAGGCCTTTTTGTCTCATTCATAAATCGGGATAATGATTGTTCCTACTTAACTGTGGTGGGGATGAAAGAACCAAAGCATATGAAGTAGTTAGTACACTGTCTAGCACACTGCAAGGCTCAGAAAGTATTGACTTTTATCATCATAATCATTATTTCCAGGGGAGTTTGTTAGAGCCCTGTTTCCTTTTTCCCAGCGAAGTATTTTCCAGAGTGGGTCTTGTGATATCCAGTTCCAAGTTCCGGAAATAATGAGCAAAAAAGTTATCTCCTAATTAGGGACATTTCTTTTTATGATGGCAGAATCCAGTCTTATGCTGATCTATAGCAATAATAGTATCTTATAAATCTATGGGTTTTAGAAAAATCTTGTGATTAAACATCCTTGAGATTTAAATATGCTGTCATAGAGACTGTGTTTCACTTCTTCTATAAACAATCTTTTAATAAGTAATTTCAAAGGATACATTCAAGATAGGAAGCCACAAGGGAAATGTTGATGCAGATGAGAGCTTCAGAGCTCAAAGCAATTAAGAATTCTTGGCAAGAAGACAGAATCTTTGAAGAAATGGAATATAATTCTTTACCCATGATAATTTAACATTGTGCCTTTGATAAACTCTCTTATTAATATTTATTACTTTATGATATACCCAAATTTAGTATAAATGCATGTAATTGAAGCCCTTATATTCTAGGTACATTCATTAAAATATTGATGAAGTCAGTGTCCTATTTTACAATTTTCTACTTTAATGCAATAAAGGTGAACTATTACCTATGTCTTTAAGAATGATACCAGGTTCTGGAATTGCTAAGTTTTGGGCATGGAAAGACTGTATACCTAACAATGAAATAGTTTGTTGGCTCAGGCAGTCGTTTAGTTTCTTAACGTTAGTAGTATTGATTAGATTTCTGATGACTGGTATGAACACCTTAGGTTAAATGTAAATATAGTCTTTATCAATAAAACTAACATTTTGCTTAATAGAAAAATGAGAACTAAGTGCATAATTTGTTAATGTAAGTCATAATACACAGGAGTTCAGAGCATCTAAATCTCTAGTATGATCATTATAAAATCTCCTCCAAATATTGTCTCCCAGCAACTGTAAATTCAAACCTAAAAAAGTTAATAGTTGTATTCAAGCATGCTTTGTTGACTGACTTATTCAATGTTATTTTATGAGTATCAACTAATATATGGTAAAGCTTTAACTAGTTGTCCTAGGTGCTGCATATCCAAATATTAAAAGAAATAGACATGAGAATTGCTTCCAAAAAACTGAAAAAATTAATGGAGACAAAACATAAAGACAGACATTGTAATGTCTGCAATTTAAAACTTTGACTAAAACAATGAGAAATAAGTGTTAGGGAATAATAGGGGAGTAGAGTCAGGGTGGCAATATTTTTAGAGGATATGCCATTTAAGATGAGACCTAAATAATTTTTAGGAAACCAGCTTAAGGAGAGAGATTATGAAGTGCACTGCAACAGAGGATACTGCATATTTAGAGGCCCCTAAGTAATCAAGTGTTTGAAAATAGGAAGATCAGAGTGATCCAAGATTAGTGAATACAGAGAAAGATGGATTGAAATGACCTTGGACAGGTAGGTAGAAGTCAGATTGTGCATGTAAGTAGAACAGTCATATTTTAACCAATATGCAGTGGGGATCCTTAACTTCTGGAAGGTAGCCATTAGTATGGAAATTATACATGATTTATTTCTATTAGATAACAGATATTATTCTTATTAAATCATAGAACCAACCAGGAGGCAATGTAAAGGAAGAAAAAAAGGGACGTGGGAAGGTAGCCTGTCGGTAAAGAACTATTTAGAATGGAAGGGGGGAGCACACTGTGAGTATGGGATTTTGAGAAAAGAGGAGAAGTAAGGGTTTCAGAATTAATTTTGAATTTGAATACTATCCTTTCCAGTGGTCGGAAGCCTCAGTTTCTAGTAGATGAATAATTTGTTCAACAAATTTTTATTGATCATTTGATAGGCACCTAGAATTTCTCAATTTAGTAAGATTTAATATAATCAGATACAGTAATGGGAATTATGAAGGAAGGAGGTGGAAAAATACAAGTCTTCTTGGTTAAGAGTGAGGCAGTTGCTTCAGTTGGAAGACAATCTCATTCATTCATTTGAAAAATACTTTGTATGCTGAACACATGAAACTATGGGCAAGGCTCTGTATATTCTGGGGTGTATAGAGTTGGGTCAAATCTGTATCCTACCCTCAGAGAGCTTGCATTCAATGGATGTAAGACAATTCCAATAGAGTCAAACAATATGATTTTGAGGAGCCCTTATATCTGCTATACATGAGTTGCAGCTCCATTCATTTGTCCCACAACAATGCTTTGATCATCAAATCTGTGCCAACTATCACCAACATGTCTGCTTGAAAATACCCTTACAGAACTTCCCCCTTCCTTCCTTCCTTCCTTCCTTCCTCTCCTCCTTTCTTCCTTCTCTCTCTCTCTCTCTCTCTCTCTCTCTCGCTCTCTCTCTCTCTTCCTTTCTTCCTTTCAGGCTCGAATTTATTTCTATTTAAAAATGCTTAGTAGACTTAAAAAAGGCCCAATGCGTCCAGGTTTAATTTAAGATTACCCTGACCTAGTGTGGGTTTCTCATTTTGTGAGGCATCAATTTGTTCCTTGTTAATGAAACATCCTGATAATTCTCCTTGGATCATGGCGATTTCCTGTGACTCCCAGTATCTGTCTTAAATGGCCACCAAGTTATGAATGATGAGAAACTTAATACCAGAAATAATTACAAAATATCTGCAGATTCTACTTGAATATCCTTTCTGCCTTATTCTTCGCAAATAGACCAAGTGATTATCAATTTGAATAACAGAAATCATGATGAGTGTCACCTACAAAGACTGGTATTCAATGCTGCTTTTTCAGAACAGAAATCAGCAAATACCCTTCAAGATGAAACACCCAGAATTTCTTTTTAAGAGAAGGAAACTAATAAATATATGCTGTGTACCTTCTTTGTGCTAGACAATATGCTGGATGGGGTCCCTCTGTTTATTCTCATTCATCACAGTAAGTATACATAAGTATATGTAATTTGACCAAATTCAAGGAGATATTAAGCAACAGAGAAAGAGTTTGGATATATCTTTCAGATACTAAAGACTATTCTCTCCTATTTTTGGCTATATCTGGATCTTTGCTTAGTAAAGAAAAATTATCTCAGAAAAATGAGACACGTTTTGATGTAATTTTTATAATAAGTTTGAAAATAGACTTAAATGTACAGAAGTAGATGTACTAAGAAAAAAGCCCACTGGAGGTCAAAACATAGCAATGTGTCAAATAACAAACCCCAAACTAAACATAATAAACCGAGAGACATACAGAAAAGGGTCTGAAAGGTTATATCAAAAACCGGCTACCAAGTTTGCCTCTCAGAAGGCAGTGGGATTGGGAGATTGGGAGGGAAACTTTTGCTCTGTACTCTCCATAGTTTAAATTTTTTATAAAAATGAATCAATGTTTTACATATGTAATTAAGTAAAACAAATAAATACACAGAATATAATTCATTTTGTTTTAATTAAAATAACAGCGATAAAGGGAGCAGTATGGTTTCATGTGTATAACAGAGTGTAGAGAGGGTTTCTTTCATCTTACGTAGAGGCCCACTTTCCCTGGAGTTTTATTAGACAGAGATTAACCATCACATATGAGAGTTAATGGCAGCAGAGAATCTCACACTGTCAAGGATGTATGAGACGTTACTGCAGATAAACTTAGGCTAAAGTGTCTTGGTCCTGCAAGACCCTCCTGGCAGACCCCAGGTGGCAGATGTGAAGTCAGTCACCACAGAGCCTCCTCTGGGGTCAGGATTCTTGCCTTTGGACCTTATGCTTAGACCTTTCAGAGCAGCAATATCAGCAGACCCTTGTTTCAATCACAAGGTAAGCACAGACGCTTACCTTTTCCAGTGTTTGCCAGGCGCTCTTTCTGACTGTTAATTTTCAGATGTTTGTTCATTAGATTCCACATATGAGTGAGATCACGTGATACTTGTCTTTCTCTGACTGGCTTATTTCCCTTAGCACAATAATCTCCAGGTCCATCCATGCTGTTGCAAATGCTAAGCATTCCTTCTCTTTTATAGCTGCATAGTACCATTTATTCTTCACAACTTTGAGAAATATTATTATACCCATTTTACACGTAAAGCAACTGACAGAAAATTTTGCTCACTGGCTCCACATCCCCAGTGGTTGGGATCTAGTTTTTTCCTCAAGACAAAAGCCATGGTCTCTTCTCTATACAACATTCCCACATTGGCTATCGCTGAAATCCAGAATAAAAACAGCAAACCAAAATTTTTAAGTTATGTATGTCATTGTTTCCAACACTGACTTTAAAAAATAGTAGAAAAAAAATAGGAACTCTCCTGTATGAGTATCTTTTAAAAACCAAGTGAAGACTCCTATATCACAGCTTGAAATAAGGTAAGATAAAATCCTGCTTTTTCCCCACCAAAATGAGACGAGGAGGGGCTGCAGCGCACTCCGTAATGGCTGCGTGTAGGAGGACCCTTCAGAACTACACATTAAATCTGAAGGACTCTGCCAATCGACTCCCAATTGATTATTCCAAGTGTTTGTGCTGCAGAGAATGTGATTCCTCCCAGGAGATCTGCAGAGCGGTGTTTAGTTATTCACAGTGAAATTTAATTTCAGAGCTTGTAACAGTTTGAATGGAATTTGTCACTGGAACACGTTAAGAGGAAATAGAGGATTATTTACCATCTACACATCTCACTTCTAGATTAGTTTAAAATTGGATGTGTTCTGCGATTTAACGACGGCGATCACAAAAGGGCCACGTAAACTGAACTCCTACATGTTTCCTGCTAATTTGGTTGATTTGGGTCATTTTGTATCGTGAATTGGAGAGGATATTACAGATTAGGAAATAAAGATTCAAGCTTTTCCTTTCCTCCCAAAGGTATAACTTGACAAAAACACAACTAACTTACTCTGAGCCATTCCTTGAGAGGCTTAGAAAATATTAGCTGAGAAGTTAAACTTAAGGCAACATATGGGGAAACAACATTAACTATAGTAAATGTCAGAATGAAGTGGATCAAATTAGTTTTTTAATCATTAAAATAATTTTTATTGGCACATATATACATATATTTATGTATACGGTAGCTCCTGCCCAAGGCTATAATTATTAAGGACGTTTTCATAGTAGTTAAAGAAGGAGGTAATAATGACTTGTTCCACTTTGGCTAGGATAAGGGTATTAAAGAGAACGAGAAATAGGTAAAATTGAGAGTAATTTAGGACCTAAGATCAATGAGACAAAGTGGATATGGAGGTGTAGGGGACATACTTTGAAATGGTTGCCACAGAAGGCTTCTCTCAATTGTTGACATTTAAGCTGAGCTCTGAATGAGCAAAGGCATGAGGAAGACTATTTCTGGCAAAGGAAGAACAGTTAGAAAGTCTCTGAGACAGAAAAGAGCTTGGCATGTTTGCAGATACAAAAGAACAAGACAATGTGTTCCAGTGAGCAGAATGGATACGGGTGGAGAGTGGAAAGGTACCAGTAAAAGATGAACAAGGTAGGAGATAGGTACATTCTTATGATGGCAAGCATGATTTTCCTTCGGTAGGGAAGACACCTCTAGATGGCAGAAGGGCTAGCCCAGGTGCATATAGGTCAGTAGAGGTGGTATCATATATTGGATGCATCCAATGGCCCTATAATTTTCTGTGAAGTGGGAAGTAAGACAGTCTGCCCAGACCAAGCGATGTCAAGAAGATCCAAAGAAGTAGAGAAGATATGACTTGACATTTCACAGAACAGGAAAATATACTGACCAGAAAGATATAATCAAATTTTTAATCTTTAAATGAGACAAAGGCTCCATAAGTAATTTTGTAGGTCCAATGACATGGATGTTCCCCATAATGAGAAACATAATTCTTTCAAAAAAGTATCTGCTTTAAAAGTCATTGAAACAAATTCTGAAACAATTCCCTTTGCTCCCCACATTGTGACATGAAAAATGGTGTGGTTTGCTGGATCCCATGATTAATTAGTACAGTTTGTTATAAGCACAGGACATTTGGTCAAATCTGTCTAATTTTTTATTTTTAATTTGTCTACATTATGTCCGCAAGTGCACATTTTGCACTCTAACATATTTGAGGATCCTTTCCCCCATGTCTCCATTTATGAATGAGAAGTTAGGCTATAAATAAAATTATTCAATCACAATCTTTCCTAGATATATTTCTCATTGTTAACCCTTCCCTTTGTATCTCTTCCTAATTTTGGTTGATTTATAATTTCCATTTAATCATTGTTTGTGTATTCATTCATTCAACAAATATATATTTACTAAACATGTACTATGTGCAAGGCACTATGCTAAGTGCTTGCTTTATAGAAATTTAAAAAAAAAATCAGGCATAAATTTCTGACAATACCTGCTTGCTTATTGGTAGTTTACTTTGGGAAAAGATCCTAGAAATCTAGAGTAAGATAACAAAACGGAGCAAAACAGAGGAAGAGAGAAAGACAATTCAAGAGTGCATTATTGAGCTGAGGGCCCTCTGGATTGTGCAGAAGCACTAAGAAGTACCCCCCTAGACTTGGGAATGGGGAATATTAGCCCTTGGCTTTCATCTCCCATTGATCAAGGTTGTCAAGGGGGTGTTGACTCCCTTGCATTTCCGGGCACACCATGCATTGCATGGGTGAGTGGGTACTTTCAGTTCCTCATCTGAGCAATAAAAGAGCCCCGGACAGAAAGTATATAATGTGCAGGCTAGATGCAATAAGAGCACACCTGCATGGAGCTGGTTGACACAGTGATAGCTGGGAGGAAAGAGATGTGCCACCGGGAATGGGGATGAGCCTTTATAGTTTACTCCTCACACTGCTTAGATGCACTCATCATAGACTCTTTAAAATATGTCGTTGGTTGCAACCTCTACCAAAGGACTCCATTCAGAATCTATATTATTTTCCTGGAGCTCTAGAAACAAAGTACCACAAACTGGGTGGCTTAAAACAACAGAAATGTATTCTCTTGCCATTCTGGAGGCTAGAAGTCTGAAATTAAGGTGTTAACAGGGCCATGTTCCTTCTGACGACTCTAGTGGGGATCCTTTCTTGTCTCTCCCAGCTCCTGGTTGCCCCAGGTGCTCCTTGGTTTGTGGCAGCATCATGCAATCTCTGCCTCCATCATTGCATCCCACCTTCTCTCTGTGTCTTCATATCCATTCCTCTCTCTGTGTGTCTCTGCCTCTGTCTCCCTCTTATAAGGACACCATTCATATTGGATCAAAGGTCTCAGTCCACTCCAGTATGACCTCTTTTTATCTAATTCTATCTGCAACTATTCTATTTCCAAATAAGGTCATGTAAAAGGAAAACATCAACTAGGAAGACATTGTAATAACTACAGTGTACCAAAGTACTAACTAAGTGAGCTGACGGTGAGAAGTAAAAGAAATGTACACCTCTGAGAAACAGGGGAGACAGAACGGATAAAGAAATGAGAGTGAAAATAGGAGGCTGCTTTAGTGTAGAGAGAAAAGCTGAATTCAGCTTTAAAGACACTGAGATAAAAGAGGGTGAAGATATTCAACCACATACCGACTATGTGCCCAGCATTGTCTAAGGAGTCCAATACACCATGATATATTTTTCCTACATTTGAATTCACTAGGTTAAAGCTATAATATACACTTTGTAAATAAATCCTCAGAGTTAGTACATTCTCCATAGTGTAAATGCATTAATGACTGATATTCTTTGAAGTGAGACAAGTAAATAATTTTCAATGTGCTTTCTTTTCCTGATTCTCTTTCTTCTCTCCTCCTCCTCTTCCTCTTTCGATTAATATAATTTTGTCTTGAATTAAGCTTTCAGTGTAAATAAAAGTGTCCACTGACCATAGTAATGCTTCTTGGGGAGAAAGATCCACAAGTTACTCCTCCGAAACTGTAAAGTTTGGTTTTGAAATCCTTTCCTAAATAAAACCTTTGTATATTTAAATTTTTTCCACCTGCAAAAGTTTTAAAATATGACATTTACCTCAGTACAACTCCTCTGTCATGACTTAATTTCATACTCTCAAAGCCACATTTCATCCTACCTGTTTTCAGCAAAAATAACTGAAGCCAAATATGCTTCGCTTTGTCATAGTCCCATATGTACAGTTTTTAATTAAGCATAATTAAAACCAGCCTGTTCTGTCTTATTTTATATTCCCATCCCATATGTTATATGTTCTATTTTGCTATTAAAAAGGCATAATTTAATAAAAATCGGCTTTTGTTCCTTTCTGTACTGCTATGATTTTAGAGCTCTTAAATCCATTATTATTAGATTCATGTGCTGACAATTATTAAGTTCTTCACATTTTCCTCATAGTAAAGCTTAAGGTAAGATAAAGGAAGTGATCATTCCTAACCTTGTCTAGGCTTGAGTCAGAAGGCCCAGAATAATATTGGTGGTACTTGCACTGGAATGACTCTGGATTTGAGCAAAAAAAATGGGTTATATCTCCTATGAGTTCAGAATGAAGGATAAATCTGTGTCCCGTGTGCAGTCCCTTGAGATTGCCTAAGTACCGCAGGGCCATTCTTGTCCATGAACAACCTTTGCTAAACAAGCCCCAAACTCAGCTAGACTCTCTGGGGGGGAGGGGGGGAAAAATCAAATAGCTTTTATTTATAGTTACTTCTTTCTTTTCGATATTCATTGGCCTAGATATTAGCGTCATTAAGGCAGAGGATCTCAATCTTTGTGTTGCAAAAATAGGCTACTGGAGTGCTTTATGCTGACCTCTGATGCCCTTCACCGGGTGGCCTGGCTCCAGCGGGCAGCTGAGCTTTCGAGGCTGGTTACGTCTGTGACATAGTCTTCTCCATTCACCCCAAGTGAGCCACATAAAACACTACCATTTTCTACTAGTATGTACACCACGATACCAGGAGGAAGGGAACAACTGTTCAAATTACTATATCATCTTGGGAATAAAAGCCATCTATAGACATAAGCCCAGGACATCTCGTTGAAATTGACTTATTTGTATCAGTGCTTCCTAAACTTTGCTTCCTATTTGATTTACCTGATTAGCCTTAAAAAATCTTGATGCCCAGACTATCCCCCAGACTAACTGCATCAGGGTTTCTGAGAGGGGGACCTGGTTGAGAAGTAGTAGTTTACGTGCTTCCTCATAGTAATAGGGGATAAATATGGGAGTCTCTGAAACGGTCCTGAGTTCAACTACTCCTTTATGGCAAAGCAATTTATTGAATCTGTTACTAAATATGCAAATTACATGCACCTCAATATGATTCAGTTTTTATAGTTTCATACTAATGTTTGCCTAAAGAACACTGTACAAAGCAGGAGCACAAATAGCTCTGACTTACCTGCCAAAGTCATATCCAATCAACCCTAGCGGTAGATACACAAACCTTATGTAATCACTGTAGTTTGACGAGTTTTTGTTTTTAGTATGTGAGAATTGGACAAAATGTAAAGTTTTGCTAATTAATTATTTTACTTATATGGCTATGAATCTTGCTGTTAACCAGGAAGAAAATAGAAAGTACTGGTTTGAGGGAAGGGAATCACAGGAAGTTGTACTATGAGTGCTCTTGTGGACTCACACCGGCATCCCTTGTTTGATGCATTTGGCTTTACACACCTCATGTGGCATGTTTTTATAGACTGAAAACAAAACCCTCCACCAGCAAAAAAAGATGATTTGCTTTAATTGCAATACTCACTGAATTGGATTGATCTGGAATTGACCCACATTATCTCAGAGGTATGGCAAGAAAGCCAGGTGATGACAAGCTGTAAATACACAAGTAGAATACATTGTAAAAAAAAAAAAAATACACACACACACACAAAACCTGAGTAATTATCTTGGAAGATAGAATTGTGGAAAATAAATATGAAACTTTACTTTAGTACAAACTGTTTTCCTAAGATATTCAACTCTTCTCCCTAATAGTGTGTATCACTTTACTAGTATAATCACACTCAAGAATCTGTGACTGTTATTTTGGGCACAGAATATATATATAGATATAGATATAGATATAGATTAGTAGAGAGAGAGGAAGGAAGAGAGAGTGAGGGAAACATTAATGTGAGATAGAAACATTGATCTGTTGCCTCCGGTAATGCCCTAACCAGGATAGAACCCGCAACCTTTTGTTCTACGGGATGACGCTCCAACCAACTGAGCCATTTGGCCAGGGCAGAAGATATTAAACCCAGTTTTAACTATTCTACAGATTGGTTTAGTGTGTACATACACTTATATTTATTTATACAATAGAATTTTGTACTTCATTTTTCCCTAGTGACATTGTTTAGGTTAAGAGTTTATTGTTTTCCATTGTTTTCTCATAGAATTATCTAACCCTCAGGCTTTAGGCATCACATTTTAATGGTCCAAAATGGATCATTCTGATTTACTAGACTTCAGATTATCATTTTTTTTCACTAAAGAACTGTTTATTGGAAATGACCCAAATCAAATTATCATTTAAATTTAAGTTCTCAAGCGCTGAGTTTGTCTGCATTTCTCTCTTATCTCATTTCCAAATTTAGTAATATTTTAAGTGAATGTAATAAACATAGAACACTTTCAGGAAACAAACTGAAAATTGTAAAAGTTGCCTCTGGTCCTTACTTTGGCTTAGTTTTGTAGATAACTGCTGAGGGTCAGCAAATGTTCACTCTGCTAGTAGAGAGTTCGCAATTTCCCAGAACCTCCATTTGTGGCTCCTCCCAAAGGAAGATAGAGCTGTGGGTGCCACGTACTAAGAAAAATACCCCTCAGCCCACTAAAGAAAAGCAGCAAGAAGGGTGCTAGAGACTGAAAAGGAAAACCCAAAAACATGTGCCATGAATCCCCAGGTCACTCATTTCTGTGCTTTTGCTTTTTATTCCTTTGTGTTGGGACAGGTGTGTTCTCTCAATGGCTGAGCAACTGCACAGCATTGTTAATTTCTATGTAATCTGTGAATCATGGCGATCAAGAGATGTATGAGGCCGGCATGCTGATGACGAGCTCTTTGTATGAGTCCTGAGAGTGGTGAGAAGCGTTGGGTATCTATCAGCCCTGTTTTGTGAGCCCTTGGCCTCATCTGATAATGATGACATTTCACTGGGTTTTTATGTTCTAGTATCAATTTTACCATCATGTCCTTGTCCATGTAAGACTTTTCGGAAATATCAGTGGAGTTGGAAAGAAATATCCTAATGCACCGCCTTCTTGCTGGTTTTGAATAAAAGAGGCTGCAGGCATGACAAATAAGACTGCCTGCAACACGCACGCCAAGGCTCATTTATTTAAAGAGTTGTCATTCATCATTGTCAGAGACCCTGAAGGCTAGAGAGCATCACTGTCAACGTCTCCTGCTCAGTGTGAGTTCTTCCAAGTGCTGAGAAGACTAGTCAGAGTGAATCAAGATCAGCGTAGGAAATATTTCTGTTTTCATTTTTCTGAAATTGATTTTTTTTTGGTTTAGAAAAAGAGATTTCTGCTTAGAGCTGAGCTACATAGATCACAAATTATGCCCATGATTGGAGGTTTCTGATGCCTTATAAACACATACACAGAACTGGGACAGAACTTATGCAAGGAGTAAGTAATCACCACTTGGTAATGATTTGCTAGGGGTGGGTGTGTGTGTGTGTGTGTGTGTGTGTGTGTGTGTGTGTGTGTTATAGTTACAATTTTTCCTTGTGGTAAGAACCTTTAAGATCTACTCTCTTAGCAACTTTCAAATATACAATTCAATTCTAGGTATTTAAATTGACAAAATATATATCCATTTGCAAACACTTCAAGGATATGATCCAGAAATCACCAATTAATGTTGAATTGTTTGCCATAATTGTTTTTAAATAAAGCAGACATCCACCAACTGGGACAGGAAAACTACATTAATTCATCCTTTGAATTTTTGTTCTACATTCTTAGATATTTCATATCCTTCTCTTCAAATTTTCTTTTGTATCTTGTTTTGGCAATATACTTTAAATGTCCAGGAGCTCTTTCTTGTTTTATTTCTTTTTTTAGTGCCCTGTTCGTACTTTATGGTACAGAATCTTTATGACTCTCTCTGAGAATACATAGTCTGTTTTTTAAGGTTAGATGTTGACAAGAGAAAAATTCTAAATTAACTTATAGCCAGCGTGAGATTAGGAGAGACAAGGGAGGTTAATTACTTAACAGAGCTGTAGCCAAAACCACAAGATAGTTCTCATATTCATGAATGTATGTTGACACTTTGAATCAACTTCCAGGCTGCTACGGAATTTCAGCCTTATCTAGAGAGGACAGCCAACCACCAGATGCCACCTCATCCTACTTATGCAGGAAATTTTGGGCTGCTGCCCACACTAATCCAAAAGTAGCAAATACTTCTTCCTTGTGGACTGTAAACCTATCTCAGATCTAGATCCACTTCACCTTTTCCTGCTCCCCTTATCTATGACCAGAGTAAATTTTTAAAAAATAACCGAGTTCTCTTCTCCAAACCCATTGTATATAAACCAGCCCCATCAATCCCAGTGTTATCAGAGAATTTCATGGGTGAAATGTCTCCATTGCTAGTGGGAGTGGAGTCCTTAAGATATCTTGAGAGAAATAATTTCCTAAGACTTGCATGGGAAAATGAGTGGTTTTTATTTGCCTACAATTATGTCCCTTGCCTTCTCTTCTTTAAAAAAAACAATTTTGTTTTATTATGTTTTTCAATCCTCACCCAAGGATATTTTTCCATTGATTTTTAGGGAAAGTGGAAGAGAGAGGGAAAGACAGAGAGAAACATCGATGTGAGAGAAACACATCAATTGTCTCCTGCAAGAGCTCTGATGAAGGCCCAGACTGGGGAGGAGCCTGCAACCACGGTATGTGCCCTTGACTGGAATCAAACCCGGGACCCTTGGGTCCGCAGGCCAATGCTCTATCCACTGTGCCAAACTGGCTAGGGCTCCCTTGCCTTCTAAAGTCCCATTTCCCTTAAACCAGTCCTGGAAAATGTACAGCTGGGGATCCAGCAGAGCTAAAAGCAAAGCCAGTGTCCAGAGTTTCTGCTCCATGGTGGAGCTGGGTCTGGGAGAAAATCAGACTAGCTTCAATACATTAGCCGTGTGTGTGTGTGTGTGTGTGTGTGTGTGTGTGTCGGTGTGTACTCCACATGGCTGTGGGCCATGTGGGCAAATGCAGAGTGTGAGAGTACACCCCTTGCAACAAGGGAGCCAGGATCACAAGAGGGCCAAGAGAAAAATCTCCCCTTGTTTAGGAGTTTAAGTATCTCAGGTTTCACACCCTTGCAGTGGCCACACCTATTGCTCCCAGGTATGGCTGACAGCCAAGCACTTTCCGGGGCACCCAGACCTCACTGGGCTTGTGTCTATCGTCCAGTTTCTTCCTCCAGCGGTCTGTGGGGAACAGACCTGGAGAATGTGAAAATGCAGCTTCCTGGCACAAACGGCATGCCTATGTTACCTGGACTTCCCTTTACTCCTTTCCTGGAGAGTATTACGCTGAGCGAAACAAGTCAGTCCGAGAAAGGTAAGTATCACATGATCTCACCCATATGTGGAATCTAATGAACCAAACAAACTGATGATCAAAAATAGACCCATAGTCATAGAAGCATGAACAGACTATTGAACCTCAGAGGGAAGGCAGGAGACGGGGAGGGGTGGGGGAGAGATCAACCCATGAACTTGTATGCATAACCTGTGGACACAAACAATGGAGTGGTGAGGGCCTGGGTTTGGGGGGGTGGGAGTGGGCTGGAAGAGGTTAGTGGGGGGAAAAAGGAGGACCTATAATATTTTCAACAATAAATATATTTTTTAAAATAACCAAGTTATTACAATGGTATCATCAGGATGGTGGGCATGTTTGTCTTCCCATCCAGCCCTGCTGGTGGCTTAGACTGTATGTACCAGAGCCTGGTCCTTTTGCTTGCTAGCTTATGGCTTAATAAATCCTTTCTTTCAGGACAACTTTCAGCTTTCATGATTTTTGTTTAACTATATTTTTCCGATTAAAAAATGTTTTTATTTATATTTCTCTCTTATTCTGACAAATTCTTAAAATATTTGTTGAGGGCTGATAATTTATCTTTAAAACAGGAGACAAGGATGCTGATTGGTATCTCAGCAAATAGGGGCAGTTTATCAGCTGTCAATCTTGCTTTAGGGCTATCAGGAAAGATTCAGACATTATGGCTTTAGCCTTACAAGGACCAGAAAGTCTGAGTGGGGCTGACTTTGGGATATTAGCAGAAACAGACTTTCCCTCATTTTATCCAAATTTTCTAGTTTACTAAAAAAATAAAAATTAAAAAGGATGTGCCCTGGCCACTGTGGCTCAGTGATTAGAGCGTTGGGCCACACACAGAAGGGTTGAAGGTTTAATTCCGATTCCTGATCAAGGGCACTTACCTGAGTTTCAGTTTTAATTCCTGGCCCTGGTGGAGGTGGGGGTGTGGGAGGCAACCAATGGATGTGTCTCTCTCACATCAATT
>NW_006288434.1:516316-527481 GCF_000327345.1 Myotis davidii
TCTCTCTCTCTCTCTCTCTCTCTCTCTCCCTCCCTCCCTCCCTCCCTCCCTCCATCCTCCCCTTCCACTCTCTCTGAGTCAATGCAAAAAATATCCTCAGGATTAACAAGAACCTACTGATATATCTATGTTCATTGTAATTTGTATTATAAGAGAAATTATCTGAAACTTGTAAAAACCTGAAGAGATTGTTAAGCATTCTTCTAGCGTACTCCTGGGATTTCTATTTTATTGCCTGTGTTATTTTACAACTATTGGGGACAGAGGGTTAATTTTTAGGTTTTTATTAGTAGAGATTGCAGTTTACGTCCTGGGTGGACATTAACCAGCTTTGTAATTAACCTAGCCCTCCTGTCCCACCATATATATTAAATTGCCTCCCTATAACTTTATTCTTTCCCCTGAGTTCAGTATCTTTGACATGTGTTCGGTTTATATTTATATGAGAGTCATGCTCTTGTCTTTTGAATATTATACCTTCCTTAATAGCTGGTAAACCCCAATTAGCCACAGGTGACCAGGAGTCAGTCTATGGTCTGATAAAATAAGATTTATTGAGTCTCAACAAGGGAGTGCATTCCACAGGAATTCTGCTGGGCAAGAGGGAAGTACCTTTTGGAAGGTTTGGTTTTTCATGGGAGGACGCGAAAGAGGAACTAGGGAGGCAGTAATCAGTCTGGAGTGAGGTCTCTTTCTGAGGCAGGATTAGAAGTGGGATTAACCAGGCACTGGGGGCTGCAGGAGGTGAGTGAGACTTAGCGATTCAGCGTCTCCAGGATAAATAAAGTGGAAAACAGGTCAGGAGCATCATTGGTAAGACAGCAGTAGTCAGTCAAAGGGGGAGGTGTTACAACATTTTACAACTGCTAATAGTATATGACCTTGAGTGTGAGGGCGAGCAGAGTGTACCACCCCAAATATGCCTCTTGGGATAGTGATTATTTTCACTGGTTTTTTTTAAGAAACAAAAGATTCAGGCAAAACCTCTGACCTTCCTCCTAACTTCCTAAAATCATTTAAATAAGGGACCTGCTCCAGGAGGGGAGATATCATCATAGATAACTACAGTTTAATAGCTTAAATCCCATCTCTCTCTCTAGCCATCTCCACAATATTACATGTCTGAGTCTACAGCAGGGTTCAGCAAACTATTCTGTAAAGGGTCAGAAAGGAAATATTTCCTATTTTGAAGGCCAAGAAAGTATTCATCACAACTACTTTTATAACATGAAAACACCCAAAGAAAATACCTAAAGGAATATACGCAGCTGTGTTCTAATAAACCTTTGTTTACAAAAACAGACAGTGGACTAGCTTTGGCCCATGAGCCATAGAGGTGGCTCATGGTGGGTCCTGATCTAGAGTCTCTTTGTGTTTCTACCCAGGGGATCAGCTCCACAGTCCCCACAACACCTTCCTAACCTGTAACTCCTTTACTGATGCATCCATCCTTCAACACTCCCATTTGACGTTGAGGCTCCAGATACTTGTTTAAGACCTTTCAACTACTTCTGTTTGGCTCCCAAGTATTGCCCCTCTTCTCCTCGGGGTTCTTTTATGAAGACATAGATATCAGATGCCAAATAGAGATCAATGTATGCTCTAGATGGGAGAGCATGTCTGGGATCTGAGACCCAGGTGAGGACCTGCTACTGTGGGTTGCAAATCTATGCTCTGACATCCATTTATGGGGAATTGATGAATTTCCAAAGCATATATCTACCTAACCAGACAGATGCAGGTTCGTCGCGAGCTTTCTCCGGCACTATCAGCATAAGAGAACATACTGGATATCTGGGCTTGCTCCTAGAAAGAGAAATGGAGACGCAGCCGGGGCTCATTGTAACAATGCGTGACACAGGCAGCGCAGGAGAGAGCGGAACAAGCAGCTCTTATTTTTGAGACACAGTTATGTTACCTACTGCTAACAGGACCAGTTAGGTCAGTTGTTCTTTCAACCTCACAGTAAATAAGGAATGAAAAGAGAAGCATGGATTTTCTTCAATAGTCCCCTTTCTGTGAAGGGAAGGGGAAACCTCATGGCTTAGAGGAAAAGAAGGGGAAGCTAAGAAGAAAGGACTCTCCATCCCCCAAAATGTCATGAAAGAAAATCAGATTATGCTGTTATATAAATGCAACCAGCATTTTATTAACTGTATATTTAATTTATAATACAGACACAGTCATGTCAAAAAATTTTTGTACCTTTAAATGTGTGGAAGATTTCACAGAGGAAAGGAAACTTGAGGATTCTAAGCAAATAACAATACCCAATGGAGTTAAATCAGTCATAAGCTAGTGAGCAAATGTTGATATGGGGTTTTAAGCTCATTTTAGAACTAGCAAATGGGAGGCTACGGCCACATATGCGGAACCTTCAGCATATCTTTTTCAATGGCACTTGAACAGATAGCAATTAAGCCTGGATTCCAGCAGCCTGCAGCTGAGGCTGTGTCATACAGTGGAGGGTGGAGGATGCTTATGCACCACAGTGTGACTCACACGAGGTGAAAAGTAAAATGAATCACCTGGGCTCCTTGTCCTTGTTTTGAATAACACACACACACACACACACACACACGAACTGAAACAAGCTTCCACTTGAGATAAAATTGAAAGTGAAGCACCCAATGTCCTGTAATAAAAGCAGCATTTTTAAGAGATTGGCTCTGTGACTGTAGCTAAGGTGGAACCCAAAATTACAGACTGTATCAAGAGCCAATCAACCACTTAATTGCACTTGTTCTCATGAAATCAGTAGTGTCATACAGCAACCTTGTCATGCATACAGTACATGCATTGCCAAAGGTACTCTTTTTGCTTCAAAAGCAAGCAAAGGGAAAAACAATTGGACTCTCTTTATTCAAACTGTAATTACTGATGTAGAGTGAGTATACCATTCCTTGGTGCAAACCATTCATTTAATTCAACCTTTCTAAAATGTTACTTGTCCTATTTGTCCATGGTGAAATGCCACTGAGTGACTATCCAAAGTACACAGCCTCCTCCCTCACCATCATCAGTGAACTCAATTTAGATGTTATCCAGAGGAAACAATAGTTCATTGGAATAAGAAATAACAGTAAGTATAAGGTAATTTTTCAAATTAAGAGCAAAACCATGACCCTCATACAAATATAGAATGAACATGTGTCAAAGATGATAAATTATTAATGAACGAGGGATTCAGCAAAGGCATTAAAAACTTGTTCAAAGGAGAAGCCAAAGAAAAGACACGAAAAGCAATGCTGAAATGATCTGTTAATAGATGCAAAACTGGCTTCTTCCTTAGGGAAATCAATATACCTCCACTGGAAAAAAAATTATTTGCATGTCTATAGACAGAAGTAACTTATATTAATATCAGTTTTCTACAACTTACAAAGTTATCAAACAACTCATGAGGCAATGACATGCATAAACCACTCTAGCTTCAGGATACCCGGAAAGCTATGAACATCCGCTACGTAGGATATTATGTACATGTTTAGTAGGATCATACACATTGATATTCTATTCTTACTCTATTTTGTGTGTATAGAAGATATACCCATAGTTAGTCAGAATAATTTGCTTCGGAAATATTGATTAAGCAGAAGTCTTCTACTTTTGTAAACTGGGGATACAAATGATAACAACACTCTCTACCTTACAGGATTATTGTAAGAATCACTGGAGATTGCATATATCAAAATAATTACTTATTGATAAAAATTATTCAAATGCTAACTGCTAAATGCAATAGTGCTGGCTTTTCCATACTATTTCTATATAATTCCAAATTCTGTATAAATTTTTCAATTACCAGTGATAAAAAAAACCTGATAATAATAAGCCAGAGAGTACACTGCCTCCATTTAATTATTTCTAAGAATTAAACTTACATTAGTAAAAAGCCTAGTTTCCATGGATAGAGTATATCAGTAGATATAATGTCTTCATCAGTTTTTTTACTCACTGTTCTACTCAAAGTTACACTAGAGTTTGCATGCTTGAATTTCATTTATAAGAACATTTCAACAGAAAGAACTTGGAAATAATTAAAAGAAACATGAAATATCACAAGAGAAATTTTTAAACATTCAATAATTTAGGTCCTAATTTGGAAATACAAGTATGCATTAGTGCCAAAACAGATCACCACCAATGACTATTCAAAAGTCAATATTTAATCATCTTTAACTATATATCTTATTTAATCTAAGTGAAAAGTGTTACCAAAAAGTTAAAGAAGGCAATTCACATTTTATTAAATATCTACTATGTGTCAGGCACAGTCTTGAATTTCCCTGTGCTGGGTTAAACTTTGTAGAGATGCTTTACTGAGTTAATAAAAATGATTAAGAATAGCACATTATTAATTGTCTTTGTTTGGAGGTCTTACAAAACAGATTTTGACAGAAAATTTGTGAGCAAGTACTTTATTTTGGAAATAAATGCAGGAAGTACTCTGAACAAGTATGGAAGTGAGGCAAGGAAGAGAGGAACAGGCAATAAAGCAAGCTTTAATGAGCAGTTTCCACAGTGGGCAGCACAGGGAAAATCCCATTTGCAACCCTCTGAGAGACTGAAAACACCCAAAGAAAATATGTAAAGGAATATAAAGATTTGCCTTAGGATTGACTTTCAGTTCCTAAAATGCATGACTTGGTCTTTGTTGTCATTATTTCCCTATACCTTTCTGCTAAACCATTTGGTGATGTCTCCACTAATCCTCTTTGACAGTACTTTTAATTCTATACTGTACTGCCCAATAACACCACTGTTTTGGGTTGCTGTTGTTTGCATAATGCCAATGTACCATAATCTCCAGCTACTGTGGAATGTTCTTGTCATTATAGTAGTTAATGTTGGTGATTCACCCTGATTGGGAGATAAAATGTAGGATGCCTAGTAAATCTGATTTTAGAGTCATTTTCCATCAGCTATCTTTTTATCATATCCCACAGGACAAAAGAGCTTTAAAACATCTTTTTTTCTTTTTAGTTCACAGGTAGGAATAGACATTCGTGCATGCGTGCACTTATTAATTTATTCATTCAAACATTGATTGAGTGTCCACCATCTACCGATACTGTGCCCTGGGGTTGGATGGTAAGCAATAACAGAAACTATCCCTCCCTGAATGAGGTTACAGTACAGTCCAGAAACACAGGTAAAATAAGATGACATATCAGAAACACCAGCATATACTTGGTCCTCAAGAAATGTCAATTTCCTTCCAGTCTTGATCTCTTCTCACCCCAACTCTATTCTTTAGGAGCTCCATTACTAATCTCCCTTCTTCCAATCTTTCCGGCTCTCCTCTTAGCATCCATAAGTAAATAACTTTTGTTCTCATGTTGGACTCTTCATTTTGTATTGAAGTCTTTATAACTATCTCTGATGCAGAGACCTAATTTTATAAATCGACTTTTCTGCACCATTTTCTCATTTCCTGCCTTACGATACATATATTTACTTTACGCATCAGCATATGTGCTGAGCAATTTTTCACTAACTCACAAAATTGATAGCTTTGGTAAAGTAATAATTTGTTCCACTGTAGAAAGATTGAGATTGATACTGCTTTCAAGCCTGACAGTACAAAAGTTATTAATGTATGTCAAGTTCTGAGTGTTCTTTTCTCCCTCCTTGGCATCTATTGTGATTTTTCCATACGAGAAAGAAAACACTGGCAGAATTCATTTCATTTCAATGGGGCGGGGTAGTAGGGACAGAGAGGGGAGCTGTGAGGATTGAGTTATCTCTGCAGCAGAATCAGTCATGCTAAATTTTCATTTTAGTTTTAGCTTGATTTAAGTTCTAACATTAAGCCTTTAAACCAATTTTGAGATGGAATCTGAAGGAACGTGTGCTATATTTACCGAAGAAATACAGAATCAATCCATCCATTTCTGTTCAAGAAGACTGAAGCCTTACACTGCTCAGTGTTGGTCTCTGTGAGTTTTAGATACATACATATACTAGTATATAATTATTATTATTATTATAAGAAAAGGCTGGGATTATGCTCTAGACTCACCATAATAAGTCCATAGCCTCAGGAGATGGTTGTTCCTTTTTCTGTAGAAATATGATTTGAAGGTTGAACAAGATCCCACTGGGAGGCAAGGTGAGCAGAAACGAGAAAACTACTGGGGGCTACAGATCAGAAGGTACGCTGTGAAAAGTCCCAAGGGGCACAAACCAGCTAGGGGAGCTGTCTTGGCCAGGGAAGCACAGTGAAGTGTAATATGAGCTTTAGCAACTGTCGCAAGGATAATACCTGCCAATGGTAAGTGATAACAAGATCCTGTAAGTGTGACTGACACTTGGCTACGGTGTTTTCCGCCCCAGGCCGCCTCCCAGCCATTCTGATTCCAACAGTCTGGGATGGGACCAGGGCACCAGCACTTGCAAAAATCTCTACACCTGACTCTAGCGTGTTGTCATGTTTGGGAAATACGAGCATAAAACCCTGGGCATGGAGTGGGAGTGAATAGGTTGGAAAGGCTTGGAAAGGAGATGCTGACATTTGCTGCAAGTACCAGCATTCATATTTTACGGTCAAGCGGACATTTGGTATTTGCTAATGAGCTGTATTGCAAAGAAACAAAAAAGGTGGGGATTTCATACAATGTCACAACATGTGTTTTTTTTCTGTGCTGTCCTGGAAAAGGAATATGCATGTAATCGCTCTCGCTCTATAGCTTATTTCAAGCAAGTAAAATTTGAGTGTATGTGCATATATGTATGTAAACAGTTATGCTTTGGCAAGTTTAAGATATGTTTTGATTGACAAATTTTAGCTTGGGGAAATACATCAAAGATAAATCTGACTTGAAAATAGCCTGATTTTTTAAAAATTCTGCTTCATTACAAGTTACTCAAACAGTAGAAATGTGTAGACAAGGCTTTGAGCATTCTGCTGAATTGCAGACTCTACTTCTTATCCACTGGTGCCCACATTTGCATCTTACCAAGGCATGACAAGTATTTCGGGGGTCAGAGACTTGGAGAGGTAGGTAATGGAAAATCAGCGGTCTAATGTTTGACTTTTCTTCTCCTGCTTCCTTGTCCCTAGTTCCCGCATAGGCAACATATCTTTATGCACCGATGTCAGTCTAGTTAACTGTGTATTTCCCTGAGGATGCCTTCATGGGCTCCCATGGGATTACAAGGATTTTTTTTTTCAAGAATTAGGTCAAATTCGGTGCTTTTCGGGGCAAGATGGGATGGAGAAACTGGGGAGCCTGATAAGAATCACAGCAAAGATTATAAACTTTTATTTGTTTTGCTATACTGTTGGCACTCCTTTGAAAGATGCCTTGCATTTTCCTCAGACCATCAGTTTGTAGACTAGAATATACCTTATTGCAAATGACTGTGCTCTATTTAGTGGCAATATCCCCCCCAAACCCGCCCCCCCGCCACACACACACACTGGAGGCCATGTTTTCACTGATTTTGAGAGAGAGGGGAAGAGAGAGAGAGAGAGAGAAAGAGAGAGAGAGAGAGAGAGAGAGAGAGAGAGAGAGAGAGAGAGAGAGAGAAGCATTGATTGGTTGCCTCTGACATACTCCCTGACCAACCGGGGTTCAAGCCTGAAACCTAGGTATGTGCCCTAACCAGGAATCACACCCACAACATTTTGGTGCATGGATGATGCTACAACCAACTGAGCTCCCTGGCCAGGGCTGCTGGCCATCTTTTTAATTACTCAGAACTGCATTTCATTACAACTTGCTTCAGTATTATTGAATCATCTCATCATTTTAGATCTCTTTATTGTCTTTTCAACTTTTGTTTGTATCAAAGTCAGGACCATTCTGTCCTGGAAACACCTAAATCAAGTTTGTTTGCTCTATGCAATAAGATTAATTATCCATGTTCTGGAACATTCCCCTTGTTAGGCTGCCCCAAAGTAAAAACTTCCGGGTTACCATTATAGAAAATATCAAATGTCCACCATTTTATATCTCATGTTCCTCTTTAATACTCATTATTACAGTTATCCATCACACGCTATGGTTTCTTTGGGTAACTGCCATTCTGTGCAATCTGCTCACTTAAATTTCTACTGATGGAGCTAAGATACACCACTGTGATAATATGTAAAAAATCACTGTAATTATAAAACTGACTATTGTATTTAACTTTGTGCTTTAACATGATAGTTTCTATGTTACGTTTCAGTAATTTTGTCTCTCAAGTCTCAGAATCTTGATTGCAAGCATTATTCATCAGCTTAGATAATTTTTACTCTTTTCAATATATTTTATTCTATACAGATTTCATGTTAGTCCTTGCAATGATACTGTAAATATATTTAATATTTAGAGTGCTTCTAACAGAAATAAACTTATTCAGACTACTTTTATTAAGGGGTAGGTTAGCTCATAAATAATAATGAGGAATTATGTGCATGTTCTCTCCTAAAGGACAGAAAGTGACATGCAGGGGATTCCATGGTCTTTCTACACACTGAGCTGTGCTTCAGGGAACCTTAAAACGGCAACTCGGCATTTTAGAAATGATGTGCGGTTGGGTATAAAAATACAGTTTGGTTCCAAGTCCTATTATTTTACCCCTGTGATCTTGATCTAAGTAAGCATCAATTGGTCTCTATTCTCTTACCCCCAAAACAGGCAAAACAATGCCTACCTCACAGGTCTGTTCTGTTCATTAGAATAGTATCTGGCTTATAAAATGGATTCATGTGATGATGGCCAATTTGGCATGAACTCTTTAATTCTGGGCATTTTACTTCTTTTTTAGCATTGGGTTTTTCTATACTGACTCCTTTAGCTTACCATAAAAAATCTCCAATATTTTTTGTTGGACAAAGCTCATCAGATGTGCCTTTTCACTTTCCCTCTATACCAGTAATAAGCGTTTTATGGTGTTTTCACAAATAATTTTTCTAAAAAAATATTTTATCCAAGTAATCCTATGACTCAGAGGTATTTTCTTTGAATGTGGGTAGATTTTAAAATAAGCAGTTATTTGATTTTGAACCTTTGAAATGAAATGTTTATAATGAACCATGACAGAGTCAACTATTTTAAAAGCCCAGCAGAAATTTGAAGGTAACAAAACTAGATTTAATGTTTAGTGCTATCTGGATTGTAAATGATGCCCTCAAATTGTAAGAACAATGGTTTCCAAATACATAGATTCAGGTGACCCTGCATCACCTGCATATTACGTTTAATTAGATGTAAATTTTATTCACAACAGTATTCAACTATTCATTATAACAACTGGCCTAGCACATTATAGATGGTAAATACATTGCAAATAATTGCTTGTTGACTTTTCCATTTGCATATAAATTATTAAATGAGTAGATAATTTAGCTATAGTTTTTGCTAGTAGTGTAACTAAATAATTTTCATAGTACTTGATTGTAGGTTTACATAAGCCACTTCCAATTTTGAAAAAAACCGTTATGAAATATAGCAAAACAACATAGAAAAAATTTAACCAAAGGTAATTACTCATGGGAACATGAGGGAATTCTCTCTCTGACTGCTTGTGCTGGTCTCTGAGTGGTAACTTCAATTGTGGTTCCATGTAAGAATGGTCACAGAGCACCTGCACAAGGGAATACCCACAGCCAGGGCATGGGAAAAAGCCAGTCTATGGGCTCAGCTGGTATGAACTACAGGAGGGCAATGTGTTCCTGTTGTAGAGGTAATTAAGACCATGCTTTTCATGTGTAGATGTCTCTTTATCACATACACACCATGAAATAATGCTTAGAGCATTTGTATTTCCTATAGGCACCTGTTTGGGTTAACAGCTTGATAATGTTTTCCTTTTAGAAAAATACACTTGTATATCAGGAAAGTCCAGACAAGCATCTTCACCCTTGGATAAGTTATATACTTTGTGGGTTGAACCAAAAGTTGATTTATTTTCCCCAAATGGCATTACTTACGTAGTTATTTTAGTAGCACGTTTTTCAAGTATAAAATCAGAACCGCATTCAAACAAATTGCTTCCTTAATATTGATTCCATGTATAAGAATTGGATAATTACACAAACATTCAAGTTGAATCAGGAGAGCAGTTTTCCAATTAACCTTGTGTTAAATGTAATTAAAAGGTGAATATTCAAAACCAACTAAGATGGCCATTTACAAATTATAATTGCTTTTATCTCAAGAGTGGAAGATGCTTATACACATATTTTAAGAGTAAGCTTTGATTAAGTAGTAGTTTCTATCAGCTATCACTATTGTTTTCTTTGTTAAATATACTTTTATCAATGCATATTTGGGGGACCGTCTTGCCTTTGTCAGATAAACTCTGCTCTTGTCTATATTGTGAACAGAATTGGACTTTTCAGAACCTGAACCTGCTATTATTAGTAAACTAGTGATAGTCATAGTATATGCAATGACCGTACATTTATAGTAATTTTTTTCTGATCTTCCTGCAGATACACACAGTCAATTCATAATTGAATTGCCTGCTGCATTCAATTTATACATGGAGAAATAAATAATTTTCTGTAAACTACACCTAAACTTTCTAGAGAAACTGACTAAAATAGAGGGCATTTTAAGATCTCTTTATAGAGTTAGGAAATCAAGTCTCAGACAGGTTATATAATTGGCCAAATGATCCAGCTAGCATGTGGCAGAGCTAGAATGAAAATTCCTTGTATCAGGAACACCAAAAGAAGACAAAAAGTTTCAGAGCGTGCCCTAAGGTATCGAAAGCTGTTGATATGTTGGCCCCAAAAAATGCCTAATGGTATGGATAAAATGAAGGTATTTGAAACTGTAGTGAAAATAGTGCCAGAGGATTGGTGGGGGCGGAAATTTGATCGGAATGGATTAAAGAAGAACTGGAGGTTCGGAAGGCAGCAGTCTCAGATGTATTTCAAAAAGTGTACCTATGAGGTATATAAAGACCATCAAAGTGGAACAACTAAGAGAAAGTCTTTAAATTGCAGCCTTCTGATGGCAAACGTATTATATGTTATAGACACTTAGGTTGGTCTCAAGTACAAAAGTCTAAGGACAGAAGAATGTGTTGTGAGGCAAAGCAGATGCTCTGGCTTCACTTCTCAGAACGAGGGAGCCTACGGATAAGCACGTCCATGAAAATGCATTCTGTGGGTTTAGCAGGGACAACACAGTCTTGCAATTAAAGGGTACACTTCAGTTTTC
>NW_006288434.1:527521-537246 GCF_000327345.1 Myotis davidii
GGGTGTGGGGGGAGAAAAAAAAAGAGAAGAGGGCGGGGGGGGGGGGGGGGGGTTAAAGATGAGAACTATTAGAGCACATGTCATGCTGTTGGAAAGATCCAGCACCGAAGAGTAGTCTTGATGAGAGGAGAATGGACTAAACAATGAATGAATCTCTGAGAAATTAAATAAGAAAGGATGGAATAGTGTCATTAATGACAACATGGACGGACCTTGAGAACATTATGCAAAGTGAAATAAGTCAGACAGAAAAAGCTAAGAACCATATGATTTCACTCATATGTGGGATATAAAACTCAAACTTATGAACACAAACAGTAGTGTGGTAGTTGCCACAGAGGGAGGGAGTTTCGGAGGGGGGGGAAGGGGCCCTAATATGAGGTGACAGGAGAAGATTTGACTTTGGGTGGTAGGCATATGGTGCTATACACAGATTTTGTAACTTAGAAATCCACACATGAAATCTGTATGTTCATGTTGACCAATGTCAGCTCAATTAAATTTATTTTAAAAATAAAAATAAAGTAAATAAAAACAGCTTCCAACAAGGAATTAAAACCCTTTTATACATAAACTATAAAAAAGAAAGAGATGAAATCTAGAACACAGTAGGAGGGTTAGCTTTTTGGTGGCGGCAGGCTTAATTTTGTACATATTAGCTACGGTGTAAGCAAGGTAAGGCAAATGACTTTTCAGTCTCTAAAGTTTTCTTTTCAATCTATAAAATGCAAGAGTTAGATATTTTTTTCAAAAGCCCTGTCAAGATCCTATAGTTATGATTCTGTACTAGCAAATTTATTCCTCAGAACTTGTAAAACTTAAAAAAACAAAAACATTTTAAAATTGATTTTGAGAAAGAGAGGAACATTGACGTGAGAGATGTTGATCAGTTGCCTCGTGCAACTCGACCCAAACAGAGATTAAACCTACAACCTGGGTATGTGCCCTGATTGGGAACCTAACCCGCCACACTCTGGTGTATGGGGTGATACTCACACCAACCAGGACAGAACTTGTAAAACGTTTTAAGTCTTCTTTCTTATATTCTTAGCGGTTTTCATATTAAAAAGCTCATGAAGTCTTTCGGACTTCATAGTTGGAGGTAAGACTTCATCAATAGTTTTGCAACTTTGGGCAAGTAACTCAGCCTGTTTCCCCATTAGTAAAATAAACTCCTGCCTCCCAGGACTCTGGTGAGGCTTTCACATGAACATGTCTCCTGGGATAGTGCCTAGCCAATAATAAGTGCAATAAATGTTAGAGACAATTACTATTTTTATCCCAGGTAAACTCACGTTAACCTATTTAGGCCTCAGTTGCTGACTTAGCACCTAGAAAATCATTTTGCTATCTAATAAATTATCACTTTCTCAAAGCTAAGTATTTAATGAGTTAGTGAAAGATTCCCTCACACATTTGCTGATGTGTTAAAAATTCTGTAGTATAAGGCAGGATGTGAGATATAGTGAAGGAAAGTAGATTGATAAAATTTTAAAAATTGAAATAAATATTATTTCCTGAAGCTAAGGATATGAGTTAGACAATCTCTATTTTCACATTGTTCCCAGTCTAGTGGTATAAATATGGGTTTTTCCATAAACCGTGCCTATTGATTAACTGTGGAATTCTCAATGAATCTTAGTCTTTGGTTCATAGTGTCTTAATCTGTAAAACGAGGAAATGATTATAGTGCCTACATAGCAGCATTTTAGAGAGACGTCTGCAAGGGTAATGAATATGAAAATGCTGAGCATTCAAACGGTCTAGCGCAGGGCTTCTCTCCCTTGTTAAGCCTCCTCATGTGGACTTTGAAAGTGGCTGAAACCACTTGGAGTTCCCACAGGCAGAGTTACCTAGAGGAGAAAAAAAATGAGTGGATGCGATAAAATAAAAATTTGAAGCCATCGGCACAAAGAAACTGTTGAAAGCAACAGGATAAAATGAGTTCAACTTGTCCAAGAGAAGAGATGGAGAAAATAAGAGGAGTAGGTCATGGATACTTCAACATTTAGATGTCAGAGAAGTCAAGAAAGAAGGCAAAAGGAGAGAGGGGGAGAAAAATGAGAACATCATGTCACTTAGCGGGGAAATATTTCAAGGAGGAGCTAGTCAAAAAGTAGCTCCCAGGTCTACTAAAATGAAGACAGATAAGTACTAGCTTCGCTAGGATACAGCTCATTGTTAACCTCGATAAAGCCATTTCAATTAAAGAATGAGTCAAGAAGTCTGGAACAGGTCGAAGAGATAATGGAAGGTATGAGGTGAACTGAAAAACAAGAGACAAAGAGATTGTTAAAGTAGTCAAGGTCATATTGCATTGACAGGATGAGTCAAAGGTATTCATTTTCAGTGATGACACATTCCCATTTAACCACATAACCATGAAATCAGTTGCCTCTTTTCTTTTTTTCATGAAGTGACTTCGGTATGAAAAAAAATTTCTGTAAACTATTAACTCATTTAGGAACTGAAGGTAAATTACCTGGTAGAATAGACTATTTGGAAAGAAATAATTATTATGTAAATTCACTAGTGAGGATTATAGAACATCATGTATTCATGTCACAAAACAAAACACTGCATTTTCATATATAGGCAGAATCAATCTGAAACACCAGCCTAATTAACATATGGAGGATCTGCTTAAACATCTAATGTTTACCAGGAAGTCACTATACCAGGGTTTTGCTAAATTTAAAGAACTGAAAATAATTTCCATTCAAAACAAGCACCAATGCATTTTTACTTAATTGTAACTGCTTTACTGAAGTGTGATCTATATGGAACAAATTGCAGGTTAAGTAAAACACGATGATGTGTTTGACATGTTCATATACCCACAAAACAATCACATATTAGGGATAAAGAACACAGACATTGTCTTAGGTCACAGCACCATAGCAAAGTACCACGGCCTGGGTGGCTCTTAGAAACAGCAGAATTTTACTTCCCATGGTTCTGGAGGCTGCAAGTCAGGATGTCAGCTGGCTGAGCTCTGGTGAGAGCCCTCTTCTGGGTTGCAGATTGCCAAATTCCTGTATCTTTACATGGTAGAGAGGCAGGGAGCTTCCTGGGGTCTCTTCTAAAAGGGCACTGATCCCCTTTATGAGGGCCCCATCCTATGACCTAATTATCTCCCAAGGGCCCACCGCCTAATACCATCACATTGGGGTTAGGATTTTCACATAGGAATTTGGGGTGGGGGGGTACATTCAGTTCATGACATCCATCATTCCCAAAGCATGCTCCTTTGTCATGCTTCCCACCTGCCACTCTCTGCGCTCTCTCCCTCCTCCCCAGTAATCACTCTCCTTCCTGTCATTTCAGACTGCTTTCAATTTCCAAGAGTTTTACATAAATAGAATCATATAGTATATACTCTTTTATTTTTGTCTGGCTTCTTTCACTCGAATAACTTTTGACATTTACCCATGATACTTTTTATGTCAAGAATAGTATTCCAATGTACAATGATATCACAATCTGTTTATTCATTCACTTGTTGATAAACATGAATTAGGGGTATTTCCAGTTTGACACTGTTACTAATGAAGTTGATATGAGAAATTATTTCAAGTCTTTGTATGGACAAAGGCTGTTATTTCTCCTGAGTAAATACATAAGAGTGGAATGCTTGGACCACAGGATAGGGGTGTGCTTAACTTTTCAATTGACTGCCAAACTGTTTTCCAGAGTGACTGCACCATTTCATATCCCCATCAATGTGTGAGAGTCCCATTTTCCCCACACCCTCTCCAAAACGTGGTATAGAGAATCTTTTTAATTTTTAGCGATGTTAATGGATGTGTAGTGGCATTACACTATGTTTCTAATTTGCATGTTCCTAATGATTAATGATATTTATAGGTCATTAATTTTTTTCTTCTATAATATCTAATCTACTATTAATACCAACCAGTGTTTTTTTTTCCAACTGAGAAATAGTTTTCATTTTTTAGACGCTCTATTTAGGGCTTTTAAAATATTTCCCATATTTCTACTTAACTTTCTGAACATGTAGAATACAGTTTTGTGATTATTGTCATATCCTGGTATGCCATTTCTAACATCTGTGCCAATTTGGGGTCATTTTTTATTAATTTATTTTTTTCTCCTTACCATGGATTATTTTCCTGCTTCTCCATATGGCTGGTAATCTTTGATTGGCTGCCAGAGATTGTGAATTTACCTTGTTAGTGGTGAATATGTTTGTATTCTGATAAGAATTATCAGAATACAAACATGCAATTAATTTACTTGAAAACAATTTGATTAGTTTCCTCTTCGGCTGGTGGGAACATGAGCTTTGTTTGGGGATGCAATTAATTTACTTGAAAACGATTTGATTAGTTTCCTCTTCGGCTGGTGGGAACAGATATTTATTCCTGACCTTGAGTGAGCATCATGCCCCATTACTTTTAATCCATTTGTATGGTTCTTTTGCAATCTTGGGAAGATAAACTCTAAGAACCTGGTCTCCTTGGGATCCTGATTTCATCTCCTCAAGTAAAGGATTCTGCCTGACTCCCCTAGGTTTACTTTTCTGAGCCATGAACTGGAAACTCAAGGCAGTAAGCGGGGGCAATAGTAGAGCTTATCTTACGTGTTTCCCATGTCTCAAGACCACTGTCCTTTATTGCCTGATGTCCACTGTCTTGGAAAATATTACTTCTAATATCTTCTTTGTACTGATTCAATGGGATGTCATATCTGGTTCTTGTTACTCGATCTTGTTATTCCTTCCAGTCCAAATATATGCTTTTCATCTTGAATTTCTTTCCTAACCCATTTTTTTAAGAAGTCAATTAAACTACTCTTTTAGATTACACTATGTCAACTGAAGCATCATTCAGCTTAGTTGTCTGACATGTCAAAATATTTCAAACTAAAATCTGACCAAATATTTATCAGTGAATTCTGTCACCTATGCAACAAGGAAGTATCTTCCAATATTCTCAAATTAATTTACTTTTATAAGAAATTATGAGATATTTATGCCATTATCTTTATCCTTCAGTAGTACACAATTTAAAAAGAATACCAATACAAATAAAACACATATAAAGGGGGAAAAGGATCACAATATCTTCAGATAGATGCTTGTGGTAATATCTATATTATAAAAACCCAGTGGCCCTAAGGCCATAACGACCAAAGACCAGCACGGGCGGGCAGTGTGTGCGCAGGTGGGTGGGGCTGCAAGCACGGCAAGGCCACATGGGTGGGCGAGGCCACACGATTTCGTGTGCTGAGCTTCTAGTATATTACAATACTTAGATACAACTATGGGAATAACTCAAATAAGTTTTATTTATGCATATTATCTATCAAGAAGTCAAACTGTAGAATGCTGAAAACTCCAAGTGATAGGAAAAAGTGCATTATCTCCAGAAGACTGAATTATTTGTGCATGTTTGTGCCTTTCTTTAAACACGAGGGTTGGATGGTAGATTGCATTATATGTTAGTCTCCTGTACAGTCAATTTCAAAGTGTTTATCATATGCTTTAACTTTAGGAACATGAATCCCAAATGTTAAGAACTTTAATGAGAATATTAGACTTTGTTTATAACATCTTTATATTGACTATTGCCTTGGATGGCAATTTTAAAATTGGATTTTCTTCAGAAATGTTAGGCAGTTAGAAACAGAGAAAACTATACTTAAATCAGCACACTAAATCAAAGTCTGGGACACTCGATATGCCATATTGCCTCTGGAACTAATACTTAGAGAAAACCCAAGATAAACCTGTAATTTTTCTTCCTGGGTGTCACTATTATGAACATTACAAGTGGTGAGAGAAAGGCAATTGAATTGTTTAGCAAAGCATCTTGAAGAAATCTGCCTCTAACATTTTGTCATATCAGAAAAACATACTTAAAATGTCCTATTTGGTAAAATGAAAAGAATGCTTTATAAGAAAGCTCAGGCCCTTGTTGGTTTGGCTCTATAGTTAGAGCATCGGCCTGTGAACTGAAAGGTTGCGGGTCTAATTACGGTCAAGGGTGATGCATCTTGGTTGAAGGCTGTAAGACATGTGTCTCTCTTACAATGATGGTTCTCTCTCTCTCTCTCTTCCCCACTCCTTTACACTCTCTCTAAAAATCAATGGAAAAAATATCCTCAGATGAGGATTAATAAAAAACAACAACAAAACTCAGGAATGACCTTCCTTTTGCTCTCATTTCTTTTCTGAAGTTTTTCTTCTGTCAGTAATTACTCTAATATGCCTGTCCACATGCAATAATTACACCTGTCTTTCTCCATGACACAGTGCTCATTTCCTACTCACATTTTCCAAGGTGTAACCCATTCATAAAATAATGTGAAAAAGATATTTTAGATAGCTCCATTTTTAACATCCAATTGAAAATGTAAAGAATAATTGTAAACAAATTAAGAGGCAACAATAAGGTTCTGACTAGAGAGTTCTGTTCCCAGATGATATTCTACACATAAGTTTCAAATTCCTCTTTTTCCAGTGCTCAGTTGAAATGGCAAAAGCAATGAAAAAAAAATGCTGTCCTCAATTTAAAGATTGATTCATTGACAGAATTATAATGCTAAAATGTTTAAGCTTAAAATGAAGACTGGACACACTGGTCATTCACCATTCACCACACAGACAAGGGAAACCTAATTGAAATAACCAAATAGGGTGAGCCATACTCGCTAATGAAATCTGTCTACTAATATTGGGGCATTCCCTGTGAAAGACTGGAGGCCAATGGACACATTCTCCAAACATCCGAAATGTTAGGAAATCTACATTTCCTTTACCAGATAGGATGCAGATAGATATAAAATACCTTTTAAGCCCACTGAAACAACTAGAAATTACTTATATATTCAGCAATGTAGATGAATAGATAGGTATACGCATTCATGTTTTCTTTAAAAAGATGTGGGCACAAAGCAACATGAAACTGAAAAAAATTGAACTCAGAGAGGTGAGCCTTTCTGCAGTGACAAAGAAACAGATGAAGGAAACTCATACTTGAAGTTGCAGGAAGGGTGGGGTTGAGGAGGAGAGGACAGGCAGAGAACTGGCCTTCTGAAAAGTGAGACTCTAGTCTTGGATGAGGAGAAACTAGGCAAACTTCTGACAAGTCTCTGGGCTAATAGGTTGGGCTTTAACCTGGAAAAGTTTAAACTCAAAGATAATGTTCTCTGCCAAGAAATGCAAAAAGACATTTTGCTGAATAATTAGAGGCAGGGAAGAGACAGAAAGCTGAAAGTTTTCTCTGGTGTCACAGTATCACAGTTTTGATATCTAGAGATCTGAGTCTTCTATCTTCTCATTGTCACTGAATCTCAGTCCTCGGTCCATCAATTCCATTGTCTTGTTATATCATAGTGTCAAGATCGGTACTGCAGCCTCACAGTCAGGACAGCACACAGCTTTTGATATGGAAATCTCATAGTCTGGAAAACAGCTGGTCTCAGAATCTCAAGATCTCCCAGTCTCCCAAGTCTCCCTGCGGGCTCAAGGCCATGCAGTTTTGAGGTCTAGCACTATTTGCACTGTTTTGTTCCAGGGCCTTCCTCCTGGAAGGAGAACCTGAATTTATTTTCAAAATGTTTCCGAAGCTGTTGTAACCAAATCATAATGCAATCAACTTAGGATAATATTAAAGCTATCAACCCCCTTAGCAGCATAGAAAATTGGGAACAGGGCTAAAAAACAAAAAGTCTTAGACATCTGGTACATAAATTCAAAGCATATCTGAAATAATAGCAGGAAGATCAATGAACTTGAATACAAGTCAATAGTATTCAAAATTGTGAAAAAAAGATTATAAAATAATAAACTTGACATAGGCAAAAATTTATTAAATAGCATACAAAAAACACTAGTCATAAAATTAAAACGTTGTGCTCTTCAAAATACACTATTAAGAAAATGAGTCACAAAATGAAAAAAACATTTGCGAACATTTACCTGACAAATACTCATTTAAATATGCATAGCAATTTGTATGAAGAAAAATACCTAATAAAAATGGACCAAAGCCTAAAAAAAAAAAGACTTCAAAAAAATAGATACATTATTGGCCAATAAGTACATCATAAGATACTCAATGTTAGTCATCAGCAAAATCAAAACAAAAATGTGATACCACTTCATACCAATTAAATAAACAACTGACAAGACCAAATGCTTGCAATGATTTATAGCGAATGGAACTCTCATCAAATTGATAATGGGAGTTAAATGATCCAATCTCTTTGTAAAACTGGCAATTTGGGTCAAGTTACATATATACCTACCCTATGACTCAGCATTTCCACTCTTAGGTATTTACCAATGAGAAGTGAAAGCATGTATCCACAATATTCGTTTATCAATGTTAATATCAACTTTATTCATTCTCCAAACAGGGAACCCAAATGTTCATCAATATGTAAATATGTAAACAAATTGTAAAATATTCATACAATGGATTGTTCCCCAGAAATAAAAAGGGAACAGACTATGGATACACACAAAATAAAAATATCCCTAAGTAGTTTACCAAGGTAACTGTCAGACACAAAAATGTAAGTATAATACTATTCCAATTATTTGAAATTCTACAACTTCAAAATGGTGAGAGAAGTAAAATCAGTGGTTAGCGGGTGGCAGATTGACGAGAAAGGGCCATGAAGAAACTTTCTCTGGTGGTGGTAATTGGATCTTGATTGGAGTAGTGATTAGATGGCATGCATATTTGTCAAAGCTCATTGAACTGTTCACTAAAAATATGTGCATTACATAGTATGTAAAGCATATTTAAGAAAGTCGATTGAAAAATAAACAAAAAGAAATGAAACTATTTTAAACAATCAAAACAATTGTGAAAAAATCTCATCAAGATGCTTACAAATTTATATATATATATATATATTAGAAGCCCAGTACATGGATTCATGCATTGGTAGGGTCCCTTAGCCTGGCCTGCAGGGATCAGGCCAAAACTGGCTCTCCGTACTCCAGCAGCAAGCTAACCTACCAGTCAGAGCATCTGCCTACTGGTGGTCAGTGCGCATCAATACGACTGGTTGAATGGTTGGACACAGCATATTAGGCTTTCATATATATAGATTTAATATATGTTTTTATTGATTTCAGGGAGGAAAGGAGAGGGAGAGAGATAGAAATATTAATGATGAAAGAGAATCATTGATCAGCTGCCTCCTGCATGCACCCTACTGGTAATTGAGCCCACAACCAGGGCATGTGCCATGACAGGGAATTGACCTATGATCTCCTGGTTCATGAGTTGATGCTCAAACAATGAGCCACACTGGCTGGGCACAAATGATATTTTTAATTAAATATTAATTATAATTGCCATTAATGGAATATTCACTATTAGTCAAGGACTGCAATAAGCGCTTTATGCACGCAATCTCATTCAAAGCATCATGATAAAATCGTAGGTTTATATTAGCTTGAAATTACTGGACACAATAAATTTTAGTCAGTCAGTAAGATGAAAAATACCATAAGACACATGTGGAGAATTTTCTTCTGCAAAACACACTACTCAGATAACAGTGGCTTTTGTTTGCCTCGTGGACTATGTCCCTCACATTTACTGCCAGGTAATCCTTATAGTAACTACTTTATAGCTAGGAATATTTATTTTACCAACTTAGTTGCTGTCAGCAGAAACACTCCTACCATGCTTTTCATTTTATTTGATACCATATGATCTCAATCTCCAGAGCTAAGTCAG
>NW_006288434.1:537294-537680 GCF_000327345.1 Myotis davidii
GGTGTCTCTTAACTAGACAATAAAGATAAATCAGTGGATACCATCTTTGTGGAAAGACACGATCTGCACAAAACTAAATCTTGTTTTGTCTTCTATTGTTGTATAGCAAGTGACCAAGAATTGTGTTGGATCAGTTTTATTTCCTGTTTCCATTCTTCAATCTAGTCTTCTGGAAAGCAGAGGAATTAAATGTCCTTCAGGTCCTGCAAAGTTCTAAAAAGGCTCAACTTGTTCCTTAGACCAAGGTACCTTTAAACACTTGAATTTTAGCCCTGGCTGGTTTAGCTTGGTGGGTAGAGCGTCAGCCTGCAGACTTGAAGGGTCCCAGGTTCAATGCCAGTCAATGGCACATGCCTGGGTTATGGGCTTGATTCTCAGTAAGGGAT
>NW_006288434.1:537805-539946 GCF_000327345.1 Myotis davidii
CATTTGAATTTTAGATCACATATATAGCCTTGAAAATTTAGCAATGCAATGAATGCTACATTTGAAAGATGACTGCTCATCCTGGTTACTCCATATGAAGAAGTAGTACTTGTCTTTCTTCTCTTCCTATTTAAGTTATTCCTCAATCACAATGTAAATAAAACCAAGCCATCAAACTTCTATATCAATGACAGTACTTTGTTTAAAAAACAACAGCAACAAAACCTGCCTTTCAGCAGTTATACAATCACAAGCTCTTTTCTCCCCATCATTTACTGCATTGACTTATAATTTACATGCATGTGCATTGTATAGGAAAGGGGTTAGATATGATCAAATTCTGACTGAGAAGAGAAAAAATATATGAATAATCTTTTTTTTAAGATATATTTTTATTGATATCAGAAAGAGGAAGGTTAATGTATATATCTATTTTATAAAAGGCTTGTGGCCCTAACGCCGTAATGACCAGAGACCAGCGTGGGTGGGCGGGGCCATGTGATTTCACACACTGGGCTTCTAGTGTATATATAAATATCAATGATGAAAGAGAATCATTGATCGGCTGCCTCCTGCACACCCCCATTGGGAATCAAGACCAGGCATGTGCCCTGACTGGGAATCAAACTGTAACCCCCTGGTTCACAGGTTGATGCTCAACCACTGAACCCATGTAGAGCAGGCATCCATCTTTTTTAAAAAATATATTTCTATATATATTTTAGAGAGAGAGAAAGAGAGTAGGGAGAGAGAGAGAGAGAAACATTGATGAAAGAGAAACATCTATCGGTTGCCTCCTACATGCTCCCTACTGGGGATCAAGCCACACCTCAGGGAATTGAACCTGCGACCTCTTGGTACATGGGTGGATACTCAACCAGTAAGCCATACTGACTGGGCTGAAGTCAGTCTTTAAAAAATACTTTAAAATTTTTATGATGTATTTTTTAAAGCAGAAAATAAAATATATTATTAGACTACATTTTGATTATTGCAAAAAAATCATGTTGATAATAACATAGACATATTTGAAGCATAAGAATTGAACTAAAATAAGTTGTAAACTTACACAGGCAATAAAATAGAAAATATTTCCCTTGAGAGAGTGGAAGTGTTAGTCCAAATGAATTTTATTAAAGGGATTTGAACAAAAGTTGGCAAGTTAAAATGTTGCAAATATTATATTCTATGATATTTTAATACTTAGGGCTTTAAACTTAAATATAATTATTTTAAAGGAATTTTTACAAAGCTATGTCTATATGACTATTTCATCTCTCTCAGAAATGTAACTGATCGATATGTTTTTTATATTCCCACAATCTCTTCCACTTAGCATTAAAAATTCAATGTTATTTCACAGAAGAGTTCTCAAATTATATTACATGTCTATCTCCAAAATAAGAAATATAAAATGTATGTCCTGCTTTTGCATCAAAACAATGAATGTGCATAATGACTCATATGAGATATCTAGAAGGAAAACAAGATGACTGAAAGTTTTTTGGAACATGATGTCCAAGAAAGTTTTTAACCTTATGTTTATTTCAATCAGTGTCAAGGTGACTGTCTCCAAGTAGCTGTGCAATAGCTATTGATAAGTACCAAACCATGACCATCAAAATACTAACATTCCCTCCCTATTGTCTCTTCCCCTTAGTGGAATACTTGAAAGTCCTTAATTTCAGCATCAAATGTCCAACCATAAAATTGTATATTTACAGAATATGTATTTGTAAAATCATCATGTACATATCCACACACAACACTCCACAATACTAACGCAAACATTATAGAAAAGTAGGAGATCCTTAGAAATACATTTTAAAAGATAGGGAAAAGAGGCAGAGGCAATACAAGTAGCAGAGAAATATCCGTTTGATTTAAACAGAGAGAGGCAGAAAGAAGGCAGATGACATAATTTCAGTGAATCTAAAAATCGTTAATTTTACAATTAATTATTTTTCTGTACCCTAAGAAATGAAAAAATGCTTCCAATTACACTATCACACATCATTTATTTGAAGAATCATCCTGATTTCAGCGATATTAAAACGTGAAGAAGTTCATCTTAGAATCAATAAAATGTATGTATGATGTTTTTTGCCTTCTATTTTGAGTGATATCTTCCCTTTCAAATA
>NW_006288434.1:541071-542253 GCF_000327345.1 Myotis davidii
AGGATTAACGTAGACTAAAAAAGGACAAAAATCCAGTTCTAGTTAGCTTAAAACTAGAATAAGTCCTCATGTATGTAGCTTCTTTAAAATATATTTTAGTCCCCGCCAGTATGGCTTGGTTGGTTGAAGCATCATTTCCTACACTGAAAGGTTGCGGGTTTGATTCCCAGTCACGGCACATACCCAGGTTGGGGGTTTGATTCCCCAACTGGGACATGTTCAGGAAGGCATCCAAGCAATTTCTCTCTCTCTCTTTCTTTCTCTCTCCCCACCCCTTTTCCCATTCTCTAAAATCAATAAGCAAGTCCTCGTGAGGATTAAAAAATAACAGCATATTTTAAAATATGACACAGCTATTTGATAAAATGGACCTATGCATATTTCCTACATATCACCACGATGATGACAATAGCCTGAGTGAGACAGTGGCTATTTGAGGCACACAGTGTAAAGGGCATATAGCTAGCCACTGTTCTAAGACCTTGGCGCCTTAGCTGTTGAATGTTACATACCAAGAGAACAATGTGAGCTGTATTGTAGTGGCTGCCATGGAAACCATTTATCTGAGTTAAGATGAAATGCTTTCTTCGGGACTTTTATAGTGGAGTAATTAAATACATCAATTTAAAATGTAATTTTACATTTTTTAGATCAGCAATCAATCTTACTAATTGCTATTTCATTCAATGTCACATTTAATCTCTGTGCCTCCATTTCTTCGTCCAAAGGGACAATAATATACTAGCCTATGTATTAGATAACAAGATAGAGTCATAAACCTGGACTTTACTTATCTTGAGTGATACAGTGATATGGCTAAGTAAAGATTCTTGCGTTGTTACATCTAAGGACTATCAAATTACTTTGTTACTGACCTCAAAATCTTCTTTTCTAAGACTGTTAATACATAAGGAATGGGTTGCCGTCGTTAGAAAAATAATGATATATTAAAATGTTAAAGTATTCTTTAACAGTTGAAACATGTAATACATTTATTTTTTAAAAAATGATATAGCCCTAACCGGTTTGGCTCAGTGGATAGAGCGTCGGCCTGCGGACTCAAGCGTCCCAGGTTCGATTCAGGTTAAGGGCATGTACCTTGGTTGTGGGCACATCCCCAGTAGGGAGTGTGTAGAAGGCAGCTGATCGATGTTTCTCTCTCATTGATGTTTCTAACTCTCT
>NW_006288434.1:542503-546537 GCF_000327345.1 Myotis davidii
GGGAGGGGGTCCCTCAGCCCAGCCTGCGCACTCTGGCAGCCCGGGAGCCCTTACTGCAGAGGTTCTCAACTTCCTAATGCCGCGACCCTTTAATACAGTCCCTCGTGTTGTGGTGACCCCCAACCATAAAATTATTTTCGTTGCTACTTCATAACTAATTTTGTTATGAATCATAATGTAAATATCTGATATGCAGGATGTATTTTCATTGTTCGCGACCCACAGGTTGAGAACCGCTGATAGCTGCTTAAAGCAAGAGTACCCCCTTATTATCTCACAAAGTCTGTGGGTCAGGAATGCAGCTACATCTTAGCTTGTTCCTTTTTCAGAGTCTCATAGGCTGCTATCAATATATCAGCTGGGTTCCATTCTCATCGTGAATCCACTTACAACTTATTCAAGTTGTTGGCAGAATTTATTTCTTACAGTTGTAGAACTGAGGGCCTGGCTTCTTGCTGGCTCTCAGCTGGAGGCCACCCTCAGCTTCTAGAACTCCAGAGGTTACCAGAAATCCCTAGAGGCTGTCCCTTGCCAAGTGGCTTTTCCAACATGGCCATGCATGCTTCAAGCCAGCAGGCAGAATCTCTAGAGACTCGCTGCAGATACGAGTAAGAAGCAGTCTTACTATAATGTCACACCACCAAGTGACATATTACTGCCTTTGCTGGTTAGAAGAAAGCCACAGGTTCCACCCATACTCTACAGAAGGAGACACAAGGGCATGCACACTAGGAGATAGATCATGGGGGCAGCTTAGAGTCTGACCTCCACAGGTCCTTCAGATGGCACTGTGCATACCTGCACAAACATGAAGTAAAGGCATCCAGCATGCATCATGCCCCAACGTTTTTGCCTGGAAACATTTCTGACTCGAAACACTGAGCTTCCAAAAAAACATTATGAAATGTTAACGGGGGAGGCAGGAAGGCCCCTTGGGAACAAATACATTTGAATTCCTCTTTATTTTCACTTGCCTCTCCTTCCCCCTTGCTATTCCTCTATGTACACAGAAACATTATTTTATGACTTTTTTAAAGGCTGAATGATACAAATGAAATATCATTGCCATACTTTTTCATGAAGAATATTCCATTATGATGTAGTGAGGCTTGGATCCAGAGTGGCCCCATTTTCCCTTGAGATTCTGCCCACGGTCCCTCTGTAGAACTCGGCAGACATCCTGGACCAGTCTGGGGAACAGGCACCATGCTTGTCTCCACTTTTCCAGAAGCAGTGGTCTCTGTTCTCACTCCTCCCCAATAAATCAATCCCTTTTAGTAGACAACTCTAGGCTTCTGGCTCCACCTACTCAACAGACTCACTCTCCTTAAAATACTATCTTAGGCTCAGCTAATATCTCCACGACACTCTTTACCACCTTTGCAATTTCAACTGCAACCATCTCTTCTGCAGAGACTTCCACATTATGTCAGAATGGAGACCACGGAAGGAAGAGACAGGAGAAATGAGACGCCTGTAAGAGATGTGGCCCCAGATCCAGACAGTAGAGGGTTCTGAGTTCTTAGGAACAATAACGTATGTAATGGAACCAGTGCTAGGAAGGGGTGTGGGGTGAGCATGGCCTTGGAACTCTGATAAACCTCTCCCTTCTCCTCTGAGGAAGCTAGAATTTGCAGTTTTCAAATTATGTAACTGTGCAGTCCCACAGATGAGGAAATTTCCTCTAGGTTGCTTCCAGGGACAATGTGGAGATTGAACTACACCACCCCATCCTCAGAGAACGCAGAGCAGCATAAGGTAATATAAGATTAAAACTATTGCGAGATGATATTAAAACAAAAAATGCACTAGACAAAGTTAAACAGCCAAGGATTAATTTCTTCAGGCTACTGCAAGAGAAAAAAAAAGATGTTGAATTCACCTCCACTAAAACAAAAGGCAGAAGGGTTTTCAGCACTGGTATAAGCAGTGGAAAAGAAATGGAGAACTACCACCCCTTTCCCCGACCCCATTAGCAGGGAGGCTGGTCAAAGGGATGCGTTGAGCACATGGAGTTATTCCTGAGTTTGCGAATACTTTTCTCTGCGATTGGGCCATCTGTGTTTGCTAATTGGCACCTTCTAAATTAGGGTACAACCCAGTCAGAAAGACTGGGAATTAGGGGTTTGTATTTTAACGACCACCCAGGTCTTTAAGACAGACATTCCTTGGTTATAAAACTGACAAGAAACTTTTAAAAAGATTTATATCCCAAAGGGACAGAGAAAGAATTTACAATGACAGGCTTTCTAAAGTCAATGCAATATACAGATGGTGCAATATACAGACGATATATCATGGGATTGTATACTTGAAACCTATATAATTTTATTAACCAATGTCACCCCAATAAATTTAATTTAAATAAAAGTAGAAGTAAACATAGGCATGATAATATAAAATAATATAAAACACAATGGAAAGCAAATGTTCCAAGAGAAGTCAGGGTGTAGAGTCAGAAAGAAACCTGTCTAAAGCTTCCTCGGGTTGAAGAAAATGTTGACACCTTGGTCAATGGGGCATTGGTCAGGGCCTTCAGGAAATCAAGGACTGGGATCAGAGGGGTGTTTCTCCACATGCTGCCACAAGGCACATCAGTAAGTAAAGCAAAATAGCTGAATTTTTAATGAGCTCTTCTCCTATCAGTGGTCGGCAAACCCATTCGTCAACAGAGCCCAATATCAACAGGACAACGATTGAAATTTCTTTGGAGAGCCAAATTTTTTAAACTTAAACTATATAGGTAGGTACACTGTTATTAACTTAATTAGGGTCCTCCTAAGGCTTAGGAAGGCCACACTGAAGGGCCAAAAAGACGCATGTGGCTCGCCAGCCGCAGTTTGCTGACCACGGTAAATGATGCAGAGCACTGATAAAGTGGGCTGGAGCAAGAAGCATCTCACCTGACCTTCAGCCCAAACCCCCTGTTTTTCACATGCCAGCAAGGAGGGGGAGGAAGTGATGGGAAGAAAGCAAATGCTCTCAAGCAGATACACAGACTGGGGAAGAGAAAGAAGGGAGAGCAGCCCACAGGTCTGTGTTCATGGATGATTCTGCTCATTAGCAAACATGCATGAATATGGCCAATGACATTACTAACTATTCTTCCATAGGTGAGGCGTGAAAGAGGTTGGAGGTTAGAAGGAGAGCAATGAAGGATTCTAAGAATTTTCTATATACAGGCAATGAGCTTATGAAATAAAATATTATTGCAGCCACAAACAAAACTTTGAAAGATCTCTAAGAACTCCTTTGGTTCAAACATGACATGCAATATATATATCTCACTATCTCTATTTATCTACCTCCTTCCATTGTGTTTGAATTTTTATTTTGTTCACTACTACTTAAGATAATTGGCATGTGGTTTGGGTTCCAGGATTTAAAGTTTTTAGATTTTTCTGATTTTGTAGAAGTGAAAATGTAGCAAAATCCTTACATAGTCTGACCAATCTAAAGATTAGGGAAATAGAGGAAACTGTTTTGAGCTGTAAGAATTGCATAGATGTGTAGCAATTAATATAGTCTTTTGAGAAACTGCATTGAAATTCTGAATTACTGTTTATTCCCCAATGAATAATTTTTTTCTATCCCAATTTTCCCCCTGGAAACCTTTGGCCATTCAAGTTACATGTGAATATCAGCCAAGCACCTGGGCATGGTTACCAGGATCAGCGGCGGCTGAATGAGAGGGCGTTGTACGCATGTTAAATGTGAGAGCCGTTTATTTGAGGTTTGTAATATTTGCAGGAAAAGACCGTGGGTGAGACAAACTGGAGATGGACATTGCAATAATAATCACCTCTTGGATAGTTTTCTTGATAAACTTGTCACACTTTAACACACAGGTTTCAAAATAGTCGTTGAATTTGGTGAAAAGAAAAGGCCACTCAACTGTAGTTTGGGGGATAAACATTACTCTCCCAATGTCAGAAGATAGCCAAGATTTTTAGGCTAGGCATATTATTTGGATGTCTGTTATTTTAATTTGGTATATTATGACTAATCCTATGATATGATACTAGTTTGGCATT
>NW_006288434.1:546675-547427 GCF_000327345.1 Myotis davidii
TTATCCTTGAAAAGTATAATTGTTAATCTTTATTGAAATTTTCACGCCTTTAAGAATTTATTTGTTGACATAAAAGTAATTCCACATTGATAGAATAAAATTATAGTTTTGGTACACAGTATAACTTTTTATTTGCCTTTCTGGCAATAGCATTTTGAAATTGAAATACATGTCTTGACATATGTCTTGATCTATGAAATGTTTGAAAGATACTGAACAGAGTTGATTGATTTGAATATTAATCAAGGAAAGAGGTTAGATCACTGGGCTGCTTTCCAATTCTTTTCACAATTTAGCTTCCTTACTCTATTTGAAGTAATTTCCTAGAACCACATTTAATATAAGCATAAAAATATCCAGAGAAGCCAAATGGAAAATAAAAGCTGTTCCCCCATTTTGTTATATACTCTTAACCCCCTTCTATTTTCCCCCCAATTATTCTACTAGCCCTTTGTGCTTTATAATAGCTGTTATGTCACAATTCTTTAACTCATGAATGCAAAATGAATTTATTCTACCCTTGTTTTCCCAGTTCTTTCATTTTTAAATCCTCTCTACACTAACCCACAGCCTGGTACCAAATGCAAAACTTAAAGAGGTGACCTTCTCCGGTTCATTAATGGAAGTAGAACATTAAATAAGAATGAATACGATACCAAATAAGACATTGAACTGCTACCTGAAATCAACACCACCACAACAAGGTAACAGCACTAGACAATGTTGTGATGACCACTGTGTTCTCAATCATT
>NW_006288434.1:547491-548268 GCF_000327345.1 Myotis davidii
CCTGCCCTTATCACAGTATGACTCCATGGCTCTGCCCTTTTGGCCATACTGATACTTGACCCTAATTAGGCTGGTAATATTCCCTTTCTGACAAATTAGAAACTGAGGGTGAAGGGACTGATACACTGAAATCTTTAGAGTTGAGTCATGTCAATGTCAAAACTCTGCAGAGAAAGCATCAGCTCCCCCTTCTGCCACCCACCTATAAGTGATGTATGATGGATATTTTAATCATTGTTATCTATTTTGTAACATTTGTTGACCACTAATATGTCAGTACCGTGGTAGGTGACCCCTGAGAAAGGTCATGTGATCCTTCTAACAAACCCATAGGTAGGTGCACTCTTTCTGTGTATTATACACATAAGGAAATGAGTTTCATGAGGTTCAGTAAATGTCAGATGCCCCACAGCTAGTAAGGGATGGAAACACTGTACAAATCCAGAACCTGTTTCTTAACCATTCAATTATATGTTTTTCTTCAGCAAATGTTTATTCAATAACTTCTAAGTGGCAGGTGGACTTAAGAGGATGGAACCATATAAACCTGCATGCTAGAAAATATTTCTTAAAACTCTAAATTTTAATTCAAAGCCACCAAGTTCTCTAAGGTTATCATGTTGGTATTTAGGAAAACCTTATCAATTTTACTCATTTAAACCTTGACTTCCCTGTAACTTGTCTGGAATCTAGACATATTTTTAATTAAGTTTTCTTTCCTACATCTCTATGCTCAGTGAGAGCTCTCTTCCTAAATCCTCAGCCACACTGAGGGCA
>NW_006288434.1:549659-551539 GCF_000327345.1 Myotis davidii
AAAAAATGCCTACACCTTTAACAGCTGATAGCTCAATTTATGTTTCTTTCTTCTCAGATGTAACCCATTGGAATTAATAATTTTGCAAAGTGTGTATTCACTTTGGGGGACACCCTGTATTTCTTGAAGCCTTTTTCTGTGTGACTGGCTTTAAAACTGTGTAGAAAAGATTTCTATGTCTGTTCCTCAGAGTATTATTATTTTAAGTGGGGTTACTATAAGTCAATAATTATTTACTCAGATTTTCAAATTTACGGACTTGATCACATCCATTCATTTGGAGATGGCAAAAATTTGCAGGACTAAATTCCATGAAGCAAACTCGTCAACTTGAAAGTCTCAGAAGTCCCCATTCTGCCTTTGGGTAAGTTCCCTGTGAGCACAGGAGACGCAGGGCTGCCATGTCAGAGTGCGCAGGTGACACGTGGCACCATCTGTAGGGTCTCCATTCACACAGAACACTCCACCATTGATGCCCTCAGAGTTGTACGCCCCAACCATCTACAGCAGCTCTGAAACGGTGCTTGATGACATAGGCCAGAAGAAGGTTAGTGTACTTAAGAGAAATCATGATTAAGTTGTGAGATCCTGATTGCCATTCATCACCCTAAGTACATTTTTGTATAGTCAGTAGAAATCATTAGATAGATCCCATTTTCTCTGTTAGTGGAAGCCTAGTATCAACTTTCTGTGGAGTGCAGAAAGAATAATGAGTACTTATTGAGTGCTTACTAAGTGCTAGGGATTTGTCTAAGAACAACATGTTTTATAATTAAATTTAATCTTCAGAGCTACCCTATAAGGTAGTTATTATCATCACTTTATAGATGAGGAAATGGAGGCACAAAAAGATGAAGTGGTGTAGCTAACATACAAGGAACTGAGAAAGGCACATGGATTATCAAACATGTAGAGTGCTTAGAACAGTGCTCAGCACATGGTTAGTGCTAAAGAAAGTAAGCATGATTGCTGAGACCTAACCTCAACACTACTGCTCTAGCTCTCATTCCATCATGAAGGATGACTGAAAACCTCATAAGTTTATCTTTAAATACCTTGTTAGGAGTTTATAGGGTCACATACATAGACCGGAAACAGTAAAACCTGGCAATTGCATATATTAAAGGAATGCCTGATTTTCATCTGTGACCCTGATAAATAGCACCAAACAGAAAGGGTAGGGTTTTAGTTCAAAATGACAAACACTGGTCAGGGAAACAACCCAACCTGCCCATCATCCTAAGTAAAAAGTGTAGGATATGATGTTAGAAAAGACCTCACTGGCTTCTCTCCGCATACTTATCCTTAAGATGTCTCCAGGCTTTTAGAGAGAACTGAATTTCATTTGGCAACCGTGATTTTCATTGAATTGTCTTCTCATACAGTGACTGATTTCTTGCCCATAAATATTTTGATTTTTAAAGAGAAAGATGAAAGTGTGTGGAAAAAGAAACAAACAAGAATGTATTAAAATAGGGGACTGTCTAGGGCGGGGAAAAAAATGGACACATATGTAATACCCTTTGTAATAAAAAATAAAATTTGAAAAAAAAATAATAAAATTATTAAAATGGAAAAAAAAGAATGTATTAAAATGACAAATTACATCTTCATAAATAAACACTGAAAAATAAATATAACCCAGAATTAATGCATAAAATATGTGAAATATTAAATAAAAAATACAAGCAAAATAAGGCATTTTCTGGAAAATAAAAAAAAGTTCTCTTTGTTAAAAGAAAAAAAAATATTTCATCAACTGACCATGAAAGCTAAATTTTAAAAATCATTAGAATTGCTTGCCTAAGGGAAGCTATTATGTACAAATTAAATTGGATATCAAGCTGAGCTCCCGGGGGAATCCAATTAAAATTATAGGA
>NW_006288434.1:552177-569474 GCF_000327345.1 Myotis davidii
CTCCTTAAAGGAAGCTTCTTTGTACAAATCAAATTAGATGCCAACCTATGTGTTTGGAGGAGTGCAATTAAACTCTCATATCAGGCAGGCTATCAATAAAAAGAAAATTTATTTTTTTATTTTATCAATCAAAACTTGAGTAGTGAGTGGAGAGGAGGTAAGCTGGTGTATCATAATTTTGATGTGGACAGTTTTCAGAGATGAGGAACATGAACCTACACCATCCAGTATTAACATTTTTCTTCTCATATTAAAATTCTCCTTCCAAAACCCAACAACTACGAGTACAATTCCAGTCACCTGACGTTCAAGACCTGGGTAAACCTTCACTTCTGGGTAAACCACAGCCCTGGGATATCAAGGGCTAGAAGAGTATGGGAGAAAGATCTTTAATCTAAATTATACCTAAGTACAGGGAAGATCTGTGGGAAGGAAGCTTGACTAGGAAGTCAGAAGACCTAGATTCTACTTTGGATATTGCACTTAATAATTATGCAGTTTTCTAATATATAAATGAGGCAATCACATCAGCCATAGCTTCTTTCTGTAATGTTGTTATGCCCAAATTTCAAGATCCCCCAAAGGACACCACCAGGGAGCACTGAGTCCGATGCAAAAGCATAGAGTCTTTATTCAAGCTGAGCTTGGTCCCTCTGCCTCCACTGGTGCAATGGTAGGATGCGAGAGGGCCTGGAGTCCCAAGAGAACAAAGAATTTATAGGGCTTGGGGTAGGGGGTGGGGTGAAGGGGGGCGCTCACTTGGATCACTGATTTGGCCGATTCCGGTTGGTTAAGAGAGGGCCAGGGGCTAGTGACACAAGGGCAGGGTGCAGCTAGGGTCTGGTTACACAAAGACAGGGGGGTGGCTAGCATACTTTTGGCCTTGGGCTAGTTTCCCTCGCTTTCCCATTGGCTGAGATAAGGGCAGGCTGAGTAACTGATACATTCAGCGGCTTTTTCTTGGAAGAGGAGTTAGGGACACAGCTATCAGTTCTGTTCTGTCCTTTCAATGTGTGGAAGGTCAGTTATGTAAGGACAGTAGATATAAGAGTGAAAGCAATGGATTAACAGAATTCAAGAGACATCAGAAATCATATTCTCTACAGAGAGAAAGCTGGACAATAGCAAGAGAGACAAATGAGGCTGATAAGCAGAAAGGAAGATATGCTCATGTGGTCATGTGATAAATATGCTTGAGTGACCACAATGACCAGGGATGCTGGTGGCATTCAGAACCAGGATCCAGCTGGTCCTAATGCCCATAATTACTGCCCTTCCTGAAACTTGGTCACTTAGAGTATTCTCATTCTTTCTGAATTTCCAAAATCATCCTTTATTTTCTACCAACTTAGTGATGCATTTAAAAATATTTTAATGCATTTTATACAGAAATCTTAGCTTTTGATACTAGAAATTCTTCCCACATATCTTTATAATTGCCAAAAGAATGTGTGTGTGTAGTTAAAAGATAAACGGAGGTATATTTAAAAAATTAAGAGGCATTTGAGCATTTACCAAATCTAATTAGGCAGCACCTCAGGCAACCCCAAACCTGCAGTGCTTAGGAGGCTTCCAGCTAGGGGTAAAACTTACACCGAGAAAGTGCAGAAGCAAAGAAAGGAAATGGTTTGGTTGGCAGAAGCATACAGCCTAGTTGGCTGTTTGTAAATGGTTGTCCTTAGGTTCCAATTTCATAGCCTTGAGGCATTTACAGGCTTAGAATTTGGGTTGCTTACAGAGGAAGCCATGACATTAGAGCCACATCAGGCTAATGGCCTCCTTGTTTAATTAATTCATATAATCCATGTTTTAGTTAACTCTCTCCTTCTTTCATAAAATGCGTATTGAGAAGCCACTGTGTGCTAAATATCTGAAGAGGCCATATACATAGAAAGTGGATAGAGACTCTCATGGAGCCTGTTGTATAGTGTCTGAGATAAATAAGTCCACCGTGTGAGAAATAACAGGGTATGAGCAGTACAGGATGTGCTGGGACTGCATAAGAAGGGTGCTCATCCAGAGCTTGAGAGTTTGTTAGGACAGGTTTCCTGGAGAAACTGAGATCTAACACAGAAACCTTTAAGAAAGAGCAGTGTGTTCTCCTGGAGCACAAAGTCATAGGGAGAAACAATTTTAGGTTGTTGGAATAATGCATTTCCTTTCAAACTTTTCCCATTGTTTAGCTTTGCTTTGCTACTATTCTAACAAAATGTCTCCTCTCGATTTTGTATGTCCCCATTTTGAGATCTTCTGTGTGACATTTTCCTTGAGAATCATAGGGAAGGAAGGAAAATTAGACAAGGAAGCAGCCATCGCCTGCTCATTATCTCATGCCTTTGATTTCATCTGTCCTACTTTCTGCAAAGTCCTACTCATTGAAGTCCACTGACTTGATCATACTGCCCTCTGGAGGAGTAATTTAGCAATGTTTTTTAAGCATGTAAAAAGTTTTGAGACATTAAAAAATACTGTCAACAACAACAGAAAAGCAGTTACCAAGCCATGAAAAGACATGGAGGAAACTTCAATGTATATCTAAATGAAAGAAGCCCTCTAAAAAGATTATGATTCCATTACCTTATGATTCCAACTCTGTGACACCTTGGAAAAGACAAACTATGGCAAGAATAAAAAATTAGAGGTTTTCAAAGATGAATGAGAGAAGAGATGAATAGGCAGAGCACAGAGGAATTCTAGGGCAGTGAAAATACTCTGTTCATGGGTCAGTGCTCCACTGGTGTAGCTCACTGGTTGTTTGTAAATGGTTCAATTCTTGGTCAGGGCATGTGCCTGGGATGCAGGTTTGAACCCCAATAGGGGCGTGCAGGAGGCAGCTGAATGATGCTTCTCTTTCATCAATGTTCCTATTTCTTTATACCTTTCCCTTCTTCTCTCTAAAATTGATAAAAACATATTTTGAAAAATAAGCAGACTTTCTTTAAGGCAAGGTTAGCATTTGGAGATGTTCTAAGTCTAAAGAGAAAAGGGAAAATTTTTGACCTATCCAAGTGTATGGATTTTTAAAAATGTAAACAGCCATCAGGTCTTTTTATTTCTCTCATGTCCCACCATTGTTTTAGAGTTAGAAAGTCAGGGCAAAATGAATTACTTCATTTTTAAACTTACATATCTTATTATATGCTGAAGCCCAATTATATTGGAAGTATTTGTACCAAATGTAATAAATATGAAATTTTGATTTTTTATTGGCATAAATCTAAACTTGAATAGAGTGGAGACGAGGTAATGGGCAATGAGATGGAGACCTGGGTGGGCAGCAGAGATGTGTTGGAAAGAAACATAGAAAGGCCTAAGGCAGGGCCAGGAGACCATACCTAAGCATAATGGGATTTTGTAATATCCAAGCTCCGCTTACGAAGTAGTTTGAGAGTACAAGGAATCAGATAGTACAAGGGCCTTGAAATCACTGGAAAGAATTTCGATCCCACTTTTGTTATTTACCAAGTGGGTGACGTTGGAAAAGGCACTTAAATTGCTTGAGTGATAATTTAATAATTTATTTAAAAGGTGACTATAGCTCAGCCAGTGTAGCTTAGTGGTTGAGTGTCCAAAAGAATAGAAAGACACTGCAGAGTCTTGCATAAATTCTAGGAAACTGATATGTTTCTTCTTCCCAGGGAAAAGGATTGCTGAAAGCAGTGAGCAATCAGACCTCTCAATACATTCTGACTAGTGTCTCAGTGAGCATTAGATTAATATAAACATGAATGAAGGAATCAGAAGGTTTCAATCTGTTATTTAATAGTATAGTATAGGAAATATAATCAATAATCTATAATAATAAAAGCATAATATGCTAATTAGATCAGACAGCCGAATGACCTTCCAGACATCCTTCTGGAAGGCCTTCTGGACGAAGCCGGGGCTGTGAGAGCCAAGCCCCTTGCACAAATTTCGTGCATCAGGCCTCAGTATTGTAATAACTACTAGTATGTACGGTGCCAGATGGGTACTGGACATATCAGGAGGAACACTTTGTAAAGTATACGATTGTCTAACCACTATGCTGCACACCTAAAACTAATACAAAATAATATCGAACATAAACTGTAATTGAAAAATAAAAATTTTAAAAAAGAATCTATGGCACCTTTCTGAAAGGATAATTTCTATAGATAAGAAACCATTGAAAAATCAGAAACATCAAAAATTGATGTTTCATTAAACTGAATTATTAAATAAATGAAGCTTACCACTCATAACTAAACATTTTTATGTGGGAATATTTCCAAAATGCATTACATATATGACTCAAGCTGGGAGTCGTCACTGAGAACATCAAGGGCTGCCCTGCACTGTTATACAATCAAGCACTCAGGGCTAATCAAACAGGTGGTACCTAAACAGCCAGGGGATGTCAAGATTTAAGGTTACTTACCATTAACTTTTAGGTTTTGTTTTTGTTTTCTCCTGCATTCGCAGGCTAGAAGCACTTTTTATTGCATCAAGAAATCTATCTCTAGAAGCTTTCATTGTTGATTCATTTCATGTTTTTGGAGTTCACAACCAGATCATATAGCATTTAGATGCCCATGTACAATGTCACGGTATGCCTAGGAATAAAGTACATGGGCTCTATGACACTTTGTGGTGTCTTCCAGGTCCTTTTGTTCTTTTTTTTCTCTTTTCTTTGAGTCCTTGGCCAATCTATACAGTTGGTTTGCCACATTAGCCAACCATAATTTAGGTTTTGCCACAGTCACGCCATGCAAGCGCTGCTAACAAGTGAATCTTCATCATTGGCCTCTTTAAATCAACAATAATTCCTGTCTTCTAAGTCTATGCAATTTAGGTCTATCTGACCCTTCACAAAGTTTCCAAAACAATGACTTCTCAAATATGTTGTTCCAATGTGAGCTTGGGGATCCTGGGTTAATATACAGTGCATTACATAACATATTTTTTTAAAAAAGATAAAAACTAATGTAATAATAGCTCCCTGAGTACTTGCAACCACTTTGAAAAAAGGAAATGGATTTCTTTATTGCCATTTTACATGTGAGAAAACTGAGGGTCAGAGAATCTAAGTATTTACCCAAAGTTCAATAGTTAGAAAGTAATGAAATCAGTATAAGCAGTGAATCAGGCCAAAGCTGGAACCATAATTGGCATTTCCTTTAGCTCAGACATGATAGGTGATGAGTAGTCAATTCCATAACATTTGAGAAAATGAGGTATCTTCTCTGGGGAAGTGCTTTCTGTGAGACCCACATCTTAAGCAGCTGGCACTAGAAATTGCACCAACAATAACCTTTATTGGCATTGAAGCAGCTAAAACCCAGAAAATTTCACTCCCCCCAAATTTTGTCTCTGACAATGTTATTGTGCTTCTCTGGGCAAGCTAAGTAAAAATCAGAATGTTGTTGCAATGGTAACATCTGCTGGTTACTTCCTAGAATTACACAAACCAATAGCCAAAGAATTGTCCAAGTGACCATTTTTTTACAATGAGTTGGTGGAGTTTTATTTTTAGGCTACAGTGAGCGTAGCAATGGGGCATGAATATGGGAGCACAGAGTGACAGTGAGGAGAATCAGTGGGCTACTGAAGAAATAAAGGAGTCAGTGTGGGTTTAGAATGGAGACACAAACTTTTACACAGACATAGTAAATAAATCATTGGAGCTTAGGACTCAAAGACCTAAAGGAAAATAAAAAATAAATGTTTATGGCCTGGCTGGTGGTGCTCAGTGGGTGAACATGTTTCTAATAATCCACTCATATCCAAGGTTCATCCAGTAAATAATAATTCAACAAATATTTATTGAGCACCTACTATGTGTTAGGATTTGTTCTATGAACTGGAAATACAATAGTAAAAACAAATCAAACAGCCCCACTGGCGTGGCTCAGTGGTTGAGCATCGACCTATGAACCAGGAGGTCACAGTTCGATTCTCGACAGGGGACATGCCTGGGGTGCAGGCTTGATCCCCAAAGGGGGACGTGCAGGAGGCAGCCAATCAAGGATTCTCTCTCACATTGATGTTTCTCTCTCACTCCCTCTCTCTTCCTCACTGAAATCAATAAAAATACTTTTTAAAAAAATCCTTTCCCGAAAGGAACTTACATTCTAGATTTGGGTGGGTGGGAGGAGGGCAGGGGAAACAAGTAAATATGTATCAGGAGGTGATAAGTGCTAGAAATATAAATAAGCAGACAAGGAGACAGAGGACTGAGGAAGGACACTACCTTACACAGATGGTCAGGGAAGCCCTCTCTCATGAGGAACACTGAGCAGAGATGTGGAGGAAATATAGGGGCAGGAGTGAGCCACACAGCAGGGAAGAGGGCCCTGGGCAGCAAGAACAGCAAGGGCAAAGGCCCTGACACAGCTGCGAGAGTGGCTGATTGGAGGAACATCAGGAAGCGTCTGTCCATGAAGTGACCTGAGTGCAGGAAGTGGCAGGACATGACAGTGGGCTAACAGTGAGGGGGCGCACTCTATGGGGTCTCCAAGCCACGTAAGAAGCTGTCCTTTCTTCTGGCTGAGAAAAGCCATCAGAAGGCTTCTAGAAAGAGAGGAATGTGAAGCTACGTGGAGCTATTAGCCACAGGGAACGCCGTTTTTGACATGCAGGAATATATGCAGATATAATTATTTGGTTCAGTAGAGGAACATCTCAAAAATAGTATCTACACTGCATTAAGTTTGTAAAAGAATGAGATAAAAAATGGATTATTTCAAGTAAATGTGGAGACAAATATCAGAAACAAGTAATACAGAAGGCAGTTATTCCCATGACCAAGTATTTCTTCGTGTACAGAATGGTTCACTGCAGGCTTCATTAAGTAGTACTTATTAAATAAATTTTAATATAATTTTTTAAAATTTGATTTCCACAAAACTTAGTATAAAATGAGTTAAAAAAAGAAACACTGGAGAATCATCTAGTCTAACTACAACTATTTTGTAAAATGGAATAAACATGCCTTTATTATCTACCTCTTTAGTTCTAAGTTATTAAGAAAGCAATCCATATTCATTCTTTGGTAGCTTCCAAGGAATCTGTGACATAATTTATTTCAATAAACATGTATTGAGTCCAACTATATGCAGGGCACATACCTCGGAATAGGATGCATATAATTGCAATAGCCTATGACTCCTGATCTCCAGTAAAAACAACACACAAACACATGTACGACCAGGCAGACGGGGCAAGTGCTGAGGGTGTAACATGCAACAGAAGAACTGGGGAAGAAGAGATTTAATCCAGCTTGAACTGTGTGAAAAAGCTTCAGTGAAGAAATATAAGTGAACATGAAGCATTTGACTTAAAGGCTGACAAAACCCATATTTCCATTTAAAGATGCTGTCAGTTCTGTTTGACTTTTTTAAAAATTCTGTTTGTAGGCTCAGTTTTGTAAATCCAAATTCTCAGTAATAACTTTATATTTAAGTCTATATGAATTAATTGTTCATGGAATGTTCATGTACATTATGACCCATATGCCATTGTCTATAAGACAGTTCCAATCAACATCACCCATCTTCTCCACGAAACAAACAGATAAGTAAAACAAAGAGTATAGATGAGACTAAACTAACATCTGTGCTACTGAGAGAGGCTGGTCTACAGGGCGGTGGATTCGTGGATGACCCAAATGCACCTGCTAAGCAAACTTTGGAAAAAGGGAATTTTCTTACCGTCACAGTAGCTTTGACCTTCCCACCGACCTTCTCCTCTCCTCCGGGGAATGTTTCTGTAAGCAGCAAGCTCTCTGGAGGAAGAAGGTTGGAAACCAACTAAGGAAAAAAGAAAAAAAAAAGAAGAAGGTTGGTTGGAGCCTTAGCTAAGCCCAGTGAAACTAAGGCTACCCTTCTCAAGTAAGTCCTGAGGGGAGAAGTAAAGAACAGACAAGAAGCAGGACCACTGAGAAAAGTGCCTCCACAGATGATTCTGATGATCTGAAAAGAAACACATCTTATAGTGCTATTAATTGGCAGTTTCTCTTTTACATATTGCCCATGGTTATACCTTTGGAAAAATGGTTCATTTTTCTAGAAGTGTTTGTTTTTTCTCTTATGGACTTGTAAGATCCAAATCAACAGTGTGATTGTAGATATAAGAATGAGAGATGTAGTCCTTACCCTGGTGTCTCACATATATGACCTCTCAGCTTCTCATGTTCCTTCCAATCTCTCTATATATAAAAGCCTAAGTGACTGTTACAACTGTCTCACATATATGACCTATCAGCTTCTCATGTTCCTTCCAATCTATATATATAAAAGCCTAAGTGACTGTTACAACCGAACAACCAGAACAACCTGAATGGCCTGTCGCTATGACGTGCACTGACCACCAGGGGGCAGACACTCAATGCAGGAGCTGCCCCCTGGTGTTCAGTGCACTCCCACAGCCAACCTCTCTTGGCTCCTCCCCGCAGTTGGCCTGGTCTCCATGGGCCCCATCGCCCACCCATGCATGAATTCGTGTACCGGGCCTCTAATTTATACCTAACTTCCTTCCTCAGGTGAACTGCCCTGGGGTGGAGGATGGGGCACTTTTTATTCATTGGTTACTGTTTGAAACCAAAGAGTGAGCAGAGGTGCACGCAGGGAGGAGTGAAACAGGAAAGAGTAATGGGAGAAAATTTGACTTGCAAGAAATCTAGAAACGAAATGTACGTATGTTCTCCCTAAACCAGAGGATGATGGAGTAGATATGCAGACATTTTAAGGGGTCTGAAGAGTGGCCATGGTCCTCGATTCTCTGAAGATAAGTTAGTATGTGAACATCAAGAAGTTTCTTAAAACCATTGGACATTTAGATAGTTCTGTATTAATCACCTATAGTCACTATTATTTTTAAATATATTTTTATTGGTTTCAGAGAGGAAGAGTGAGGGAGAGAGAGACAGAAACATCAATGATGAGTGAGAATTATTAATCAGCTGCCTCCTGCACACCCCACACTGGGGATTGAGCCCAATACCCAGGCATCTTTCCTGACTGGGAATCGAACCTTGACCTCCTGGTTCATAGGTCAACACTCAACCACTGAACCACACTGACCAGGCTATTTTTCATTCTTTTAAACTACAGTGGCTTGGATGCTTACCACTGGTATCTAGATTCTAGATTCTAGAATCTGAACTTTTACAATTGTCTTTATTGTTTTTTGAGTTATCTTTATTATAATCTAATGTTTGAAAGCAGATAAGGGATAACCAAGATAAGCTTATAATTTTAAGCTTGCATGTTTGTAAGATTTATTCACTGAGTATATTGTTCATTGCATTGCAAAGAGAATAATGGTGAGGCAGGGAAGGAAGGAAATAGGATATTTCAACATTTAAAGTTTTGACCTGAACAATCCTTCTCCCCCATGCAAGTTTGCTTTACTTTAGCTTTAATTTGTAACTTTCTTACAACTACCACCTGCAGGGCACAAGACCTCTCTTCACACCTTAAAGTTTCAAAACCGGCTGAATTTGTTTACTTTTCACGATGAAAACACACATCATGGCAGGTGTCCATCAGAGCAAATGTTTCTGCAATTAAGAACAGTAGTTTCAAGAGAGGTGCATCATGGTTATTCTCTAGATTTCAAGTCAGGATTCTGTGTTAAGCAGAGCTTTTCATATCTCCTGAGTTATTATCACCATCGACAGCTTGCCTATCTGGAAGAGGTCTGGGAGGAAAAAGAACCTTGCTGGCCTTAGTGGAGGGTGGTGAATCCTGCCACCTGGAGAAATGTTTAAAATTCCTTCCTAATAAGATGAATGAACATTACTTCCCTGCAATCACCCTTCTCAGGGTTCCCAATCAATTCACACTATTTTTAGGTCCATTCAAAATGGCTAATTATGAGGATTCGCATAAATTCTATCTGGTAACGCTGTGTCCGTGCAGTGTTTCCATATCAGAATGACCATCTTCACATTCTGTAATAACTGCAGAGGAAAAGGCGAGGAATGGTTAAGATTACACACCACACTGCACAGAGTTTGTTCAAAAGATTTCTATTCTTAAAACCACGCCTTGCCCTGACAGGCTTGGCTCAGTGGATAGAGCATCGGCCTGCAGACTGAAGGGTCCCAGTTTCAATTCTGGTCAAAGGCATGTGCCTTGGTTGCAGGCACATCCCCAGTGGGAGGTGTGCAGGAGGCGGCTGATCGATGTTTCTGGCTCTCTCTCCCTCTTCCTTCCTTCTCTGTAAAAAAGTCAATAAAATATATTTTAAAAAAACAAACAACAAACAAGCCTTGATTAGAAATGCTCTATTTCAGGAAGAAAGTGAGAAGGGGTTGGGGTGTGTCATAAGTAAAAACCTTACAGAGAGTGCTTTCGGAAATCTGTTTTTAATTTTTAACAGAGGAAAATGTTAGGTAACCAATGACAGAAAATAACCCAGACTTGGAGAAATTTTGTTAATAATTCTAGAACTCAATGTAAGATAAAAATCATTAAAAATATTTAGGCCAATAAAAAGGACTTTTAAGTTACACTTGAAACACAATAACAAATTACATGGAGTAAATCGAGTACTGGTAAGGAATGGCAAAAATCTTGTGGAACTAGTCAACCTGCCCAGAAGGATGAAGCATTTTCTAAGAGGGGACCTTACTCTTTAAATGAGTGAAGATGATGTGTGGACAGAGCACCTTCCAGGGTCCCAGAGAGCCCAGAGAACTTATTTTTGCACAGTTCTGAAGGCTGGAAGTCAGAGATCAAGGCGTCAGTAGGGTTGCTTTCTTCTGAGGCCTCTCTCCTTGGCTGGTAGATGGCCATCTTCTCCCTGTGTCTTTGGTCTTCCCTCTGTGTGTATCTGTGGCCTCATCTCTTCTTAAAATGACACCAGTCATGTTGAATTAGGGCTCACCCTGTGACCTTATTTTAAATCAATCACATCTTTAAAGTGTGATTACAGATCAAGTGTGGTCTGAGATACTGATGGTTAGGACTTCAAACTATGAATTTTTGGGATGACACCATTCAACCCATAAGAGGAGGAAATTTTGATCGAGGAAAAGTTAATTTCTTGGGGTAGCACCTTCTCCTTACAGCAGCTCTCAGGCTGCATGGCAGAACTGCAAATACTCCTCGTAGAGGTTCACAAATTATCCCTTGTATAATGGAGGTCAGGAGGTGGCCCAGGGTCAAGCTCAAGCTGAGACTCTTTGATTGGCTGTCTCCTGCATGCCCTACCTGAAGGATCAAGCCCACAACCTGGGCATCTGCCCCAATCAGGAATCAAACCATGACCTCCTGGTTCATAGGTCAACATTCAACCACTGAGCCATGCTGGACAGGCATATCACCTTTTTATAAGGACACAGCTGTACTGCATTAGGGCCCACCTTAATAATCTCATCTTAACTTGATCATCTGTGAAGACCTATAGAACCAAAACTAAAATGGAAAAGGACAAGAACCGCCCACCTGGTGTGGCTCACTGGTTGAGTGTGGACCCATTTATCAAGGGATCACTGGTTCAATTCCCAGTCAGGGCATATGCCAGGGTTGTGAGCTTGATCCCCAGTAGAGGGGTGCAGTAAGCAGCCAGTCGGTTTCTCTCTCTCTCTCTCTCTCTCTCTCTCTCTCTCTCTCTCCCCCTCTCCCGTCCTCTCTCTCTAAAATCAATAAAATAAAATTGTTTTAAAAAAAGAGGACAAGAACCATATGATTTCACTCATATGTGGAATATAAAAAGAAAGCAACAAACGAACAAACTCATAGAAACAGACAACAGGTAAGTGGTTACCAGAGGGGAAGGGGGTGGGAGAGGATGAAGAGGGTAAAGGGAGTCAATTTTAAGGTGATGGAGGGAGACTAGACTTTGGGTGGTGAGCACACAATGCCATATACAGATGATGTATTATTGTACACCTGAAACTTATGTAAGGTTATTAACCAATAAACTTAATTAATAAATAACTGAAATGGAGTCACTTTATGTCAAGAACGAAATGGAGTTTGACAAAGCAGATTCATTAAAGAAAATGAAACTTAATCTTACCTAAGTTGCAGAAATTTACAGCTGTTCTCAGAAATCAGCAGGGATACCCACCAATCCCCAAACACCAAGTCTGTTCACCCTGTCTCTGGACTTCCTTGTTCCCTGACTCAGCTACCCGGATCCAAGTAGGGAACAAGATCACCAGGCAACCAATTAGCTTCCATATCATTACCCTTTAAGACAGCTGGAGGGACCTGGAGAGTATTATGCTACGCAAAATAAGCCAATCAGAGAAAGACAAGTATTACATGATCTTACTCATATGTGGAATCTACTGAACAAAACAAACTGATGAACAAAATAGATCCAGAGACATAGAAGTGTGGAAAAAAACTGTGGAATCTGAGATGGAAGGGGGGGTGAGGGGGGCGGAGATTAACCAAAGAACTTATATACATACTAGAGGCTCAGTGAATAAAAATTAATGCACTCAGGGTGGTCCCTCAGCCTAGCCTGTGCCCTCTCGCAGTCTGGGACCCCATGGGGGGTGTCCACCTGCCAGCTTAGACCTACTCCCTGGGGGATTGGGCCTAAGCTGGCAGTCAGACATCCCTCTGGCAGCCCGGGAGCCCTTGGGGGATGTCCAACTGCAGAGGAGGCCGTCAACCTGGCTTGTGCTTGAGCAGAGCTCCCCCTGTGGGAGTGCACTGACCACCAAGGGGCAGCTCCTGTGTTGAGCGCCTGCCCCCTGGTGGTCAGTACACGTCATAGTGACCGGTTGTTCTGCTGTTAGGGTCAATTTGCATATTACCCTTTTATTATATAGGATATACATAACCCATGGGCACAGACAACAGTGTGGCAAAGGCCTGGGGTGGGGAGGCAGGTACAGAGGGAAAGGAGTCAATGGGGAAAAAGAGAGGAGACATCTATAATCCTTTCAACAATAAAAATAAATTTAAAAGTAAACAAATAAATACTCATAAGTCTGCATGTAACTTGGAATTCAGTGCTCCTGGAGTTGTTTCCCAGCTTGCAAGTGCAAACCCTTGCAATAAACTCATCCACCTGCTTTGTTTCACTCAGTATGCAGTTTGGTTTTTGACAGGCCCTATTTACAAATACTGTTACATTCCTATGACTGGGGATACAGAATTCGACATCTTTTGGGGGAACACAATTAAACCCAGTTTTCTAGATAACCTAAAAAGCAAAAATTTTCTCAGAGGGAGTAACTGTAGCAAGAGCTACCACCTCGAGAGCTAGAGGAGCAAAGGGAAGGGGCTAAAAAGATTAACACACAGAAGCCTGGAGAAAGGGTCCAACTCAGACACCTATGGAAGGTGCTCTGTGCTCAGCTGGTAGTGGCTTTGTTTTTAGGAAATGTTAACACATTCCAAATTTATTTTTGCTATAGTGGGATACCTACAAGTGCTATTTGTCCTCTCAATTTAAGTGAAACTATTTGTGGTGAATGAAGTTTGGCTTCTCTACACATATAATTACTTCGACATCTACAGATAATGCAGATTAAATGTGGTTTGATTTCTCCACCTTTTGCTGAATTGGGGAACAATTTTCTTTTCCTTTTTACTAATGTGAAAAGTAATAAAATGCCATTGTTTTTCATTGCCTAAGAAATAAAAGGAACCATTTCATGGGTAATAATAAGTAGCTTCCTTGGGGAGAGATTTTGTTAGAACAGACTCTTTTGTTTTTTGTGTGAAAAGGTCAGCATCCATGTTTGTTTCACCGTTAAGTGGATTTCATGTAATTCTGTGAAGTATCTGCTACAGGCAGTGCATTCTCCTCCCCTGGACTTTTCTCAAAGGCCTCCCTCACAGAAATTAAACGTAGTCTATAACTCTCAAAACATCTGGTGACTATAGAAATATGATATTGGACATGTATGATGTTTCTCAGATTTTAATTTTCTCCTGTCTACTTCACTTTTTAAATAGGCAGCACCACCTGGTGGCTAAGTAAAATCACTGCAATTTTATTGCATCTTAAAAATTAAAATGCAAATTCAGCAGCAAAAAACCCCAAACACATCCAATTATCTTTTTTTACATTAAATTGGGGTTATTCATTGTAAATTTTTATGCTTACCAGTTTCATTTTAACTATGTCTAGTTTTAAAAATATCCATAAACTATGACAAGTTTTATTCATTTTTAAATATACTTGATTTTGTTAATAAGCTTTCGTATTATTGAAAAGGTATACTTGTAGAATTTTAATGATGTACTCCTTAAAAATGAAATATAAACAACTTCCTGGGGCACTTTAATTCACTCACTAAAATTATTGCATTTTTCTTTGAAAATAGTCTCATTTGTAGCAAATCACAATAAAAAAAACACTTTAAAAGTACTTTACTCATAAAATGCCTTCAGAGTTAATAAGTGCCATTTGGAGAAAGGCATGTAATTGTTACCCTATAATTATGGATTTAGACCCCAGTATTGAGCTTCAAGAGGCATTTGATGAAAAGTGTAGTGCTGCTGCCCTCTTGTGGTGTACAGTGCACATGTCCTTCTGAAATAAAACTATAACATCCAAGAAATAATATTGATGTTTATATCTCAGGATATTTAATGAGAAAACTAAGTCTGAGCTGTTTTCACATTTGACCAAAGAAATACAATAAATAGTACCCTATCATAGCGAGGATTTGAATGTCCCTGTTAGTTCAACATCATAGCTAATACAAAATTTGTAATTAACATATTTTTAGATGTTTGGTAAGTAAATTAAACTGCAAAAAACCCTTCTCCCATAACTTTTAAGATCCTCATCGATTTTGTGAAATATATTTTTGCTAATGCGACAATAAATAACCCACAGCCCCCAACGAAAACTAAAAACAAGTATAAATAATTCACTTTCCACTTTCCTAACATAAGTGAGGAACAAAAACTGCTTTTAAACTATTAATAAAAGACAGCAAGAAGCCGCCACCTTCCCCTGGCTGCTGTTTTTAGCCCGAGATGAGTTCGGGAGCCTCTTCCAGGGCCCAGGATGTGCATGTACTTTGCTGAAACACGTGGGCCCCGTGCAACTGTGATGCTGAATGGAAAACAAGCTTCGATACATATTCCAAATGGAGGGGCCAGGCCTTCTCCTCCTTGCATTGGCTCTGCTGCTCGACATGAATGGTGCTTTTCAGAGTTTTCTGTATCAACAGGACTCATTCTCTAAGAGCTTCAAGCGTCTCCATCTCTCACCTGGCCTGGGAGTGTTACTGTGGATTAAAGGCAAACAGGAAGGAAACAAAGAGATGATTTTGCCTTGGCCATCAACCCCAATTTCGGCCTTAAAAATCAATTTCCTTATTACTGAGAAGGAGGGGAACTAAAGCAATCAGATAAAATCTGCCTCTACTTGTTCAGCACCAGGATTTGCGAGCCCACTCACCCATTTGCCCCGGCATTCCCATGCCCTCCACATTGTGCTGACCCCGTGTGGACCAGGGCCTTTTAACCCAAGTGGCTTTCAGTGAGCAGCGAACATTTCCTCCCTTTCTTATTCCTTCCTATGATTTATCTACAACACCATTAACAGTCTTGCCTGGAGGATCAAGCAAGACTTGAGAGAGCAGGGAGATGGGCCGTGCGGTTCAATGTGCTTGAGCTGCTCTTACCAGAGCCCACCTCCAGTTCCTCCAACAGATGCTCCTGGACTTAGGACGGGGTTAGGTCTGATAAAACCCATCTTACGTTGAAAACACCGTAAGTCAAACGTGCATTAAGTGCACCTAGCCTACAGAACGTCAGAGCTCAGCCCGGGCTCTGAAACGCGCTCAGACACAACATCCAACACCCGCTGGCAACACTGCCCAGTGTGGAGCGTGGCAGGGTGAAGGCGAGTCTTCAGGCTCGTTGCTGTAGGACCAGCGCGGCAGTTCTAACATGGTATGGACTGGCTCCACGGTCAAGTCTCCGAGCTACGGAGCCAGACTGGGTTTGCATGCTGGTCCTTCTACCTATTGATTTTGTGATTTCCGACAAACTTCGTAAGTTCTCCAAGCCCCAGCTCCCCCTTTCTAAAGGAGAGATCATTAAATGGGCTCCATAGGGTTGCTGTGAATATTCAGTGAGATAATTCATGCAGAGTGCTCACGAGTGCCCAGAAAATAGCTCTGAAGGTTATAAATATATGTAGTTGAGACATACAACAGTAATCATATAGGTAACTTTTAAGAGTTCAAGTTGCTTGTAGTTTTGCTTAGCTGGCACCCTGGTTTTCAGAAAGGCAGAACTGCAATGTAAAATAATGTCATCTATTTTTACTCTCTTTCAGGTTATTTTTGTTTAATAACTTTATCTGGGACCAGGTCACCACCAAAGAAAATTTTATGTGTCAGTGGATTTTATTTCGAAAGTCCTTTTGCTTTTCAAACTTGTAAACAAAAAGACCCTACGCCCCTGGGGTTTGGGAGGAATAGCTGGTGGTGTCGTTCTCCAGGGTAAATTATAGTCTCTCAGCGTGCCTGGGGTGAAGAATGAGGGAGAGGCTGCCCAGAGTGGTCCAGCACATACACACGCCTAATGGCTCTCCCATCTGTGGCTGCCTCTACTGAGGTGCAAACTGTTCTCTCAATTAAGTAATAAAACAAACAACAACAAAAAAGCAAATCATTCCCTCAAATGAGTAACAAAGATTTGGCAAAACTCAAAGACCTCAGGAAACTACCCTTATTAGTTGACTCGAGACCAAGTTCCAAAGCCTAGGAGTGAGGCTGAGTTCGCGATGAGGATCTTCAAGATCTTCACGGCATCACCCACAATTCTGAACTCCCAAGATGGCTCTCTCACAGTGGGGCTTGCGTTTGGAATTCCTTTAGAACTGTATGGATTACCGGGAAATCTAACAATAGGCACACACGACTTTAACAATCCTAAAAGAAATGCAATTCTTATTTATAGAAAAAAATTCTTTAAAAGTCACTTGGGGGTTGATCCACTATTTTGTTTTGTTTTGTGTATCACTAAATGTATCATTCATGGTCTCACTTTTCCCTATTATTTGTTAAATTGTTCATTTGGACGTTGACTCCTTTCATCTTTGTCTGTAAGCTCTTCATCTCTAAAATCCCAAAAATGAAGACAATAGGTCATCATAAAGGTGAAGAGAGTACTTCAAGCATGTTCAGTGAATGGTAGTCATTTTCCAGGGCATATTTACTGAGGGCTGGTCTACTCTGTACACATTTTTGCAGTAAAAGTTATATTTTATGTCTGATAGGAGAAATAAAATTATATCCTTTCTATAGTCTACCGAAAATGTTGAAACAATATTTGACATACTTTCTTACACTGATCACATGTATTATTTGTGGACAGAGCTCAAAACACACGTTTCCC
>NW_006288434.1:569517-600002 GCF_000327345.1 Myotis davidii
ATTTTCATTTGATGTTACCTGATGCACTTTGCATTCCCTGTGGAAGCCCTGGGAAGGGCAAGCAAAAAACAAACACACACACAAACAAAACTGAGATATCTTTAGAGCTTACACCAGAATAACCAGTACCTGAAATGCCCTGGGGTGCGGGCGTGCACTAGGGGCTGACGGCTGGTCTGTTCTCTTTTGTGTCCATCTTCACCGAACTGATAAACTTCTGATCACATTATCATCCCCACCCCCACCTCCACCCCAAGTTGGAAACTGCAGGGCTTGTGAACTTGGCCTCAGAAGCCAGGGGTCCGCTTTGCTGTCATGCTCCACTCTCCTGGAAAAGGGAGGAGCTGAGGGTCCTCGAAGCTGCTGCTTCTAGCGATTACCTTCTCTGTTTAGACTCTGGGCCATTTTCCGTGGTTCGTGGAAGCCTGTGCGAAGGAAAAGTGCTCCAAGGGATGTGACTGCTCCGCCGGCTGCTTCGAGTGTGCAGAGTGAAGCGAGGGGTAATTCTCAAAGGGAGCGTGGTTTTGTTCTTGTCAGCCTCATCAACTCTAAGTTCATGTTTTTTGGGGGGGGTTTTTTGGACTCTTTTCTTCTACTTGCTCACTCAGGAGTACCATCTCCTGAGAAGCTCCTTTTGCTCAAGAATTAATAGGCATTTCCTATTACGCAGCATCTTCCAAATGGCCACTTTGCAGAGACTGGTACCCCTGTTTGCAGCTTGCACCTGGCACCTCTGCCTCCGTGCCCGCCATGCATCCTGGGCCCCACTGCTGCTCAGGTGGGTCTGCTGCCTCTTCCTGGTGGCACTGGCCCCTTTCGGAGGTGCTGTTACCGCCTCTGTCACTTTTCTAGTGCCAGTCACTGAAGTCTCCCACTGGGCTCGTCACTGGAGCACTGAACCCTCCAGGGGTAAAACTGAAGGGCTGTGCTTGAAAACAAGGGTGAGAGCCTCTCTTCCCTTTTTCCTCACACGTTCTGCTGTGGGTCCCGAGGTGGAGTGTGTGTGCCTCCACTCTGTGCACAGACTTCGGGGCTACTTCTAGTTCAGGTTTGCGCCCCTACCTGCTTCTTCACTTAGAGTGAAGTGTCTTCCAAAAAGTGCCTTCCTTCTTACAAAAAGGCCTTTGGCAACCCTATCCCATGAGTTTTCTAGACGGTAACTGACACGTCCTTTAATTCTAGCTTAGCTCGAGATTGCCCCCTCTGCCCCCAAAATCTTTCAGATTAGACTACCTGAGACAGCCATTACACTACACAAAGAAGTTTGCTTTTGTAAACAGATTCATTTTTAAGATGGGAGGTCAGGGGATGGAAGGTTGGAGTGTGGAAAAGAAATCATTTCACGTAAGGACTGTTTCTCCTCGCTTAACATATGACGAGTGTGTACCCTTCGCTCCATCAGTGACTCACCCCTGCCTGGTACAGAATCCAGGAAGGCTCAGGCTCACTCGCTGGCTACACAGAAAGTTAGGTACTTGCTTTATATTATAACTCGTGATTATTTCTCATGCTGCAGCTCAAGGGCTCAGGGATCAAAGAGGACAAACCTCCTTGCTTGATACCAGCGCTACATCGGGTCAACCCAGCAAAGTTGCTTTTCAATCCCGTGCTGCTCCCATTGTCACAGGCCTGCAAATCCTCGCCAGGGGCCAGGTATGGGGCCAGCTGACCTAAGCCCTCCGTGCAGCTGGTCTCCAAAGCGGGCGGCCGAGGTCACCCTTCACCCTGGCTCCCCACACAATCATCCCCAGCTCTCTCGGAGAGCGAAAGGAACAGCTATACTTAGATTTTCATTTAAAATTTGGCACTGCCTGAAGTCATTCCCATTCCTCCCAATGACGGTTGCCATTATATTAAAAAGAGTGAATTTGCTGCTGCATTACTGACTGCCCAGAAAATCCAGCTGAAACTGGCTCCAGCCAAATCTGCAGTTTCAATGCAAGGCCAGGGCCTTTAAATAGCTCATGCTAGTGAGGATTTTCTGCTCTCTAGAAAAAAAAAAAAAAAAAAAAAAACCTCCATAAAGCCTCAGTTTGAAGGATTGGACATAGACCATTAGAAACAGAAAATAGTTGTCCCTGTCTCTCCCAACTTCTGACTGCCCCATTTGTGTAAGAATTTTTTTTTTTAAATTTATTACTGAGTTCAGAAAGGAAGGGAGAGGGAGAGAGAGATAGAAACATCAATGATGAGAGTAAAGCATTGATCAGCTGCCTCCTACATGCCCCACACTGGGGATCGAGCCCACAACCCGGGCATGTTCCCTGACCAGGAATTGAACCGGGACCTCCTGGTTCATAGGTCAATGATCAACCCCTGAACCATGCTGGCTGGGCCATTTGCTTAATTCTTAACAGCAAAGTCTCCTCGGGGTGGTGGTGTTGGGCGTCTTTGATCAGAGTGAACAAATTTTTCTTTACTTACATTTTGCCCAAGTCCCTCAAGTCTTTCTCTAGAGGCCCTTTCTCCAGACCTGCAGTGCTTATATTTACTGCCTCACCCGTATACTAGTAAAAAGCCATTTTTTCAAAAGAGGTGGGAAAAGAGCAGTTAAAGGCTGGAAGTTCTTTCTCAGCAGGTCCTCAGACCGGGTCATGGGCTCCTCCTGAGGTTTAATTTAATTTTGTTTACTTATTATACAGCGCCACAAAGAAGAAAGTGGGACGATACCAATGTGTTTCTCTTCTCATTCCTCTAGCCCAGTGGTTCTCAACCTTCTGGCCCTTTAAATACAGTTCCTCATGTTGTGACCCAACCATCAAATTATTTTCGTTGCTTCTTCATAACTGTCATGTTGCTACTGTTATGAATCGTAATGTAAATATCTGATATGCAGGGTGGTCTTAGGCGACCCCTGTGAAAGGGTCGTTCGACCGCCAAAGGGACACCTTAACTCTCCACTGTGTTGGCGGGATGATGGCAAACACTGAAGGATCAGAGTACAAAAGACGCTCCCACCCCCTGACATAGGTATGGCATCCACAGGAAACTGTTGAAAGGTCTAGAGAAGCTCTGACCTTCCTAAGGGTCCTTCCATCTAGAAGTTTCTGAGCAGTTTCGGGAGGCCATACAGAACACATGTAACCCCATTTCCACACGACATTACTTGAAGACGTATTTTTTTCCTCCCTGAGAATCTTGGACAAATACCCTGCAGCTCAATTAGACCTGCACTACGGCTTACTCTCCCTTTTTACTGACCAGGGATCGAACCTACCACACGGGTATGTGCCCTGACAGGAAAGTGAGACCCCATGGTGTATGGAATGATGCTCCAAACAACTGAGCCACACCGGTCAGGGCTTCATTCTTTTTTCTTTAAATTACATTGTATGCCTATAAAACAGATTATTTAGCCAGTCCCCTAGTGATTGACTTTAAAATTGTTTGGAAACTTTTGCTAATAAAAATTATGCTGCAATAAATTTTGGGGGTCATAGTGTATGTACCTTTGAAAGGTTGACAGACTTTGCAGTTTCCCTCCAAAGAATTGCAAAACTGACATTTCTAACCAACAATTCATGAATCCCCCTCTCTCCACATCCTGACTAGCCCATTTATAATAAATATTCTCTTAAATGTATAGCTCAACTCAGATACAACCAGGGATCAGAATTGAGGAGGAAACTTAAAAATCAGAGCAAGTAATTAGATGATGGATCAATGACTATCATGGAAGAGAAATCCAAACTCTTAGGTTTTAAGCCTCATCAGCGACGAAAAAGGAGGCCTCCCTTGATGAACGGGTTACACAATCGGTGAAAGGGTGGTCTAGAAATAATATGCCAGTCAACACAGGGGGAGGACAAGATAGATATCCTGTTTTGGTCGGGACCGTAGGAGGCAAATTAAATTATTTCCAGGTTGGAATTTGAATTTATACTATCTGGATGTTCCAGTTACTCCCAAGGCAATAAACAAACATAAAATATGTTCGTAGAGAATCCTACCTCTGGCCATGATGGAATATCTTGTAATAGACCAGCCTTTTGCAAAAACAATTATATAACTAAAGAAAATATACAAAATAACTACTTTAGCTGTTGGAAAACTGGCAGTGCAGCTCTCTAATTCCAGAGAGAATGAACTCAAGCCAGGTGGGCCCAGGATCATGAATCCTTCTCCCCCAGGCACTCGCAGATGGCGGCACAGTGAGAGAGCCCCCCACCCTCACCCCAGCAGAGCTCCAACAACCTCAGCTTGGTTTTGTTGAGGTCAGAAGACAGAGATGAAAGACAGAGATTATTGGGACAGCTGGAATGTGTGAAACAGGATAATGAGAAATGAGAAAGGTTGTGGAGAAATAGGCCCGAAACCTGTATAAATGTCTCCTCCAGCTTTCATCTAATATATAAGCTTTGTACACATAGGGCAAGACTCCATGAAGCCAGACAAACAATACTTATGGGGACAAGAGCAAGCTCCGGAGCTCTCACAGGGCTGAAGACATCCGAGACAGCAGCCAGGGTGGGGACACCCCCAGAAACACCCCAGAATTTAGTAAAACAGAGAATCCCCATGCGATCCACAGTGCTGTTCAAGCCTGGGATTTATATGAGAACAAGAGGAGACACCCAAGTGGACCTGAGTGTGCTTTCTAAAAAGAGATATCATCAATGAGAATTTCATGGATGCACGACTTCTCTTTCCATGTGTGAGATTAATAGAGCCTTGTTTCACACAACCTCATAAACTTTGTACAGCACACCTGACAGTAGCCACTATTGATTTATTTTACATTCATTTTTAAAAATATATCTTTACTGATTTAGAGAGATATGAAGGGAGAGGGGGAGAGAGAGAAAGAGAAACATTGATTGGTTGCCCTCTAGTACTGGAGATCAATATCACAACCTGGGTTTGTGCCCTGACCAAAAACAGAACCAGCAACCCTTTGGTGCATGGGAGGATCCTCAACCAACTGCGCCACACCGTCCAGGGCTGCTGCATCCATTTTTGATGCACCATATCCCATTACCAAGGTCACGCAAGAGCTTAAAATAGGAATAAAAGAATGCAGGTAAATAGAATATGAGAGATATCCCTGGGAAACTGCCTCATAGAGCTATGTATATTTCAGAATGGTATTTTCAATTTATATAATACTAGAGGCCCGGTGCACGGATTCGTGTACTGGTGGGGGCGTGGCCTGCAGGGATCACCCACTGTGGGAGCGCCACTCATCTCAGTCAGCCGAACGGCACTCCCACTGTGGGTGTGCACTGACCACTAGAGGGCAGCTCCTGCGTTAAGCGTCATCCCCCTGGTAGTCAGTGTGCATCATAGCGAGTGGTCAACTGGTCGTTGTGGTCGTTCCGCCATTTGGTCACTGGGCTTTTATATATATATAGATATTCATATATATAGTTTCAACTATCAAGTTTTTTTCTTTAGTGATGTGTCAATGCATGATTGAACTTTAAAATTTTTAAACTTCTCAGTATAGCCCTAAAATCAGCTTTAAGAGAACAATGCATCAGTACAATATGTATTTTCTAGTTGTAATATAAATTTATGTGCATACATATATATATTTATTTCCTGGTATCACATGAAATCTTCAATCACAATATGTATTTACTAGAAACTTAAAAATGACTTGTAAATCTTTTAAGGAGAAAAGAATACTGTCAAAGAGAAGATAGAAAATAAATAGCGGTTGTAGTCCACCTCATTGATTAATATTTATTTTTGAACATTTATTGAAGCCCTGAGCTAGGTACCTACCTCCTACCTCTTCTCCATGTATGTATATGGTATACCAAATCAGCTGCCTTCTAATCTGGAGAAGAAAACATGCTTTGGCATATATTGCTGCAACTTATTTAGGTACAATTAACATTTATATTTATTGTCCATGACTTTTACAAAAATGTTTTTATGCCAGCAATTAACATGTGTCTCTCCACTGCCTAAAGCTCTGAGAAAAGTATACCTGCTACATGATCAACTCCAACGCTGCTCAATGAACTAACTCAAGTCTGAAGCTAATTTAGGTAAGAAGCATATTGTGGGTTTTCTTTATTGCTGTTTGTAAGTGCATTCTCCATAGCAACAGAACCAATGGGAGATCGTACATATGTACACTGAATAAACTATATTATGTGTGTTTGTTTCAGAAATTAGCTCATATGACTCTGGGGGCCACAAGTCTGAAATCTACAGGGCAGACCAGCAGGCTAGAAACTCGGGCATAAATTAATGCTGCAGCCTTGAGGTGGAAATTTCTTCTCCATTTGTAGAACCATAAAACTACAAAACAAGTAACCTGCTTCCAAAATACAATGGTGGGACAGGATAGGATACGATAGACATTCCTGTCCCCTTAAACCATTTTTCGTATGTCTCTTCAAGGTAATCTAGGATTTTTTTCTATTATGTGCTTCAAAATCTTCCAGACTCAACCCATTACCCAAAGCCATTTCCACATTTTTTCTAGGAAGTGCCCCACTTCCTAGTGCCAAAGTCTTTATTTGTGTCCTAGAACTGCCATAGCAAAATGCCAAAAATGTGGTGACAATGGAGGCAGATATTGGAGTGATATGTCTACAAGCCAAGGAATTTCAAGAATTGACAACAACCACCAGAAGCTAGAAGAGGCAAGGACACTTTCAATCTGGGCCTCCAGCCTCCAGAACTGTGAGAGGTTAAAATTCTATTGTTAAGTCACTCAGTTCGGTCACTGCAGCCACAGGAAATGAATACTGCACATTATTAAATCTTTACTTTTTCTTATAATCTTCTATATCCAATGTGTTTCTTGTTCTTCAGCTAATTCCCTTTCTTTTTCTCAACTTTGGTAAAGCATTAAGTTGATGATTCTATAGTATGTTCTACTCTTTCTCCATTTCCTAGTTGTTAATATATTGTTGTAATGGATGTCAGATGGTAGGGAGGCAGGGGGAGTTGCAGGACTGAGTGGGGAAAAAGAAGAAACAAGGAAAAAACATATGTGTGTATTCATATATTCCCATCTTGGCATTTGCACTAGCTTCTTTCCTAACACTCTTATAGGTGCCATATCTTCGTAACAAGAAAACCCTTCATATGTTTTCCTGCTGGCTCAACCATGCTGAAGACAGACCTGATTTCCATGAGGAGCAGATTCAGCGACACGGAGTCTACCAAATTGTAAGTCTGCATTATTGCAAATCTCCAAACTGATCTGTTTATGAAACATTTATTTTGTGTCTACCATGTTTCAGCTACGATGCTCGTCACTGGACAGCAAAACATCAGAAGCCTTAATAAATGCCTGACTGAAGGAAAAAATGATCCAAACTATACCCACATTAGTAAAATCCCTAACCATTGCATCATTTTGCCAAGAGCCCACCCTCTCACAGGTAGTAGCTGTGCCCACTCCTAGCTTCCTTATCTTTCCCCTTTTTCTATGTTGCTTAGACCCCAGCCTTTCCCACAGCTCATTCACTGCATTCACATCCAACTCTGTCAGTCACCACCTGTGTGACTTCAGGCGGTTCGCCTTGAATTCTGTGCACTGCCTCTGTAACCGCCTGAAAAGGTCTGTGGTAATACATGCGACCTCCCAGAGTTATGAGGACTCAGCAGGATAGCCTATCTTGGGAAAACACAAGAGAACAACTGTTAATTATTATTACTGCTGCTCTTGAGGATCTTGCAGCCTAATGGGGAAGGACGTTGAGCAGTTATTGCTAGGTCTGTAGAAAGCATGCATTCCGGTAAACAACCTAAGTGGTGTTTTTCTTGCCACCCTGACTCCTCTCTAACTTTGGTATTTATTCGGGAAATTACAAATATAGCCTATGTGGGTTAGATCTAGTGTTTCTGGAGTTGGATGATGGGAGGGGAGTGCTCTAAGGCACATAAAGGTAAGTTCTCCTTGAGAACATAAGCAAAAATCACCTCCTCTTGCAGATAAATGAGCCATTAGCTAGTTGCTCACTCATGTTCCAGATTCTTTCTCTGTTTCTTCCCATTTATTGAGCAAAAACACCTTTAGACTTGGCCTCTGTTACTGCCTGGAAATCAAGGAAGACTAAGCATTTAAATTGTGTGTGTTTTCTTTTAAATGGTGGTGGTTTTTCCACTACCCGTGACGGTGATGTCTCCAAATAAACTGATGAGTCTGACACGCCCTTATAGCCTTACTTGCATCTGATAACCTCACCATTTCCCCCCAGGTTTGACACGTTCAGGCAGAAGGACTGAAAAATCAAATACTGGCTTGGATTCCATTCTCCACAACTTAGTAATTGGATTTTTTATTTTATTTTTATTTTTGGCAACTTACTTAATCTCCCTGACATGGCATGACTAACAAAATAACTCTTATTATCTTTATGTAGTCCTCAGTCATCATCACATTTATTTACCATGACATCTTGAAGTCAAACCAAGCGTATATAAGTGGAATTTGTGAGCAAGCAACAAGAGCAGGGACTGGAGCACAGTGACAGCTGGATACAGTCGGTGGGCACGTTCTTGAGATGCCCAGCATTTGCTTGTCCATGGTATTGAACTCAGACCCTATTCACAGATATTTCCAATCAGTCCTACCTTCAGCCATCTTTTTTAAGTGCAACATTCTTTCCTTTTTACAAACATTCCTTACAACCTATGTAAAGCAATTATTTTATTGTACCAGTTGAAAAAGACAGTGTGAAGCAGTGGACAGTGTGGGCAGTGCAAAGAAGATGGCCACATCTAGATTTGAATTACATTTAGCCTACTTAGTAGTGTTGTGACCTTGAACAAGTTACTTAGCTCTCTGAACTTTCGTTTTCTCCCTTAACAATGCCTATAATTTTATCTGTCTGAACTGGTTTTTGAAAGGAAGAATATGTTGCACAGAAAGTACCTGGAACATCTTCTAGCCTAAAACTGATAGGCAAAACGTTTAACTGTTACTGAAATTCCTACTAATCCCATGAAGATATAAATTATTTTAACTGAGAGGTTTACAGACAAAATGTTCCTGATGTTCTTCTTCTAGCATAATAAATGGATGAGAAAAAAACACTAATAATATTTTTAAAATAGTGAAGTACGGGAACTTGCCATACGAGATAAGTATATTTCATAACTGGTTTAAACAAAGCTATTTACTAAAAATTCAATAGCTATATTAACTAAAAGGACTAGACCAAAACAAATTATAGTACAGACATAAGAAGTTACTATATGATAAAGGAAGAATTACAGAGTAATTAGAAAAAATACATTAGCAAATTTAACTAAATGTATAAATAAAACCTAGCTAGATCTTTAACTTACAATGTATACTCTAATAAACTCTAGGTGGAAAATCTACAACTACAGTAAAATACTGGAGAGGGTAAGTGATTTGCTCAGGGTCCCGCACTTAATGATGCCATAGCTGGAATTAAATCAATACAGTATAACTACAACACTGTATAACAACACTTACGAAGAATGTGTTGCCAATTCTCTAACCAATTAACTGCCACGATATTTTGAACTTAATTTAAAAAGGTCCGCCACTTGCTTTATAGGCGCTTATGGCATACAAATGGTTAAAGGTTAACACACACTGATAGGTGCTTATGGCATACAAATGGTTAAAGGTTAACACACACACACCCATTTAAGTTTATAGTCATACACATTTTTAAAGGTTAATACACGCACATTTAAGCACATATTCATACACATTTTTAGAGGTTGGAAGCTAGAGAAAAATGCTATGGTAATGAATAATAATGATTTTCTATGGTGGTTGAGATTACATTTTTTTCTTTGTACAGGGTGTGGCAAAAGGAGATTTACAGTTGTGAGTAACCAAAACAGTTTATTCTTGTGTTATTATGTATTAATTATTGTGTTATTTCCCATATGAACAACTGTAAACCTACTTTTGCCCCATTCTGTATAATGTTCTAAGTTTTCTTCAAAGGACACTTGTCATTTTTGTAATCAGAAAAAAAAATACTAAAAACGAATCTGTTAATTTAAAGGGTAAATTTTAAAATATTCCCTTTTTTATACACATCCTATATAATAAAGAGGTAATATGCAAATTAACCCTGATACCCTCACAAGATGGCTGCCTACGACCAGGCTGGCAGGGGGGTTAGTGAGGGACGACCAAACGACTGAACAGCAGGCTGTGTGAGGTGACCATGCCGGTGGGGGGGGCCGTGAGGGGTGACCAGGCTGGGGGGAGGGGTCAGTTAGGGGAAACTAGGCAGGCAGGCAGGTGAGCAATTAGGAGTCAGCAGTCCAGGATTGTGAGAGGGATGTCCGACTGCCGGTTTAGGCCCAATCTTAAACCGGCAGTTGGACATCCCACAAAGGGTCCCAGATTGGAGAGGGTGCAGGCCGGGCTGAGGGGACTCCTGCTCCCCGTGCACGAATTTCATGCACTGGGCCTCTATATCCCTATAATTTCCCAAAATTGCAGAACCTCAAAGTTCAGTGCAAAGTTATCAACTCATGATGCTTGCTGCAGTATAATTAGCTGCTTAGAGGGGAAATCACCCTTGCTTCCTTAACACATGTTAGAACAGTTTCCATATTTGTCTCTGCCCTCTGCTTTCTTCCCCAGCCCAACTCCAGACCCCCACGTTCAATAAAATGTCTTGGCATGGGCACAAAGGCACATTTATCTGATTTTTTTATCTTCCTTCCCTCCCACCCCCCTCTTCAAATCTTCTCGAGATACAACTGTCCTAAAGATCTTGGTGACTTAACCCCGTGCACGAATTTCATGTACTGGGCCTATAGTATCCCTATAATTTCTCAAAATTGCAGAACCTCAAAGTTCAGTGCAAAGTTATCAACTCATGATGCTTGCTGCAGTATAATTAGCTGCTCAGAGGGAAAATCACCCTTGCTTCCTTAACACATGTTAGAACAGTTTCCATATTTGTCTCTGCCCTCTGCTTTCTTCCCCAGCCCAACTCCAGACCCCCACGTTCAATAAAATGTCTTGGCATGGGCACAAAGGCACATTTATCTGATTTTTTTATCTTCCTTCCCTCCCACCCCCCTCTTCAAATCTTCTCGAGATACAACTGTCCTAAAGATCTTGGTGACTTTAGGAAATCTGAATGCACTTATTTCCCAAACCAACAGACTTAAGATTGGTGTAGTTTCTGAAACCATTTCACATAACATTTAAGTTAAGAGGTTAATGTCATAGAAGTTTAATAGCTTAATAAGCATTAAAGACATTGTGTGTGGCAACTGGATATGTTATTCTTCAAGGTATCAACACCTAGATAGTTGTAAAGATGAGTTTTAACAAAATTTAAAGAAACAGGGAATTCCTATTGTTTCACAGTTGTTACTGAAAATTTTAAAGAGTAAATTGAGCCAAGCATAATCATGAGTCTAGAACAGCCGTGGGCAAGCTACGGCCCGCAGGCCGGATCCTGCCCGTTTGAAATGAATGAAACTATTGAAAAAAAAAGACCGCACCCTTTTATGTAATGATGTTTACTTTGAATTTATATTAGTTCACACAAACACTCCATCCATGCTTTTGTTCCGGCCCTCCGGTCCAGTTTAAGAACCCATTGTGGCCCTTGAGTCAAAAAGTTTGCCCACCCCTAGCTTAGAGAGACCTCCCACCAGTGCAATCACTACAGTTGCTGTTTAACCAACATGAGCCCAGTCCCCTATCCTGGGGCTCTTCATGAGCCCAGTCCCCTATCCTGGTAGCCCAAGGAAAGAAGGAGACCTCCCACCGGTGCAATCACTACAGTTGCTGTTTAACCACAGTCTTCATGAGCCTAGTCCCCTATCCTGGTAGCCCAAGGAAAGAAGGAACACTCCTTATTTTTGGTGTAAATATTGACTTCATTCTCTCCTGTTCTATTACACACAGTGACTAGCAGTTGATCAAAAATTATGAGACACCAAAAGAAGAAAATTAGACCTATATCTTAATTTCTTAATGAAATGTGAGCAAGGAAAGCAGCAAAAAGAAAGGGGGGTGGGTACTTGTGGAATGGGAAAATAAAGGCTTGCTGACAGTGAATCAAAAAATAAAAAGGGGGGTGGGGAGAGGAGTGTCCTACCAGATCCTAAGACATAGTAAGTCTCAATAAAGCTCTAAAAATAAGAACAGTGTCTTGTTGGACTAAGAGCAAACATACTGACCAGTGAACAGAATAGTAACTGCAGCGTTCACAGAGAAACTGAACAGCCGTTCATTGCTCCTAAACTACACTGGGTAACCCATTGTCTGACCTGGAATATGCTATATCTCAATAAAGGGCAGGCAGACCAAAGTCACTATTAATTAGTCCTTGAATAATTAACAGTGCTGACAGTTCAGATCCCAAGAAATGGTCTTCAGGACATTCATGTTAAATGTTAATTAAGGCATTTCAGGCCCCGGTAGATAATTGAATTGGTAGTCAGGGAATGTAGCATTTACTTTATATTGACCACATGCTGGGTTGGAGGAATGAGAATCTACTCTCTGGGGATGTTTGCACTAAACCAGTATTATTTTTCTTAGCAGCAATGAACAGAGCACATCAGAGAAACACAACAGTATCCTGGGAAAGCATGAGAACCATGCAGTTAACCATGGCTTCTACGGGCTGATTACTGTGCTGCAATTTAAAGCTCTGATAGAAGTTTACGATCCTCTTTGGGTCTCTTTTAGGTTCCTGGATCCAGTTCCAACGTGTGGATGTTTTCTAGACAGGCCCCAAAAGTAATTCTCAGATGCCCTCCTGGATGATAGCAACTCAATTCTGAGAATATCTACAGGAGATATCAGCAGGTCCCTCAGGTTAGGGCTTCAGTCCTACAGGACTGCATGCCCTCAACTTCAGATGCCAGTTGCAAGTACAGGCTGTTACCTGTGCTGTTGACCAAGTGGCTATAATTCAGAGTTTCCCACGACCCCCTCCTCCAGTTCAATTAATTTGCTAGAGCGGCTCACAGAAGTCAAAGAAATACTTCACTTACTGGATAACAGGTTATATTAAAAATGTAACTCAGGAACAGTCAGGTGGAAGAGATGCATAGGGCAAGGTATGGGGAAAGTGTACAGAGAGCTTCCATGTCCTCTCAGAGCGTGACACCTTCCCCACATCTCCATGTTCATCAACCCAGAAGTTATCCCAACCCTGTCCTTTTGGGTTTATAGAGGCTTCATGACATCATGATTGATTAAATCACTGACCATTGGCAACTGATTCAACGTCCAGCCCCTCTCCACTCACTGCAGGTCAAGGGGGTGGGACTAAAAGTCCAACCCTCTAATCACATGGTTGATTCTCTAGGCAACCAGGCCCCCCGTGGTCGGGTGGGGTCCCAAAGTCTCCACGTTAACATAACTAGGGACACCGTTGTTGCTTTAACCAGTTAAAAAATTCTAAGGATTTTAAGAACTCAACTTAGCCCAAGCCAGTTAAATGCAAGGCAAGGCAACTCAACTGAATCTAATTACATGCAATTAAACAAATTTTAACTGAGGGACTCATATATATCAAGGATTGGGCTAAGAAAGTAAACATTCAAGGACTTACTAGGATTTTACAAAATAATTTATTCCTCTTTAATGTGGTACAGGACATGTCGGCTTTTATGAATGTTACCATCTCACGTTTCTGTAAGCAGAAGGAAATGCTGGCCCCAACACTACATAGAAACACCTCTTTTTAAAAAAGGCCTTAAAATCATATGTGATTATTCAACATATACAAGGAGTTTAAACATTTAAATGACAAAAGAATCAAGTAAAAGTTAAACAAAAAGTTGACTGTTTGAAGCCCAGAGAGATTCCAAGTTATGAATGTTTCAGCTCTTAGTGGCATTGCTATCTTTGGGATGTTGTTTATTTGTTCTTTACATTTTTAAATCCATGAGCATAAGAGGAGTTAAATTTAGTCCTTCAAACTGGGTGCTTTGACATCATAGTTTTGTGCCCCCCAAAACTGATCAGTTTTATGACTGTGATGCTTTGTGGCGTTCCAGCAGAGCATATTATATCGTCAGGGAGAAGTTTCACATCGTGCCAGGTGTCCAATTTGGATCATCACCTAACAATGAGCTTCCAAGTTTCTGAAAAACTGGGACATTCGTTTTATACTCTGGTTCTCTCCATTTGTGTCCAATCCTCCCCAACATTTGTCCTACTCAGTTACACTGCCTGTGAAGTTACAACTTATTAACCTTCCCCTTGAAATCTAAACTTTGAGCTTTGATTAGTCTAATAATGCAAATACATTTAATTCCATTTTACCATGATGCCAAAGGAGGGTTTAATTTCTGGCTTGATTTCCTTTTGCTTTCCAGTATCCCCCCCCCCAAAAAAAAACCTTGAAATTCATTAAAAAGACATACTGATAATTTTTTTTCTTTCTATAAAGTACACACAACTCCTACTTTCTGTTCAAGTTTCAAGTGTTGAATTTTTGTCCACATCCTTCCAGGCTAGATTAGGAGTCCCCACAATGTGCTCCCTCACCCTGCAGATGCTCGTGTCCTACTGGACTATATATTGCTTCTCTATTGTTTACCTTCTATCAAGTAGAAGTGGTTGGTGGGAGAGGTGGGGCATCTAGGTCCTCCTCATCTCTGCCTTTCCAGTGATTGTCACATAGGAGTATCCAATGAATGTCTGCTGAATGAGAACCCATGAAGCCTGTAGCGTGTTGTTAGGACAGCTACCATTCATTGAGTAACACCCTTGGGGAGAAATCTCTGGGAATAGCAATTTATTGAGTTCTCTTGCTTTGGGTCCAACAGTTTGGCAGCACTTCAGAACCCCATTCTGTAATCTAACTTTGAGGCTAAATATGTACCTGTTTTAGGGGAGAAGTGTGCAATAGCCTTTATGCGGAACCAGTACTAAACGTTGCAGCTTCAGGCATGCTCCCATCAGTCATGGCAAACAGCTGGTGTCTTTTTCTTTGCTTTTTGTACAGGAGGCTTATCACTGCCACCCAGAAATTCCTAAGTAAAGACCAAGCATTGCACATCCACAGGAAATTTAAAAGACTGAACACATGACTTAAAGTTTAATATAGGTAAACATTAAAAGGTATTGTATTTAAAACAGAACCTTTTTTTAAAAAAAAAACTGGGTTACTTTTGGAATTTACACATTGCATAAGAGTTTTGGGGTGACTTCTAGGATATTTTTGTATGCAGAAAAGTTAGTTCATGATTTTACTGTTTTAAATGTTCTTATTCCATTAAAGTTACAAATATAAGAACCTATCATCTTTTTAAAGAAGCTTTTGTTTGAGTTACATTTCATATAATTCTACTTAAAATTCTAGAAAATTTTACCACCATCTAATTGCCTTTGGAAAATATTTGGTTTCATTTACAATTTCATTAAACTTATAATTTCTAAGTACTTGGACTGTCTGCATTAATAAACAAACTATTTCAAAGTCCTTAAATAACTTTTATATGTCTTATAATTTGAACATATATGATGAGCTTTGAGTTCTCCTAAGTGCTTCAAAACCATATAAATCACAAGTATGCATCAATATGTAATATATGGCTAACAACTTTTTCTAATATGCCAATATCTCTAAAGTATTACTGCCATATTAAATCACAAGCATACAGACTGCCTAACAAAAATATAAACAATGGTATGATTTTAAGTCTCTCCAACATTTGCACACTTAATTCTAAATCTTCCCATGTTTAAAAGATGCTCACCCCCCAAGAAATTAATTACATAATTTCCAGACAAGTTAGTGTAACATCCCATGCAATTCTGAGGTTGCTTTATCAGAATGTTTGAAGCTATCATTTTTAAGGACAAGACAGTTTGGCCCAAAGGCTGACAGGCTCCTTTTCCATCGAATTCCAAAGACCTTTAAGCCTGATGGAATTTATTTCACATTCTTAGACTCCCACAGATCTAAAAGTCTTAAAATAACATCCAGTATTGTCATGGGCCGGATCAGAGAAAGAAGCTGAATGTTTATCATGTCCATAACCCACAATCTCTAGGTAAAGTCCATCCTTCCTCTAATTCTCGTTTATTCCAGTGGTGTAGACTGGATCGACCCACTCACTCGAGAAGATTGTCATTCTAGTATCCATTCCTTCATTAGATAGTCTATATGTCAAAAACTGTAACTAAATAGCAATATCCAAATAAATATGGGAATATATTATGTTCATGTACTGAAATACTCAATATTATTAAGATGTTAATTTTGTCCAAATTCTGATGTAGGAATGCAATTCCAATCAAAATCCCAGAAGGCATTTGTAGACATTAACAAGATGTTTCTAAAATATATTAGGAAATTCAAAGATCATACAATAGCAAAATTAATCTTTCAAAAGAACAAAGTTCGCCCTGGCTCATATTTCTTGGTGGTTAGAGCACTGGCCCCTGCACCAAAGGGTCACGGGTTGGATTCCCAGTCAAGGGCACCTGGATTCCAGGTTAGATCCCGGCCAGTCAGGGCACATGTGGAAGGCAATCAATTGATGTGTCTCTCTCACATCTGTTTTTTTTCTCCTCTCTCTCCCCCTCCCTCCCTTTCACTCTCTCTCTCTCTCTCTAAAAAAAAGAAAGAAAAAAGAAAAAAAAATTCCTTCGGTAAGGATTAACAACAACAAAAATAGAATGAAGGTGGAGGCCTTATACTCCCTATATCGAAACTTGCTTTGAAACCATAGTAATCAAGACAATGTAGTGTTGATGTAAGGATGGACATAGCTCAATGGAATATAATAAAAATTCCAGAAATAGATCCACAAGTCAATTGATTTTTGAAAAAGTGTCAAGGTAACTAAATGAAGGAAGGGTAGTCTTCACAAGCTGTGGTACAGGAATCACATCATATCCATTTGAAAAATAAGCGATAAAAAATCGACTTTTATTCATATCGTACGCAAACATAGTAACTCAAAATGAATCACAGATCTAAGCGCAAAAGCTAAAACTATTATAATTCTAGGCAGTGGTTCTCAACCTTCCTAATGCCGCGACCCATTAATACAGTTCCTCATGTTGTGGTGACCCCAACCATAAAATTATTTTCGTTGCTACTTCATGACTGTAATTTTGCTACTGTTATGAATTGTAATGTAAGTACCTGATATGCAGGATGTATTTTCATTGTTTGCGACCCACAGGTTGAGAACCGCTGTCTAGAGGATGGTACAGGAGAAAATCCTCATGATTTGGAGTAAGCAAAGATATTTTAGTAAGAAACAAGCAAACAACAAAAAAAAAACCCACCCAGTTAATTAAAAAAATTATACTCTTACATCATCAAAATTAAAATTTCTGCTTTTCTAAAGCATTGCTTAAACGAAAAAGTCACAGAATAAGAGAAAATATTCATAATGTGTATACCTAACAAAGAATTTGTATCTATAATATATTTTTAGGACAGTAATAAGGGAAAAGTACTTTAAAAAACTAACATACATAAAAGGACATGTTAAAAAGAGGACATATAGCCTGGATGGTTTACCTAAGTGGTTAGAGCACTGGACCTTGGACTGAAGGGTCTCAGCTTAGATTCCCAGTCAAGGGCACATACCTTGGTTGTAAGCCTCATCCCCAACCCCAGTTGGGGCACATGGAGGAGGCAACCAATCCATCTGTCTTTCTCACATCAATGTTTCTCTCTCTGTCTCTCCCTCTCACATCCACTCTCTCTAAAAAACTCAATGGGAAAAATATCCTCTGGTGAGGATTAACTAAGGAAAAAAAGTGGGCATACACCCACTAAAGTAACAAATTTTAAAATACTGACAATATTAACTGTTGGCAGGATGTGGAATAATTGGAACTCTCCTTCATGTCTGATGAGGATGTAAAAGAGTGCACTTTGAATAATACTTTGGTAGTGTTTTCTTTGTTTTTAAAAAAATATATATTTTATTGATTTTTTACAGAGAGAAAGGGAGAGGGATAGAGAGTTAGAAACATCGATGAGAGAGAAACATCAATCAACTGCCTCCTGCACACCCCCTACTGGGGATGTGCCTGCAACCAAGGTACATGCCCTTGATCAGAACTGAACCTGGGACTCTTCAGTCCCCAGGCGGATGCTCTATCCTGTGAGCCAAACTGGCCAGGGCACTTTGGTAGTGTCTTATAAGTGTAACACACACTTAACATGTGACCCAGCGATTCTCATCCTAGGTATCTTTCCAGGAGAAATATATGCTCACTCAAACACTTGCACATCATGGTCCTAGTAGCTTTAACCATAATAGTTCAAAATTGAAATGTCGATACAAAAAAAAGGAAGAAAGAATAAAGTTTGAGGGTGATACAGCTGGGGAACTAAAGAGCTGGAATACAAATCCATATCCTTTGAATCCACAGTTGATCCTGATGACCACTGACCTGTAACTACGTGTCCAATGGCACAAATATGGAGTTAGAACTATACATATTTAAAGAGAGTATGCAAGAATACCAGGACATGGACTCAAGGGCAGACTAGCAGCGGTTCTCAACCTGTGGGTCGCGAAGAATGAAAATACATCCTGCATATCAGATATTTACATGACGATTCATAACAGTGGCAAAATTACAGTGATGAAGTAGCAACGAAAATAATTTGATGGTTGGGGGTCACCACCACATGAGGAGCTGTATGAAAGGGTCGCGGCGTTAGGAAGGTTGAGAACCACTGATGGGATACCACGAAGCTTGGTTTAAAGCCCAATGAGACAGAGAGGCCGGGCTCTATCCCTGTGTCTAGTCAGAGCATCAGAAAGCTATACGCTTGAAATGCATTTTTTAAGCCCCTGGCAATTAATACTTTCAGTAGGCTGGGATTTTTTTATTGTCCCGTCAGCCTCTAAGGAGGACCTCTCCATATAATTTTTATATTACATATACTTTCATTTTCTGTAAGAAATGTTATTATTGAATGTTATTATTGAAAATGCCCATTATGTCTCTCGGAGATTACTATATGTTATTTTATTTAACAAATATTTATAGAGCAATTACTGTGTGTCAGGAACTGTTCTATTTCACCCATATTAACTCATTAATTCTCTTAATAACCCTATGAGTTTCTTTTCGTTGCTACCCCCATTGTCAGAGGAAGAAATGAAAACAAGGGATACTATGTAAGCTCTCCAGGTCACACAGCCAGGCAATGACACAGTGGGATTGGCCACCCCACATGAGAAATTGCTTTCAGAACCTCATCTGGAAACACTGCCCTTCCTAAAAGAGTGAAGTATTTTTTTTACAAGAAGAAGGTTACATTCATGACTGACTGTGTCTCCCCTCCTCTGTGACTGAGGTAGCGGAATGTCGAATTGTCTGTTCAGCTGTTAACAGCTGTATAGATGTTCATGAGTTTTATGGTCCTTTATATTTATGTATTCAATGTTCATGGTATGTGATGATTCCTATTTTATTGTAGGTCTTTATAAAAGTGAATGCATATCTAATTCTCAATATAGACAAATTATCATCCCTTAGGGTCCACATGACACAGACATGTTTAAGTATCTTCAAAAACATGTTCCAACAAGATTTTACTCTTTTCGTCTTCTTGACTCTTTCAGAGCTCTATAGGACACATCCATAGAGTGAAAGTTTCTCACAGCGCACGGGAAATCACGGCTGGCAGTTCGTGTGTTCTCAGCTGGCTAATTCCCAGTTCTTCTGTTTTGGCTGACCCTTTTGTCCTCTGAGTTCCTGTGGAAGGGTGTGGCCTCTGCTGGTGTCACTAACCGTCACCTCCAGCTCGTCCTTCTAAAACGGACCCAGTGCCAGTGAGCTGCGGGAGCTCTTTGTCTTTGTCGCCTGGGAGCCACATGCTATGAAAATAACCCCATTTAATTTAATTCACTATGATCAGGAAACATGGCTCTTTTTGAAGGCAGGGCCTGAGATGAAATAAATGAGGGAAACTATATGCAATGGTCTCAGCTGCGTTATGTGAATGGAGAACAGCAAACAATAGTATAGTACGCAGTATGTATCCAATTTGGAGAGAGAAGCCTAAGAAGCAGTAGAAATAAGAAAATAAATTATATAATTAAATTATCAATTGTGTGATACAGAATAAGGAAAAAGAGACAGATAAACCAAAAAGGAATAGAGAAGACAAAGTATTCAAAAATGAACACAGTGCTTTGTGCTTCCGACTGTCCTCTCCCGCGGTATCCGGATTCTGCGAAGGAGATAAGATGGGCACTATTCCTTTTCACACAGGCTAATTTCCTACTGGTCATCCATTTATTAATTAGCTAGCATTATTTTATATTTTACTTCATTTCATAAATTTTCTACAAGTCTCGGGTGAATGCTTAATATATAATAACCATTTGTAAGTGCCAAGTCAAAGAAGAAACTTGTTTATCTTCAGAATCTATCATTTTTTCACCTATATAAATTAAGAAGATGAAATAGTTTACTACTCATTTAATAATTTACTACTTGTTTAATATGACCAAATCCATGATTAAATTAATGCTACCAGGTTTTACATGTTTAGAGGAAAAGAACTAACTGTGAAATTGTTATTTAATTGTCTATTTCAACCCACAGGTGTTTATCAGGCACTGCATTAAAAGCTCTCGGTAACATGACAAGCAGAATCAGCTATGTAATGTGCAGGTCCCAGTGCAAAATGAAAATGAGGGCCTCATTTTCTGAAAATTATTAAGAATTTCAGAACAGTGATAGCCCAGCATTAATACAACTCAGGACCCTTCTAAGTGTAGGGTTCTTTGTTACTGCACAGCTTTCATGCTACAGAAGCCAATCTTGATGGATTAAAGACCAAAATATAAGACCTGAGGCAATAAAATACCCAGAAGAAAAAACATAGGTACCAAACTCATGGACCTTGGTCTTAGAGAGGATTTCATGAATTTGACCTCAAGGGCAAGAGGCATAAAAGCAAAAATATATGAATGGGGCAAGTATATCAAACTAAAAACCTCCTGCACAGCGAAAGAAATTGTCAACAATAACAAAAGGGCAACCAACCGAATGGAAGAAAATATTTGCAAACAACAGCTCCAACAAGAGGTTAATATCCAAAATATATAAAGAAATCATGCGACTCAACAACAAAATACCAAAAAAAATCCCATTAAAAATGAAGAGGACCTGAATAGAAATTTCTCCTAAAAAGACATACAAATAGCCAAGAGATATACAGGACAAGGCAAAAGTAGGTTTACAGTTGAGTATGTGAAACAGAGTTCGTTCTTTTTATTATTACGTACTAACTATTATATTATTTTCCATATGAAGCAACTGTAAACTAACTTTTGCCCCCATCCTGTATCAAAAGCTGCTCAACTTCACTAGCCATTAGGAAAATGCAAATAAAAACCACAATGAGATACCACGTCACAGCTGTTAGAATGGTTATTAACAATAAGACAAGAAATAGCAAGTGTTGGAGAGGTTGTGGAGAAAAAAGAAACCCTCATACAAAGCTGGTAAGAATGGTGCAGCCGCTATGGAATGTAGCATGGAGGTTCCTCAAAAACTTAAGGATAGAGTTACCATACGACCCAGCAATCTTGCTTCTGGGTATCTGCCTCAGAAACTTAGTAAGATGTATTCATAAAGATGTATGTACCACTATGCTCATTGCAGCATTATGCATGGTGGCCGAGCCATGGAAACAACCAGCCTTCTTTGATAGAAGATTGGGTAAAGAATATGTGGTACATGCATATATGCAATGGAATGCTACACAGCCGTAAGAAAAGATGACTGACAACTGACACAAAACAGCTCAAGCCCCTTTGATAGCTCAAAGTAGGGTGGGCTAAAAATAGGGTGACTATGTGTGCTGCTTTGCTTGGGACACGCCCAAGGCAATGGCTGTTTTCCCAGGTTATGGCGTCCCCTTTCACTGTCAAAAGCATCCCAGGCTGAGTGATGTATGTTACTGTCAGCCTGGTTAAAGAAAACTTTAGACGCCATGTAGCAACAACCCAGTTTTTTAGGGATGAGAACTTTGAAGAGAAAACACTTGAGTGAATTGAAAGTTTTATGGCCTTAAAAATAATCAGATTATCATTCTAGAAACTCTACAATCGTATATAAATTTATCAAAAACAAAAAAAGAAATTCCACTCATATAAATAATGGAGACATACTCCTCAAGAGTCGCTTCCAGTTAGTCACCTTTCAGAGCCACTGCTACCTTATGCCTGGAACTGGTATTTTAAAATGCAAATTGTGCTTAATGAGCCCAATCAAAGGTGTTATTTCAAGATGTATAAATCCATTAGATGAGTGGGATAAAATGGTAGTCATTTTGTCAGAAACAGTAATTTAACAGAATCATTCCCATTAATATGTCGATATATAAAATGTGAGCTAAATCTTTCAATTTGCTCTCTGAAGGTTTTAGCAATTTTTGAAATCCTCTGAAGCTATCTCTTTCTAAAAAATTATCTTACAATCTTACCATGCTGAATTTTGATGAGAGTATTTCCACGAATAAGTTATTTATTTTAAATATTGACTTGAAGACCATTTATTAGAGAAACCAGAAGCATCTGAGGCAATTGGGAAAAGACAGGAAAAGACAGACGGGAAGGTCACCAAGTCATTTTCTTTCTCTCATTCTTTGAAGTTGATATTGAAAGAAATGATTCCCTGATTCCTTTCAGTGGGTGTAGGCTGATACTAGCTGCCTTTCTCAGAAGCCTCACCTGAATTTTTATGGTTGATGTAAAAACTTAATCCCCTAGAAGAAGGCTGTTATTTTTTAAATCTTTATTGTTGAAAGTATTGCGTATGTCCTCTTTTTTCCTCATCAATCCCCCTACCTTGCTCCCCGCCCCAGGCCCTCACCACCCCACTGGGTCCATGGGTTATGCATATATGCATATTAAGGTCTTTGGTTGATTACTGAAGTATGGTAGCAATCATCTCAGGTAGAAACTGTAGTTTAACTTTAACACTGCTGTTTGGCTTCTGTACTTATTTGCTTTTTTTTACCAATAGAAAAGTTACTTTGATTTTCTGAACTTATGTATGCTATCCCAATCGACTGAATACTCTGTAGTTGGTGGTTTGACTATCCCATTGATTGTGATCTTACCGGTTTTAGAAAGCACATTCTTCTGTACCTGGGAACCAGGACAGCACAATTACCCTAAATTGCTTCAGTAGCTATAGATAATGCATTCCGGTTGACTCAGTGGTCCCAAGACCAGGACTGCATAATTATTCTAAATTGCCTCAGTGGCTCCAGATAATGTGCTCCCCTTGATTCAGTGATCCGAAGACCCAAAACTATAATTAATCTTTATAGATAACTTGCTCAATATCGCTTCTGTAACTGCTTTTTTTTTTGCAAAACCAGGTTCCTCATTCCAAATCCTTCGATGTGATTTTTACTTATATAAATCTGGTGTTGCGGCTACTTAATTACTACGAGATTTGAGAGAGCAAAATGCCCCCTCGTAGTCCTGGATTTGCAATAAATGTGACCCCTTAATTCGACTTCTTGAGGCGTCCTTGTGTGATTCGCGGGGTACATTACAACATTACCCCCCACCCATCCACCTTCCCCTGCCTTTCCTCTGAGATTCTGCACTCTGTTCCATGCTTCCATGTCTCTGTATCCACTCCGTTTTAGAAGAAGGTTTTAATGTTAGATTGTTTCTTGGTACATGTGGGTAATAGGTATTAATTTCACCACCACCCACTTGTGGATTCTGAAGGAAGTTGAAATTTCCCTGTTGCTTTGAGGACACTCCATTGCACAACAGATGTTTTCCAGTAGGTAGTGGCCAAATCCATTCTGCTTATCAGAGACCACACCACATCTCTCCTGAGGCGGACAACTGAGAGCACCTTCAAAATGGCTTCAACTCTGCTCTCTCTGGCACCTCCAAGCTCAGCAGTTTGTCTTTGGAAGGACCTTAGATTGTGCTTAGGGATGTTCCCAGAGAAAGTTTTTGTTTTCCTGTCTTCTTAAATTGTTGAAAAGAAGAAAATATTTCCTTGTGCCTTTCTGCCTGATTAAAAAATTCTGAGGTATTTGCATTCCTTTAACTGAGTCATGGAGATGCTTCTGACTTAGGTCTGTGTCTCACTTTAAGGAGAACTGAATCTTCATATTGCTAGGCATTCCTTTTCCTTTTTAAAATTTATTGTTGAAAGTATTATAGATGTCCCTCTTTTTCCCCCATTGACCTCCTCCAGCCTGCTCCTGCCCCCTCCCCAGGCCTTCACTATTATTTTCTGTCCATAGGTTATACCTATATGCATGTAAGTACCTTGGTTAATCTCTTTTCTCCCAATCTCTCTGTTGCATGCTTCAATGTCTCTGGATCTATTTTGTTCGTCAGTTTATTTTGTTCATTAGTTTCCACATACTAGTATGAGTGAGATTATGTGATACTTGTCTTTCTCTGACTGGCGTATTTCACTTAGCATAATACTCTCTAGGTCCCTCCATGCTGTCTCAAAGGGTAAGAGAACCTTTTTTACAAGTGTATAGTATTCCATAGTATAAATGTGTCACCTTTTTTTTTTTTATCCATTTATCTACTGATGAACACTTGGGCTTTGTCCAGATCTTGGTTATCTATATATACAAAACCCTAATATGCAAATAGACCAAAAGGAGGAACAACCGGTTGCTATGATGTGCACTGACCACCAGGGGGCGTGCGCGGAACATGGAGGGTGTCGGCAGCAGGCAGCAGAGCACAGAACATAGTGAGCTTCAGCCGCGGCAGGATGATGGAACAGGTGAGCAGGGGCGCCAGACCAAGGTGGGGCACAGGTCGCTGTCATCAGGGCAAGCCTCTGGTGGTTACTAAAAATTCTTCACTCCCGCACATCGTGGTCCCGCTGGGCACTCGCACCTGCTGCCAGCGCCAGCCCGACTCACACCTGCAGCCGGCCAGCCCCACTCACACCTGCAGCCGGCATGCATCCGCTGACAGTTCCAGCCCCGCTCACACCCACTGCTGGCACCGGCCCCAATTGCTCTGCGCTGCCAGCAGGTATAAGCAGCACCCGTGCCATCAGTGCATGGGAGTGGTGGCGGCAGGAGTGGGGCTGCTGGCAGACAGGGAACCAGGGGCTGCAGCTGGAGGGGCCTGGCAGGGGCTCAGAGGATGGGCCGAGACCTGCCCCTGTGCCCACTGCAGTCTCGCGACCCACAGTTCCTTTCAAGGTGCACAAATTTGTGCACTGGGCCCTAGTTGTAAATAATGCTGCTATGAACATAAGGGTGCTTATATTCTTTCTGACCGGTATTTCAAGCTTTTTACAATATATTCCTAGAAGTGGGATCCCTAGGTCAAATGGCAGTTCCATTTTTAATTTTTTTTAGAAAACTCCAAACTGTTTTCCATAGTGGTTGCACCAGTCTGCATTCCAAATGGGACTACATCCAACTAAACAGCTTCTTGCACAGCATCAAAAGGAAAAGGGAATCTACTGATGGGATAATATATTTGCCAATGATACATCTGATAAAGAGATAATTTTCAAAATATACAAAGTACTCATTCAACTCAACAAAAGGAAGACAAAAAACCCAATTAAAAAATGGGCAGAGTTCTTGAATAGATACTTCTCCAAAGAGGACATACAAATGGCCAAGAGACATATGAAAAAATGCTCAATGCCACTAATTATCAGAGAAATGCAAATTACGTACCATCTCACACCTGCTGAAATGGCTACCATCAATAAATTAATAAACAGAAAGTGTTGGGACGATGTGGAGAAGAAGGAACCCTACCTAGTACAGGGCTAGGCACTCTTGACATCGGGTTGTGTGTTCTCAGAAATAGTCATAACTGAATGACAAGTAGTGATTTTTAAATTTACTTCTTTGCCCCTCTTCTGTTGAAATCATTTTTCAGTAGTAGGGGACAACAGGAAAACATATTATTCTCTTTTAGTTTCTATTATGGTAGATGCAACATACTCTTTAAAGGTCAAGAATTCATAATATGTAAATAGGCTTTGAGCTAAGTTCCCTTGATGCTGTTAGCCATCTATAATAATGAAAGTGTAATATGCTAATTAGACCGAGGGAAGCCAGGGCTGCGAGGGAAGCATGGGTCCAGGGTGCCTACCGGCGGCCTGAGGGAAGCCCCGGTCCCAGGTGCCAGAGGGAAGCTGGTGCCAGCAGCCAGGGGAAGGAAGGCCTACTCTTGCACAAATTTCGTGCATCAGGCCTCTAGTACCATACTAAAAAAAAGGTATTTAATATTTTAAATGTAGCTTTATACATGTAAATATCTTATCTTTAAACACACACATATATTTATATTTATAGTAGTTTTATAGTTATAGTTATATCTTCCTGGATAGGGTCTTATTCTTTCTGAATTTCTGAATGTTAACAGGTCCAGATAGTCAAAAGGGAGTCTATCCCCTTCTCCTCTCTCCTACTGCTTCTCTACAGTTGGAGTAATGATAAAGCTGTATTAAAAAACCTAAAAGAAATTTTAGTATTAATTGGTTCTAACTGAATCTGCTAATTTAGCTTCTGAAACCATTCTCGTGTTGGGGTTGGGAGGAAGGGAATCCATTGCCTCTGGGATCCAAGATAAACAGAGCTGCTCCCCTTTGTCAGATGTGAATCAAACCAAACAGCTCCTCTGTAATATGGAAGAAGATGATGTACTGAATAGGTTTTAGTGATGTACCTTCATATCTGATGGCTGTTTTTGTTTTGGAACCACCAAGCCTAAAATTCCCCGGAGAGTTTGAATTTATCTTCTGCTTCCTTCTGGGGATGAAAAAATTCTAGACTTCAAACAAACATATTCATTCTTGGACATAATTCACAAAATAATTAATAGTCATCTCACCTGCTTATTACAGAGATCTTGAAATCATTCATTCACTGATCCACCCATTAATTCTCCTACCAAATATTACCTGGGGTTGACAAAAAGTGATTTGAGTTTGTTAAACAAACATTTTCTGTTAGAAAAAATTCACTCAGACTTTTGTTTTAAAAAAAAAAACACAGAAATATACACAGAGGGTTTTCTTGGAAGTCAGACTAAATCTGACATGAATGCTTTTAATTGCCTAAAGCCAAGGATATGGACCAGTGGGATGTAATAAAAACTATCGGAAACATTTATAGATATGATTCCTCCTTCTCCCCACCTGACCCCAAATGAGACGTTCAAGTGTATTATTAGATATTATGCCTTCAAAACAATAGAAAAGCTGTGGTTTTTTTTCCCCAAAACCTAGGTTTATGATCCAGCTGTCTACAGCTGGGTTTCTGAAAGCTTGAATTGCCTAACAAAGACTGATTGTCTATATGCTGACCTTTCTGAAGAAACTTTTATGCGTTTATCCAAGGACTCCATTACCTGAAAATAGTTACAACCACTGATACACAACAACAAACATTCATGTCAATCCCTACGGCAATCCCCAAAGGATGAAAAAAAAAGAAAATCAGGTTGCACTCTCTAAGAAGAAAAAAGAATGACGGAGCTCGAGCTGTAGGGTATATTTATCAAATGCACTGATTTGGTGATAAACTTCAGTTGAATTAATTTTTTGAATTATCAACAATTTCTAAATATTCACTCCTTTAGATCTTAGTACCCAGAGTCTTACCCCAAGTTCAGGGGGGCCCTGATACAGGAATCTTCAGGGTGTTGAGCAATTCTTCTTTCAGATGGTGCTGATCACTCATTGTTGGGCAACTCTAATGGCTACAAAGTTTCCCATCATGTGACACTGTACTTTCCTATCTGCTTCCTGTGAAATCATGATGAGAACAGAAGTTACCTTCAGATGGAACCTACCCCCAATCCCCCTAAGTTCAGCTTTCCTTAGCAGTGACATTTGTTAGCGAAATGAAAGTTTAGAGTGCATCCCTAGCAACCATCTGTGACTAGCTAATTGAATTGTTCCAAGGCACTGGGATGCCACCTTAGAAGCATTTCGGCTTGAATGACAGAACCTCAACTCAAGCTGGTCTTGAACCATAGTCGCTCTTATTAATTTTGAAGGAAAAACACATGAGTAATTTGCCCACCCAATTAGTTTCCCTTCTCATTAAAATGATACACCCACATTAACATTTGTGTGGTTATAGAAATACTGCTTTGTTAAAGGCCACAAATAAAGTTATAAATATTTTCTCCAAATCCTTTTCTTCTCATATGTTCTCTTTTCTGCCCACAGTGGGTAGTATTTCTCTTAATTCTTAGACAAGCTGCACAACTAGGGCTCTACTTGTTGAACAGCAAACCAAAGTATAGAAAAATTATTAAGGTTATCTTTCATTGTGTTAATGAATTAATAGCGTTTTACCTGAATTACCAGGACATTTCCTTTCATTTATTCTAGAAAGAGTTTTAAACTTTGCCTCCATCTCTCCAGGACATGCTTATCCTCCTCCCTCAATTCCCTGAATGTCATTTTTTTTTTTGAATGTCAACTGTTCTTCTTTTTTACTCGAACCTTTGTTAGTATCTGAAGTAGAACGTGCCTTGTCTGTTAGAACTGTGCATTGCCCCATTTCTTTCCTTTGCAACTGTCACTCTTTAGTCAGTTAAAACAGTGCTTTTAAAGCTGTAGGACGCAAGCCATAAGGGCCATGAAACCAATTTGTTAGGTCATGACTAGAATTTTTTTTTTTTTAAATATATTTTATTGATTTTTTACAGAGAGGAAGGGAGAGGGATAGAGAGCCAGAAACATCGATGAGAGAGAAACATCGATCAGCTGCCTCCTGCACATCCCCCACTGGGGATGTGCCCGCAACCCAGGCACATGCCCTTGACCGGAATCGAACAGGTTAAAACAGTGCTTTTAAAGCTGTAGGATGCAAGCCATCAGGGCCATGAAATCAATTTGTTAGGTCATGACTAGAATTTTATAAATGGAATAAGAATTGCCTAGAATATAGTAGAATAGAATAGAAAATATCAGAGTGCACCTAATAACTATCAGGGAAACAACTACCTAAATTTTTTTCAGTTGTGAGACAAAAAAAGAGAGATAATATACAGGATCTCAATGTAAAATATTTTTGTTACTCTAGGTCATGGTGAAAAGCATCAGAAAAACACTGAATTTAAATTCTGGGCCTAGGATATCATCTCTCCTACCTAACAGAGGGGGATTTAAACTTCTTAAATTTCCTAATATATCAATAGTTCTTCAGCTTTTATGCATCAATCTCTGCAAATCTGATAAAATGTCTGTTTTTCCAGAATCACAAGTTCAAAAAATTCAGTGTTGCTTATACAAGCTTGAAGATTACTGCTATTATAATTATTTTATAACTAGTGGCCTGGTGCATGAAATTCGTGCGTCGGGGGGGGTGTCCCTCAGCCTGGCCTGCACCCTCTCCAATCTGGGACCCCCTCGGGGGATGTCCAACTGCTGGTTCTCCAACCAGCAGTCGGACATCCCTCTCACAATCCAGGACGGCTGGCTCCTAACCGCTCACCTGCCTGCCTGATTATCCCTAACTGCTTCTGCCTGCCAGCCTGATCGTTCCCTAACTGCTCCCCTGCCCACTCAATCGCCCCAACTGCCCTCCCCTGCCGGCCTGGTCACCCACAACTGCCCTCGCCTGCCGTGGCCGCCTCCTCCGCATAAGGTGGCAGAGATGCCAGGACAGGCCTCCTCTGCACCCTGCGGAGCCGTGTGACCCCCAGGCTGCACGCGCAGAGCAGCCACCGGGTCCCGCCTCCACTGTGCCCATGGCCTTCTTGTGGTAGCCATCTTGTGGAGGCCATCTTGTGATGACGTCACTCACAAGGGCCACCTAGGCTTTTATTAGTATGGGTTATTTAAAGTTTATTTCCAAATTCTAGAACCTTTCATTTTATCCCATACCTCCAATTTGAATTCATATGTTCTCACATCTAACCATTTAGCATGATTTTCTATTTCTGTTGCCTGATAAGAAATTATCAGGTTCAAGTCCTCTGGCTGGACCTCTGTACTCTATCTCAATCTATTTAAAACCTGTCACTCAGGTCTTGCCCACATATCTAAAGTGAAGGACACTTGCCCTGCTGGTGTGGCTCAGTGATTGCGTGTTGACCCATGAACCAGGAGGTCAGGGTTTGATTCTTGGTCAGAGCACATGCCTGTGTTGCAGGCTCGGTCCCCAGGAGGGGGCATGCAGAAGGCAGCCAATCGGTGATTCTGCCTCATCATTGATGTTTCTATCTCTCTCAAATCAATAAAAATATATTTAAAAATAAATAAAGTGAAGGGCTTTCTGGCCTTTCCATTCATTTGCATTTCTTTCCTGTGTCCTAAATCTAGACATATGTCTATTTAGAATGAAGCCTGGTGGGTGATGAACAGCTTTGCATGCACCAGGCATGTCCTGTAAATATTGCTCCTATGAAGGGTAGTTATTTATTCTTCAAAACCAGACATCCAATAATGTGGGTCTGCATTATTACTGAATGGACAAGCTGAAATTTCCTGGTGTTTGATAAAGTGAAAACAGGCTGCACTTGCTCCTCCAATCCTAGCAATGGTTAATAACTGCATGTTCCCGCAAACATAAATTACAAATGGAATTATGATAACTGATTAC